>NC_080174.1:59695275-60028447 GCF_950295315.1 Erinaceus europaeus
AGAAACCTGCTCCTGCGGGACTTCTGTCCTAGTTATAAGCAGAAAACTACATGATCTCACTAACAACCTTCAGGCCAGGCCTTACTCTACCCTGACAAGCTTCAACACAGATAGTCATTATCCCCACTGCATGGGAGAGAACATTGAGATCCAGAAAGGTAAAGTGGCTGCCCAAGGTCCCATGGCTCATAAATGGTGGAGGCAGGACAGGAATCCCAGATCACTGAGGTTCTACGTGTATATTTATTTCCATAGTGTGACCAAGAGAGATGCCTGGGTAAGGACTTGCCTTGGGTGTGACTGGCAGCAAGAAAGACTGAAGGTAGATGGTTGCTGGTTGCCATGAACCTCCTTCCCTGAAAACCACTGCTGCTCCTTCAGACCCAGTGACCGTCTGCAGCTGTCCCTTCAAGTTAGCAGTAAAGAGACCAAAAGGACTTTCACTCTGAAGGCAGAAAAACACAAATACATGATGAACCAAAGAATGCCAGGCCAGGGCTCCTTCCCTAACCCTAGATTGCTAGGTACTTTATAGCTTGCTGAAGGCCTTATCATGGCTGAGCTCTGATACATAACACTGACCCAACAGCTGTCTCTGGGAAGAGAGGAATCTTGATCATGAGAAGTGTGTGACGCAGGACTGACCAGCCACCCAAAGGAGGCTTGAGAGATTCCTTCGTGTGTGCATGTGCGTGTGTGGTGCGTGTGCGTTGCATGTGCATGTACAAGAGAGATAGAGATAGATAGATAGATAGATAGATAGATAGATAGATAGATAGATTGAAAAGGCATCCTAGAAGTCTTCCAGTTCTGAGCTACTAGATCCAAGATTTTAAAAGAATTTCTGTGACTGGCATGTGCCAGGTCAGAAACTCCAGTTTTGTGACATCACTTAATTTTTTATATTTTTATTAACTTTATTTATTTGATAGAGACAGCCAGAAATCAAGAGAGAAAGAGGAGGTAGAGAGGAGAGAGAGAGACACCTGCAGCCCTGCTTTACCACTTATGAAGCTTTCCCTCTGCAAGTGGGGACCAGGGATTTGAACCTGGGTCTTTATGCACTGTAATGTGTGTGCTTAACCACATGCACTGCCACATGGCCTCAGTGACATCACTTTCTTACCCCAACTTGATAAGGGAGATCTCCATCTCACAGAGGATGGGCTGAGGGTTCATGAAAGTGAATCACCCTTGACTGATATGTCTGGTAAGGGGGAAGACTAGTCCCATGCCAGTAAGGCTTATTTCCACCTCTGCTCTTACATTTCACTGTCTATAAATTAGTATGGGAGCATATGATGTAAGGCGGGTACAAATATCCTGACTGTCCTTGACAAAGGACCCCATAAATATAGGTCTGGGGCACACTTGAGATAAGGCTACTCCCACCTGAGTCCTCTCAGATGCTCTTCATTTTATGGAATCTCTGGTGTTAGATCCGTTCTATGGTCACTTTTGAATCCTCAGTCTCCCAGAATCTCTAATGTTAGTCACTCAAAGGTGCAGAAATTGCAATAACTAGTCACCCCTCCCCCCTTTGCCAAAGACCAATTTCCCCCTATTTATTCTAATCTCCAGAGGGGTGGGTCAGGGCAGCAACAGTTCAGAAATGTGGCATGGCCAGCAAGGCCATAAGCAACAGCCAAAGACACATTCTAGAAACACATGGCAGCATTTGCTTCCGTATGAGATGGACCAAGGGAATCTGGGCACACTCACCTTCCTCAAATCCTCACTCTCTAGGCTGTGAACCTCCTCCCCACTGCTCCTATCAGTAAACACTTAAATCCATTCCCATCTTCCAGTTTAAAACAAATGAATCCAACTCTAAAACTGGTTATCTTGGGTCCCTTCAAAGCCAAATTTTTTGAGAGGCATTTCCAAATTCATCATTGTCACATTCCTTCCTCCTGCTCATTCTCAACCCCTGCGCCACCAACCTCCCACCCATCACTAAACCCCAAATCTCTAATGCTACCAAGTTGTTGCCTCCTCCTCTGGAAACACTGTCCTTCTACTGGCATTACATGGAGAACTGATATTAGGCTTAGGGGACATATGACACTAGGTCCTCACACTAGACTTGGGCACCCCATTCTCCAGGAAGTCTCTCCTGATAACCCAGCTGGGTCAGGTCAGTGCTTTGCATTCCTACCACCCCAAATCATAGCATTCCATTTGCTTGACATCCACCAGAGATATATAGTAAGAACAAAATTTACCAGTTACCTTGACAGAGACCTGGCAGGAAGTATATCATTCAATCCTCACGACAACCTCAAAATTTGCTTGACTAATAAGGAAGTAGAGGCCCAGAGAGGTCATGTCATTTTGCCAAAGACACACAACTAAGCAGTTTAATAAGGACAGAATCCAGGGAGTTTTAACTCAGTGCTAACCAAGAACCCTCAACCTTATCATTCTGTGGCTTCTGCAGAGCAGAGTCTCACTTCAGAGTCAGTAACTAGCAAAGGGACTAGAAGACATTTATTCCATAAGTGAAGGCAGAGCCACTATCTGTCAAGCAATGGACTCTGGGTGTATACTGCAATAGCTCTAGGAGCAGAGGTTCTGAAGAAATGGCTAGATGCTTAGGTGCCCTGGATAAGGGAAGAGAGGCTTTTTGATCTGTGAGAAGGGCAGCTGAGTCCAGAATTGTGTGAACCAAGACTGGCCCTGCCTTACCTCTGTGGGAAGGCCCTGTCTCCCCACCAGAAACCAAGCCATCCACCAGGCATAGCAGCAGCCCTGCCTTAGGTTGTGCCCTGAGCCCATCTCCCACTGAACCTTGATCACTGCTCTCACTTTAGCCAAACTGTATTCCCCACTGATTGTGCTACAAGCACTATCTCATTCCCACTGCCACAATTATCCCCGACCCATGTAGGGAGGGAAAAAAGTGTGCTGAGATTCAGAATCTTGGGCCAGAGACACAGCATAGTGGTTATGCAAATGACTTTCATATCTGAGGCTCCCAAGACCCAGGTTCAATCCCCAGAACCACCCTAAACCAGAGATAAGTAGTGCTCTGGCAATAAAACAAATATTTTAAACTGAAATACATTTGAGATTCAGAATCTCTGACATCCCCACTCCAGCTCAGCTGAGACATCCCAAGGTCATCCTGGAGAGGAAGCCAAGACTCGACAAGTGGCCTTCAGGATGTGTGTCTTTACAAGAGTCAAATGGAAGGAGTGCTGGATTCCAAACACCAGAGCAGGAGGGCTCCTGGGAGGAGGATCTCGCCTCGGGGTTTAGACTTAAGTTTACGCTTAGCTTTAGGGGTGGGGGGCGGGGCGAGGCAGCCAGACGAACTCCACGGTTTGGAGTGCGTCTCGGGACAGACCCCGCCCCCGTGGCCCTTGGAGGAGCCCAAGAGCTTAGTTAGTTAGCTACACAAACTGTTATCCATTAACATCCAATTATCCCTCGGTCCGAGCCATTAATTATAAATCAGCCGCTAATTGGGGTAATTAGCCCCCCGCCGGCTAATGGGCCGAGACTCAGGGACGCACCCCAGCCTAGTGTCCACGGGTTTTCTGAGGTGCTTAATGTTATTATTATTTTTGAGGGGGAAGGGAGCAAAGAAATCAGGAAGCGGAGGTTTCTTTCTTTTTAAGACTTTGAAATATGGCAGGAGATGAGAAAGACCACTTTTTGTTGTGCCTCCCCCCCACACACACACACACACCATCCCGGTTCCTGCGGAGCGAACGAGAGCTGCCCGGGTGGGGAGGCCTGGCCGCAGGCCCCCGGAGCAGAACCACTGGGTTATTGTTTCGGTCTCCGCTTCTTAACTGAGACATGGACCGAGACTTCCGCGGGGCCTGGGTGGAGCCAGGGCAGAGTGGGCACCTACAGGCTCCTCAGCTCCCTTGCCGCCTTTCCCCGCCTGGGAGTCCCGCCGGGCCCCGTAGACCCAGGCAGGGCAGGAGGCATGGCCCGCAGAGCCCCCGCGCAGCCTGGCCCCAGGCCTGGGTCGGAGCCTTGGTGCCGCTGGGGACTCGGGTCAGGGGGCGTCCTGCAGGTTTCGAAAGCCGGGTTTCGTCTAGCGAGCTGACAGATTCAGGGAAAGACTGACTGACCCGAGGCGGCCAAAGCTGCGGCGCAGGCGACACCCGGCGGGCTCGGTGACCTTGCAGAGGTGGCCCCGTCTGGGGAAGGAGCTCGGGACTGGAGGCGGCGGCTCCAGAGGACGCTCTTTCCTCGGCTGTCGCTGGGGGCCTGGCTTAAGTCCACAGGACAAACTGTCGGGAACAGCGACGGTCTCCCGGTCGGCGCGAGCTGGCCCTTCCCCCCATCTGTCAGTTCTGTTCTTAGACGAAAGGACGGGACTGCGGGATTAGCCCTGAGCCCAATTATGTGCTCCTCTGACGCAAGGGGAAACTGGCGCCTCTTGCCCAAGGGGTAGTTATTGCGGCTGTAAGGTGCAGACCGGACCCCAAGCTCCGACAACGCTCCCCGGCCGGCATTACCCCACCCCCGCACCTCTGCCCACCCCGCCCGCAAGCCTGCCCCGTAATGGGCTAGGAAGAGCGGCGGCGTTGCCCCCGGCCTTGATTAGATATTTATTGCTGTCATTTACATGAGCAACGTGGGGCCGCCGAGGGGAAGAGGAGAGGGAAGAATAGGAATGGAGTGGGTGATGGAGGCTGGTTCAGAGGACTGGAGACCCCGCACAGGGAAGCGATGTGCAGAGAGGGAGTGGTGAGGATGCGGGAGCCCCAAGGCACTCCTGAAAGTGGGGGCTGCCGTTCAGGGCTGGTGTTGGGCATGGGGCTGCTGCACCTTCTAGCTCTACCCTGGAGTGTCTCTGCATGTGAAGGTGTGAGTGCCCCCTGTAAGTTTGACTTGTGGGTGTTCAACTATCAGAGGGACTCTGTGTGTGTCTAGAAGATCTGCCTATGTGTACCTTTGCCTGTGTGATTTGTCACCTCCTCGTCAAGTGAGTTCAACCCATGGGTGTAGCTCTGTGGTGTCAGCAAGTGTTTGTGTCCCCCCTCATCTGGGACAGCTCACGATGTGCACTGGCACTGGGATTGGAGAGCTGTGACCCTTGATGTGACTCCCCTCTGTGCATCCCAGACTCTCAACAGGTTCAGGTGATCCCCATCGCCAAACCTGACCAAGTGTCCCCCAGGACCTAGGTTTTGTGGAAGCTGGCAGATAGGACAGTGGTCCTCATGTTTGTCCTGGCCTGGCCAGAGCACAGTAGGTCTCCTCCCGCCCTCCGTAAACTTTGTGTCCTGCTCCAGGCCCTCTGAGCATCTGGTAAATGATGGTAGCCAGCCAGATTCCCAAATGCAACTTGTTTGTCACTGGGGAAGACAAACAATTCCAGTTTCCTGGCTATCTGAAATAGTGTGTGAGAAAGTGCTGGGGTGGAGACTCCTGGTCGCCCTCAGACACTCACTCACCAGTGGCCCTTGAAGCTGTCCGGGGAGGCTGCCCATTCAGAGGCACCCTGTATTTGTCTTCCGGGTGGCATTCGCTGAGGGCGGGTTTCCTCACCTAGATGTCTTGGCCATGAGTCCCATTTAGATGTGGCTGCAGCCGGCTTGCACATCCTTGGAGGTGGCCCAGCCCTGAAGGTCTGCCGGGATTGGAGACAGTGTTTACCTCTCTCCTGAGTTGCCAGCCCTGACTTCTTCTCCAGAGAAGACTGTGCCTTACCCCCAGCCACAGAGGAAAGAAATTTGAGCCAATTATTTGGATAATTTACTCTCAGTAGGCAGTAAATTCGATTCTTTCTGACCGCCTACGCACACATTAACTCAGCTCTTCGCAAAGAAGAGGAGATAGGAAGTAAATCCATCCGTCCTCAGGTCAAAACACCCACCTTTCCCCTTTGCGGGTGACTGGAGATGCAACCAAGCACCACACCAGACTCCGCAAAATTGAATCCAGCTCTCACTTTGCCCCCACCACCCACCCCCTAAAAGCACACGCTGAGAAGCGACAGGACTTCCTAGCAAGACACCAGCCCCGCCAACCCGCCTGCAGCACACGGAGTCCCCCGCCTGGGTGAAGAGAAGGCAATGGCCACCCCGCCGTCGCAACGTCGGAGAACCGACTTGCTGAGTTTCTACCGCTGCTCAGCAGTGCGAAAGGCCTCTTTCCTCCAAGGCCCATAGGGTCTGCGGAGCCCTGCTCTGTCCCGACGTCCAGAAAGAAGAGCCGGCCCAGAAAACCAGCCCCGACCCCGCCGACCTAGGGCCTCTGCAGATCTTCTTAAAAAACGAAAAAGCCGGTCGGGAACCCCGGGTGGACAGGGCCCTGAAGCTGCGCCCGAGGCTTGGCGGGCTCACAGCTTTACGGGGTGGGGGGAGCCAAACACAGACAGGTAGGAAAAGGCCGCGTCCTTCTCCCACTCCCCCCCCCCCCGCCCCAGTCCCAGATTCCCTCCTCCAAACCACAGGCCCGGCTAGCCCACTTCCCCCAAGTCTACTTTTCGCAGAATGGAGAACAGTTGGGAGCGAAGGTGAAGGCGGAGAGGCTGCGCTAAGGCCCCGATGCGCACCGCCCGGGCTGCAGCGGCCCAGGCACGGGGTCCTCGAACCTGAGATGGGAGGAGGCGAGAAAATTCAGGACGCAGCCGGCTGCGGTTCAGGGCCAGGCACAAGGTCCCAGCCGGGCGCAAGGGTCGAGACGCGGAGAGGAGAGAGCCCGGCGAAGCCCCCAACGCCTTGGCTGCCCAGTTCAGGCCGGGCCAGAGCGGCTCAGAGGACCGGCCCACGCCCTCCGAAGCTGCGGGGAACAGAACGAATTCCAGGGGTGCAGGCCCGCTGCACCCCAAACACCCACCTGGGAGAGCCTGGCCTGAGGCCACTTTTCCGGGGACAAGGGCAGGCGGAGCGCCCAGCCACCCCAAGCTGGAGGCTTCGCGCGGACTCGCAGTCCCAGAGGGGAGGCGCCCTCTCCGCAGCCGCAGAGTTTGAGCGGGAACCTCGCTCCCCAGAGCGGAGCTGACCCCGTAATGCCCACCCACCCCGCACCGCACCGCACCGCGGGGCTCCGGGGGTCCGCGTGGCCTCGGCGGCCCCTGAGCTCCCAGGCGGCGACCCGGGCTGTCGGCCGCGTCTCCTCCCCAGCCCCCGGCCCCGGGCTACGCGACGCCCTGGGCCGCATCTGCTCCGCATTACCCCGGCCACCTCCTCCCCACCCCCTCCAAACTGAGAAGGATTTGTCTCCGCTTAATATCCAAACCTTTTTTGTATTTATTTTTTTTCAGGGTCGAAGTAATATCTTCCAAATGAGGCACAACCGTGACGGATCCGAAGCGTTCTCTGCGGGTGCCTGGGTCTCGGCGGGCCAGGGCTCCCGGCTCGGACTCGGGGCGCTTCTACCCAAGACACACTCTCTTCTCTCTTTGCATCAAAATTTCGAGTTCTGAGCTTTTTCTTTGGTCTCCTTGGGCTACTTGCTCGTTCTGAGTCCATTATCAACTCCCCCTGTCTCCCCCTGTCTGCATCTCTGTCTCTCCCTGACAGTCTCTCTAGCCGCTCTCTTCTTCAACAGTCCGTCCGTCGGTCTGTCTCCAAGCCCCTGACCCCAAGCAAACTTTCTGATCCTCTAAATGGTCCAGGGACTGCAGGACCCCTCGAGGGGAGGCGGTCCCGGGAGCTTCGGCCCAGATCCTCCCCCCACCCCGGCGCCCCGCCCGCTCGCACCTGGTCTCAGCGGCCCGAGCCGCCGCCGCTGCCATCTACGCACTCAGCCACCGAGGCTGGAGTTTTAAACCTCGTTTCCCGGGCGCCGGGGCGCGGGCCCACTCGCTCCCTAATGGCCCCGGTGGCTGCCAATCACGCGCCACCCCGCCCCCGGCCTGCCCCGCCTCCGGGTGCTGCAGAGGCGCTCAAGGCCTAGGCTACCCGGGTCGGGCCGTCTAGGGGTCTATAGGCTCGACCCTCGACTTGCACCTCCGAACCTCCCCAGACTCCAGGCCCCCGGACCCCGGACCCCAGCCCCCCGGCCCCGGGATCTCAGCCTCTCCAGAGTCCGCAGAAGCCGCAGGCCCATCTTTGGGGCGGGGAGAGTTCCCGCGAGGCATCGTGGAAGGCTTAATTCTGGGGTCAGCAGGAATGGCTTGGGAGCACCTTGACTCCCACCTCCACTGTCCCTCCAGGATTGACCCTGAGTTGCGCGGGCACGGGCGCACACACATACACACACGCGTGCGCGCGCACACACACACCACCCACAACCCTGTCACCCCAGCGCAGCAGCACCACCCCACAGCCGGCAACCAGAGCTCACCGCCCTCACCATCAGTCCTGGCACCAGACAGAGCGCGCCGGAGCAGCCTGCCACCTGCCTAGCAGCTGGAGAGACAGTGGGTGGGTCCCACACACCTGTCTCCAGGGAGACAGACACAAGGTGCGTGGCCCAAATGGGGACGATTTCGGGCCTGGAGCCCTCTGGTTCCTTTCAGTGTCACACTTTCTCCAGGCAGGCCCAGTTCTAGGGCAGGGGATGTCCTGATTCTGGCTCTGGCTCTGGCTCTGGGTCCCGGCTGTGATCAGGTTCGGCCTCCTGAAAGGTGTGTGTCTGAGGTGTGTGCCAGAGGGCCGTGTTAACGCCCAAGTTGCTGGAGGTGCCAGTGACAAGTAGCTGCAGAGAGGCGCAGTCTATCTCAGTGGTTGTGTGGTGAATGTCAGTGTGTGGTGTGTGGAGTGCATATGTCCCTATATGGCTGGGATTTTATGTCCCTGCATGTTGCCACAGTAGCAGTGAATCGTGTGTGTGTGTGTGTGTGTGTGTGTGTGTGTGTGTTCTTGTGACTGGTGTGCCCATGACCACAAGTCTGTAACTGCAGCCTCATACAGCCAAGTCTTTCCCTGAAGACAGAAACAGAAGAGGTAAGGAGTGGTGGGGGCTAGGAGGTTAGGTGGGAAGATTAAAGCACTGAAGCTTTCTTCAGTGGGGTGGGGAATGTCTCAAATCTGCAAAGCATCACACTATCCAAGTGAGCTATTTTGCCAGTCCTAGCTAAATCCTTTCCTTGTTCACAGCCAACCCTTGTTTCAATTGTGAGTTTAAGCATAGCTGTGAGTCCAGATAACTGCTTGAAGGACAGACACAGGGCTGATGCATGGTCTTACACTTGCCCCTCCCCCCCCCCCCAGCTGCTGCACCACAGCTGGGGCATTCCCTCTAGACTTAAATGAAGCTCCTGCACCTAGCTCCAGGGAGTAGTGATGTTTGCTAAAGGGCAAAGGCATGGGAATGGAAGAGGTGTTAGTTACCCCTTCTGCCAGTAGATTATGTTATAGAGTCCAGGCCTGACTATGGAGGTCAGGAATTTTGGCCTGGGCAGGGCAGAAGGGGCCATGGATACATTCGAAGATTGACCCAAGCAGAGTTAAGGGCTGAGTGGCTCAGAGGGGGTAGGGAGCAGTGGGCCTCAGAAAGGAGGGGAGAGAAGGGGGGTGGTAAGAGGATTAGACCGCTTAGACCCTTCTCTCCCACCAGGATCCCCCACCCCCACCCCAAAGCTCCAGAAAAGATTTCTTCTGCCAAAGCAAAACCATTTAGACTCCATTTAAAGGGACAAGAAAGGTGGAGGCGGGAGCTTTAAATAACCTTTTAATTTCCCTTCAGGGATCCAGCTCTGTGAGGGAGGGGAGTGGACAGGAGGGAAGGGGAAAAGAAGAGAGAAAAAGGAAAGGGCAGGGGAAGAGAGGAAATGGGAGAGAGGAGAGTGAAGTGGGAAAGCAAAGGGAGGGAAGGGGAATGAGGCTGTCTCCACACCAGTTGGAGAAATGATGGGAGGACACAACTCCCCCCCCCCACCTGACTGCCCTTCATACACAAATACATGCACATAGATCATCCTGGAGAAGATCTTGACGACCCTGACACAAAGGTAGTCAGTCATTCAGCCACACACAGAGAGACATGAATTCAAGTATGCATATGACAAGTTACATATTGAAAAACACAGACAAAAGGGGGTCACCAATGTACTTTTCACGTAGCCCAGATTTTTACTTCCACATGCCCCTAACCAGCCCCACTTTGTGGTGGTGGGTGGCTTTGCTGAGGGTACTTCTATGAAGGGGAAGCCAGGCTTTCAGCTGAGGTTCACCATCCAGCAGAAGGGGGTATCCTCTTTCTTTGCCAATTCTCCCTAGCTGGTATCACAAACAGCTCAAGGGCTGCTGGGCAGAAAGAAAGGGTGAGCACCCCAGCCCAGCTCTGCCTTGGGGCCGAGTGTATCAGGTCCAGACCAGAGGATGGAGCTGCTAAAGGTGACACAGATTCTGAAGGTGAGAAGAGGGCTGCTGGGGGCTTTGAGCTGTAGGGGCACAGGGCTCAACTAGGCACCTGCTCTTTGAAGGAATGTGCCTGCCACCAAAAGTCTCAGCCTAGTTAGGAAATCCCTTGCTTGCCCCCTCTACCTATGCTCCTGTCCTTGGTCCAGAGATGTGGACTCCACACACTGAGAGCCCCAGACATCCAGAGAAGCCCACACTCCCAGGCTAGGCCAGACCCACCCTATCAGTGGTGCACAGGCCTCCTCCACAGGTGAGACTCCATGAACACATATCCTCCCTCCGTCCCCATCCTGCACCTCCGAAGACACTGCAGTTCAGGACTAGGCTCTGGGTCGATCGTGAATTTTTTGGGGGGAGGGGTTGCAAAATCCCTTGCATGCAGTGAGACAGACAGTTCAAGAGGAAAAGGGTTAGGTGTCCTTTAGGGAAGCCTGGAGCAGCGAGGAAATTGGCATGCCATAGTGTGGGTGGGTTTTTACTGATTTTACAAAATGATTCCAAAGGTGCCACCGTCTAGACAGGAGCTAAGTAGTGGAAATGATTCAGGGCCTCCCTCCCTAGCCTGTTCCTTCAAACTCCCCACCCGCCTGGCTGCCTCGGGCTGTAGCTGACACCTTCAAAGGGCTTAAAAGGTAGGCGTCCCCAGACTGGCTGCGGACCCGCCCCAATAGACTTTCCTGGACTGCTGGGGCTGGGAGTGGAGGCAGCGGTGCATTTCGGGAGGTGCAGTTAGTTGGCATTCATTATCTCAGGGATGAAGCGTGTGGGAATCGCTCCATGCAGAGACCTCTTATTTGCAAGTGACATATATGTGCACATTTACGTGTGGAATCTGTGAAAGTAAACTGCCTACCTGGATTGCGCGGTGGGGGGGCGGGCAGGGTGATGCAGATGTTGGGGAGACCTCTCTAAACTGGTGTGAGGGGCTGGGGGCGGGGCGAGTAGGAGGTTGGCAAGAGGTGGGTTGCTTGGCAGTTCTGATAACTCCAAGACCAATGGCTCCCAGGCCTGCTGTGTGGATATCTGGAGATTGAGGGTCTAAGGTGTCCCCTACAGTTCCAGGCCTGACCCGGGTCCTGCAGTTTCTGAGGCCTAACCCAGCCCCTGGAATGCTCGCCCACCGGGGCACCGAGAGGGACTTTCTGCACAGCAGCTTGTGGCCTCCCGGATCCTCGCAGTGCAGTGGCTGGTGCCGCCCAGGAGGAAGCAGTCTGGGGTAGCCCTAGACGAGGGCTATGTGTGAGGGGTGCCTTGGAAAAGCCAAACGCCGGCTGCTGGGAAAGGACTCTGCAGAGGCGGGGGGGGGGGGGGGTGCAGGAGGGCGGGGGGACGCTCCCTCCTGCAGGCCCCGCTGCTCCGCGAGAACGCGTGTGGGGAGCCAAGTCCCGGGCCCCTGGTCCGGGGTCCGAGTGGGGGCCCCTCTCCCCGCCTCGGCGGGCGCCCCCGGGGGCAGCGGCTGGGTGGCCAGCGGCTTAGAGCTAATTCTCGAGTTAATGGCTGCGGCGGGCCCCCCGCGGCCCCCACCCCCCACCCCCGGGCAAGCCCGCGGGCCGCCCGCATCTGCGCGGGCCGGGCGATTCATCATCTTGATCCATGGCTCGCGCTGACTGCGGCCCCGGCCGCGCTGACAAGACTAACAAAGCAATTTGCCACGAGCCATCTCCTGGACAGGTTATTAGCGCGACCGCTTAAACAGCCCTCCCCGCCGCCGCCACCCCCTCCCGGCGCGACCAGCTACCTGCTCGGTCCCCGCCCTAGGACCCGCAGCCCCCTCAACCCACACCCCCTGCTCAGAGACACCCCCACACATTCCTCTACGACACCCCATAGAGCAAGCCCCCCCCCCCGTACACGCCCTGTGAGTTGCCCCGAGAATCCCTTCCTTCTCCAGGCTGGGGTCACTGTCTGTCCCATCCCTCCTACCCATTCCTGCACCCCACCCCATCTGTGCTAGCGGGCGGGGCACTTCTATCCTTTGCTCTCCTCACCTCTCCTGGCCACCCCACCAACAGGGATTGGAAAACTATTTATTCCCAACTCAGGAGGAAGGGGTTATCTCCCAGTGGGTCTTTCCGAACAACCAGATTCCCCTAAACACGGCTCGCCTCCACCTCCCCCCCCACACACCCTCACATACACTTTACTGTAGGGGGTGGTTTGTCCAAAAGCCATGATGGAAAGACACTCCTGCCCATGCTGTTCCTGGTGGGGGGAGGCCAGGAATGGGGGGCGTGGCTATCCAAATAGAGGCTTAGAGAAACACAGGGTGGCATAGCAGGGGAGATGCTGAGACCAATTGTGTGGCCTCCCCACCGGGACTTTATCTCACCTACACCCCTTTTTGGGGGTAAGGACACCCTGCAGTGAGGGGGGGAGTAGTGTGTGCAAGTGTGTTTGTGTGGCACCAAGATCTATCTTATATATATAATGAGGGAGGAGAGAGTATCACACATTCAGATCCCCAAAAGCAAAGTAACTATTTTGTCATTTCAGACAGTAGTCTATTTCTTGAAAGAATTCTCTGGGTAGAATAGATGTGGTCTGGTTCTGTAGCTATGTAGCAGTCTGTGTGAAGGAACTGGTCTCTACTAGGTGATTTCGTGGGTGTGTGTGGTGTGTGTGTGTGTGTGTGTGTGTATACTGGCATGAAGTCAGGTGTTGTATGCACTCTTTCTTCTGTGTATGTGGGGGGAGGGCATCGAAAGCATCCCTCTTGAGGCTCAGGATGTGCTGCAGTGGTTAAAGCTTTTGACTTTCAAACATGAGGTCCGGAGTTCATCTGTGTCAGTGATGTTGTGATCCCCCCACACACACACTCCCATAATAAACAAACCTGTAAAAAATAAAGAGCCCCTCTGACTAGATGTGGGGGTGGCTCTGTGTTACATGTGCTTTGGGGACTCAATGAATCCTTTCGTGTGTACACAGAGGTCTGGAGAGGCCAGTTTGTGGCACTGTGGCACATGTGTCTGTCCACTGCTGAGGTGGCCAGGCCACAAACCAGAGGCCACCCCACCACCACTACAACTCTTTCATCCAGCCTCAACATTCTAAACTCAGCCATGAAAGCCGAATGATGAGGAGAGACACAGCTCTGCTTCAGGGGTTGAGGAGTTCCCTTTGAAGGGTCTGGATAGAGGAGGGGATGCTCTGTCTGCAGGGTAGACACTCTGAATCCTTCCTCCCCCCACAGCCTGGGTCAGTGCTGAGGACCTAGATGGGGGCGACATTGGAAATGAACTGTGTGCCGGAAACCTGGCTTTTTCCTTTTCCTCTGGCCAACTAGACCTTATCTCCACCCGCAGGGAGGCCCAGCTCTGCTGCTGCCTGCGCCACCACTGTGTCCCTGACGTGAAATATGGGGGGCGCAGGCTGTGCTGGGGAGATTTGTCATCTGTGCTCAGCGGGCGACTCTATCTGCAGACTATTAGAGTATAAAATATATTTTACAAGAGTTTTAGCTACAGGTGACTTGCTCTTTATTACTAGATGTGGGCAAAATCAATACTTCTGTAACTAAAAGATCATTTATTTTGCTTTTTGAAACATTTTTCAACAGGGGCACTGGCTAAGCTTGCAAAGCTATGATTAAGAGTTATGGTGGCGCCTGTTTCCCTTAACCCATTGAGGACCGCAGTCCAGATGCTCTTAGCCTTGGGACCTGCCCCTAGAAAGCCAAATACACAGACACACATTCCAAAAAACAGACAGAAGTACCCAGGCCCAACTCTGATAAAGCCACAGATTCTCATGTACATGTGTACTCTGCTATGTACCCACAGAAATATAGCTGAATACATACTCCTGACCACTCAGTAAGCCACAAATCAATGCCCATGTGCACAGATACATGACCAGCAGCACAAACACCTACACATATCCCACATCTCATGTCCCCACATACCCACACATCAGAACACTGAATGTGCAGTCATACATGCTAATTTCTTTCTGTCTCTAAGTCTCTGAACAGCTAAAGGCAGAGACTCTAAAAATTCTTTTACTTTCTTCTTATTATTATAAAACAGAGAGAAACTGGGTGGGGGGAGGAACAAGGGAGAAAGAGATACCTGCAACAGTCCTTCGTCACTTGTGAAGCTTCTCCCCTGCAGGTGGGGCCCAGGAGCTTGACTGTGGGTCCTTTCACACTGTAATGTGTGCATTCTACCAGGTGTGCCACCTCCCAGCCCCGGTTGGGGACTCTTAAAGGAGGCTGAAAGATGCTGGGGAGGGTCTTGTGAATGCAGCTACAATGCTGAATGGAGAGTCCAGGAATATCAGGGCCCAAAGATGATATCTGTAGAGATTGAGCCCCATCCCTGCCACTGTCCATTCTCTTTAAGTCCTCATTCCTATGACACCTCTGTCCCTTTTCTGTCAGCTAAAGAAAAGGGTGCTCAATGAAAAAGTGGGTCAAAGCATTAAACAGACAGTTTTCTTTTTTTTTTTTTAAACTTTTTTTTTCCTTTTTTATTTTTTATTATTTATTTATTCCCTTTTGTTGCCCTTGCTGTTTTATTGTTGTAGTCACCATTGACGTCATTGTTGTTGGATAGGACAGAGAGAAATGGAGAGAGGAGGGGAAGACAGAGAGGGGGAGAGAAAGATAGACACCTGCAAACCTGCTTCACCGCTTGTGATGCGACTCCCCTGCAGGTGGGGAGCCGGGGGCTTGAACCGGGATCCTTACGCCGGTCCTTGTGCAAACAGACAGTTTTCTAAAGAAAAGTTGCATAGGGCCCACAGACACATGAAGAAATGCTCCACTTCACTTATCACTAGAGAAATGCAAATTAAAACTACACTGAGATACCATCTCACACTTGAGAGAATGGCATCCATCAACAAACCAGGAGATGGCAGGTGTTGGAGAGATTGTGGAGAAAAGGGAACTCTGCTACATTGCTGGTGGGAATGCAAGCTGGTACAGCCCCTCTGGAAGACAGTATGGACAGTTCTTAGATAAATTAAAATGGAAGTACCTGGAAGCACAGCAGGTTAAGCGCAGGTGGTGTGAAGCGCAAGGACTGGCGTAAGGATCCCGGTAAGGATCCCAGTTCGAGCCCCAGGCTCCCCACGTGCAGGGGAGTCGCTTCACAGGCGGTGAAGCAGGTCTGCAGGTGTCTATCTTTCTCTCCCCCTCTCTGTCTTTCCCTCCTGTCTCCATTTCTGTCCTATCTAACAATGACGGCATCAATAACAACAACAGGAATAACTACAACAAGGGCAACAAAAGGGAAAATAAATAAATAAATTTTTTAAAAAAGAAAGAAAGACAACTACCAGATGATTTCACTCATATGTGGAATCTAGAGATCTGATTTACATGAACTCGGCAGAGGCAAGCAAATTGTGAGACTTGTGAGAACTATGGTGGTTATACTTGGGAGGTGGGAGAGTGGGGAGACAGAACTTGGGTGGTGGGTGTGGTGTGGAACTATACATTGTAATCTTATAATAATGTAGGAAACTATTAATAGCAAAGAAAATATTAAAAGAGAGAAAGAAAAGAAAGAGAGCTTTTTTTCTTGGTAGTGTTAAATAATAGAGATGTGAAATCATTCAATTCTGTGAAAGTTGTTCATTGGTGTCCACTCTTGGTCTGGATGGGTTCAGAACATGATTGGTTGGCTATATACCACCACCACCCTTAAATGACATGACCCAAACAGATTGGAGATATCCCCTAACTGGTGACTGATTCAACAAATCAGCACTAGCCAGTTGTTGTTATATCCCAGAGTTAAGAAGAAACATGGTAGAGGCAGAGACTTAATGCACCCATGGCTGAAATTATCATGGTAAAATGCTACACAATTAGACTGGTCAAGTGGGTTCACTAACCATTATTACACAACAGTGTGCCCCCAAAGCTGGTGACTTAAAACAAACATTTCTTGGAATAGGCGAGATGGCTCACCTGGAGAGTGCATCTGCTTTGGCACGTGAACAACCCAGGTTCAAATCTGACCTTCACTGCAATGGAGGAAGCTTCAGTGCTTTGGTGTCTGTCCTGTTCTTCCTATGTCTTTCTGTCTTTTTCTAATTGAAAAAGAAAAGTCATATTAGAGCAGTGAAGTCCAACGATAACAAAAAAATGTTTATTAAAATCACAGTTTCTAAATAAAAAAATAAATAAAATCACAGTTTCTGAAGTTCAGGAATCCAGGAACTGCTTACCTGGGTGGTCTTGGCCAAGCATCTCAAATGGATTGTGGTTATATCAGTTAGGGTTATACCATCTGATATCTTGAATGGAAGTAGAAAATCCTCTTTCAAGAAGGCTCTTAAAACAGTTCAAAGTTGCTGGCAGCTAGGGCACCTCATTTCTTCTCTTTGTGGCAAGAAGAGTAGTATAGACAGGACATTTTTAATATTTTATTTATTTATTCCTTTTTGTTGCCCTTGTTTTTTATTGTTGTAGTTATTAATTATTGTTGTTATTGATGTCATTGTTGTTGGATAGGATAGAGAGAAATGGAGAGAGGAGGGGAAGACAGAGGGGGGAGAGAAAGATAGACAACTGCAGACCTGCTTCACTGCTTGTGAAGTGACCCCCCTGTAGGTGGGGAGCTGGGGGCTCTAACCGGGATCCTTACTCTGGTCCTTGTGCATTGTGCCACCTGCACTTAACCCACTGTGCTACCACCAGACTCCCAGGACTTCTTTTTGTGGGGGTGGAATCCAACAGCATAGAACAAAAGGTAAAAATAGAAACTAGTCATTTATAAGAAACATCCTAACACTTCTGCAAGAGACTAGTCACTATAAGAAAGTCACTAGATCTAGTCCATACTCACAGAGAATTAAACTCCACCACTCAAACGAAGAAATTTCAAAGAATTTGTGACTGTGTTTTTAAAACCACCACAACTAGGCAAGAGGACGTTTGCCTTATATCCAATATCTACAAGATGATGAATACCTCTTGACAACTCCAAGCCTTGGGTAAACTGTGTAGAGCATGACCAGATGATGGTGGAGACTCAGATGACCCTTATTCAGGACCATAGGATAGCACTACATAACACACACAATGTATGGAGGGGCTGGGCTGTGGTACGCATTACCATGCCAAGTTCCTGGGTTCAAACCCCTGTTCCACAACTTCAGGGGAAAAGATTCACAAGTGGTGAAGCAGTGCTGCAGGTGCCACTTTCTTCCTCTGTCTCACCATTTCCTCTCAACTTCTCTGTCTCTATGCAAAAAAGAAAGAGAGAAAGAAAGAAAGAAAGAAAGAAAGAAAGAATGAGAAAATGGTTACCAGAAGCAATAAATTCTTCATGCAGGCATCAAGCCCCAGTGATAACCCTAGAGGCAATTAATTTTTTTCCCTCCAGGTTTATTGCTGGGGCTCAGTGCCTGCACTACAAATCCGGTGCTCCTGGTGGCTATCTTTTTCCCATTGTTGTTGCTATTATTATTGTTGTTGTTGCTGTTGGACAGGACAGAGAGAAATTGAGAGAGGAAGGGAAGACAGGGAGGGAGAAAGATAGACACCTGCTGACCTGCTTCACCGCTTGTGAAGTGACCCCCCTGTAGGTGGGGAACTGGGGACTTAAACAGGGATCCTTGCACCAGTCCTTGTGCTTCGCACTATATGTGCTTAATCCGGAGTGCTACTGCCTGGTCCCCGCAACCCAAAATTTTAAAATAAATATAAGTGTAAATAAATGTATGGACCCTGGAGTCAGCCACTCTGAGTTCAAGTCCAAGCTCTCCCACTTACTAGTTATGTGACCTTGGGCAAGTCACTTGACCTCCGAGATCATAGTTTTCTTATTTGCAAAGTGGGGAAATAGTGGTACTTATCTTAGGACTGTTATGTATTAATATTTACTAGAGTTCCTGACAAGGAGTAAATATTGCATGGACACTTTATCAGAAGGGGCTTATTGAGCATCTTCAATATCCCTCCAGCTTATAACCAACACCACAGTTGCCCTGGACCCCTCTTAATCCCCAAACCCATGGGTTTGGGGATTAAGCAGAAAGGCTGGGGTTCATGAGTTCATTTGACCCTGCCAGTCCAGCACTGCTTTTTTGTGGTCTCTCTGGGAATGTTGTACAATATGTTAGCCACAAACATTTTATGAGCAAGGGGACAGAAAGAAATTTTCCTCTATCGACTGACAGGTCTGTCCCCTCCCCCTTCTCCCTGTGAGTCTCCTTTATGATGAGGGGACCAAGGGACATGGCTGAGACTACCCTCTCCACAGAACCCGGACTCAAGGCCCCTTCCTCCAACCTCCTCAATGTCAGAGCTGAAGCAGCTTTCACCCCCATCCACCTCTGACATGGGAGATCCCCAAACTTGAATCTAGGAGACCTGAATGCTCCTTAGGGCAGGCGTTAGCTACCTCCAAGGTCACCTGGACTAGAAGTCCCAAGACATTTCATTCAAACAGCAAGAAAGAAGAAAAAGAAGTGATTTGTTGGGAACTAGAAATTGTTCAGAAATCTATATCTATTCAATTTGAAACTTTATCTTCTCTATGCTTGGAATTTTTACTTTATTTTATTTCTTTTAATGAACTGATGCTGATGGCAGTTGGTAGTTTTCCCTTAGTGCCCTTACCTGTCAAATTTCATAACTGGAAACTTCACACCAGAAACCACATTTACAAAACATCGTACTGGGTTGGGGAGATAGCATAATGGTCATGCAAGATGATTTTTAAAAGTTTTTTAAATATTTATTTATTTATTTTCCCTTTTGTTGCCTGTGTTTTATTGTTGTAGTTATTGTTGTTTTTATTGATGTCATCGTTGTTGGATAGGACAGAGAGAAATGGAAAGAGGAGGGGAAGACAGAGAGAGGTAGAGAAAGATAGACACCTGCAGACCTGCTTCACCGCCTGTGAAGCAACTCCCCTGCAGGTGGGGAGCGAGGGCTGGAACTTGCACTTTGCGCCACTTTCGCTTAACCCACTACGCTATCGCCGGACTCCCTTAAAATGATTTTTTAATGCCTGAGGCTCTGAGATCCCAAGTTCAGTCCCAGAGCTGAGCTATACTATGGTAAAAATACTACTACTAATAGTAATAATAATAGCCCAGGAGATGCATAATGAATAAAGGTCCAGAGCTCAATTCCCAGCTACACATGTACCAGAATGATGACCTGGTTCTCTTTTTCCCTTCTCTTCCTCCTTCTCCTTTTTCTGCTCTTCTCTCACTAATAAGTAACATCTGTCTCACCCTTTTTTGTTTGTTTGCCACCAGGGTTCATGGAATTCAATGTCTGCATAATGAATCTGTTGCTGGTGGTGGCCTTTTCTTTCTTCCTTCCTTCCTTTCTTTCTTTCTTTTTTTTTCCACTTTATTTAATAAGACAGCAAGAAATTGAGAAGGGAAGAAAATAAGGAGTGGGAGCGAGAGAGACACCTTCAGCTTTTTCTTCACCATGTGTTAAGTCTCCCCCCTGCAGATGGGGAGCAGGGACTCTAACCTGGCGCCCTGCACATGGCAACATATGGACTTAACCATGTGCACCACTGCCTGTCCCCAATAAATAAAATCTTTAAAATAAGAATAATTTGGGACTGGGTGGTGGTGCAGTGGGTTAAGTGCACATGACGCAAAGTGCAAGGGCTGGGTTAAGGATGCCGGTTCAAGCCTACAGCTCCCCACCTACAGGGGGTTGCCTCGCAAGTGGTAAAGCAGATCTGCAGGTGCCTTTCTTTCTCTTTTCTTTAATTTTCTTTATTTTTTATATTTTTATATTACAGAATTATATGTCGACAGGGGTTTGAATCTATACCATTCCCACCACCAGAGCTCTGAATCTTCACTCTCCCCACTGTAATCCACCGCACTTCCCCTAAAGTTTTAGACATGGGCCAACCATCTTCTCTACAACTATCTGCCCACATTTATACATAGTTGCCTCTTCTTTTTCTGATTCGATTCTTTCTTTCCCTCTAAGTCTCTCATGACAATATAACTACTTCTATGTGTCCCTCTCCATTTCCTTCTCTCTCTGGGTGCTGATGAAACTGGAGTGCAGAGTCCTCTTATCTTCATCCTATCACTTCTCCCCTCCTCCCAAGGGAGTTTAGATCATGGTTGTTTATGGGGAGCAGAAGGTAGGGGTTCTGGCTTCTGTAGCTGCTTCTCCACTGAGCATGGGCGTTGACAGGTAGATCCATGCCCCCAGCCTGTTTCTATCTTTTTCTAGTGGACCATAGCACTGAAGATGTGAGAGTCCCAGGACACATTGGTGAGGTCATCTGCCCAGAAAAGTCAAGGTGGAATCTGCATTCTGGTGTTTGGAAGGTGGAACGACCTAAGTTGAGACAAGATGGTTAATGAACAGGAACCAGAAAGTAGGATCAGAGCAGACGAAATTAGAGATTTTAGGGTAGAAGAAAGCTAGGGAAACCATTTTGGGCATGTTCCTGGGGGCAGACAACTATACTAGTTTTGCTTGAATTTGGTAGCTAGCCTGAGGTTGAGTGAGAATAGTGTCTGAGAGAATGGTGTCAGAGTGGAGAAAAGGGCTAGAAAGTTGGATTAGGGAAGGGAGTAGCTCCCATTCTTATAAAAAAAAAATTTGTGGCTAAAATTAACTATTTACTTCTATCCAATGGGTTAAGTGCATGTGGCACAAAGTGCAAGGACTGGCATAAGGATCCCAGTTCGATCCCCCAGCTCCCCACCTGCAGGGGAGTCACTTCACAAGCGGTGAAGCAGGGCTGCAGGTGTCTCTCTTTCTCTCCCCCTCTCTGTCTTCCCCTCCTCTCTCCCTTTCTCTCTGTCCTATCTAACAATGACAACATCAATAACAACAACAATAATAACTACAACAACAATAAAAACAAGGACAACAAAAGGGAAAATAAATAAATATTTTAAAAAAATTTTTAAACTACCTCTATCTACTTCCTCCAGGGCCCATATGTAAATGCATATTTATATTTAGTGCCAGAGCCTATGTAAACTCTAAGTCCCTGTTGGTCTGAGCTTATAGCTCATGGTCACATCTGAGAAACATTGCAGGCCTGCACTCACTTCAGGACCAGTTTTTTTCAAGTGGCAGGGTAGGATACCCCCAGCCTTCCTTCAGAGACTTAGGTTATCCCTACCATCATTGCTTTTTGGTGATGTCTTTCTCTCCCCCTCTCTGTCTTCCCCTCCTTTCTTTATTTCTCTCTGTCCTATCCAACAACAACAGCTATAACAACAATACAATAACAACCACAACAAGGGCAACAAAATAGGAAAAATAGCCTCCGGGAGCAGTGGATTTGTAGTGCTGGCACTGAGCCCCAGCAATAACCCTGGAGGCAAAAAAAAAAAAGGAAAAGAAAGAAAGAAAGAAAGAAAGAAAGAAAGAAAGAAAGAAAGAAAGAAAGAAAAAGAATAATAAGTCGCTTTTTCTATGCAGAGAGCATAAAACCATCCCCACCTCATCAAAAACACCTGCAAACTGCTAACCTAGACTCCGACACAGGGTGGGAAGGGGAAGCTCATCACCTATCAACTCGATGGGACTGGGGACAAGCCCTTTCCAGTCAGCCCCTAGCCCTTATTGTCTCTCCATCTACTCAGTGAACAGGTTAGACAGATGTTTTCTTCCCCTCCCCCACTAGGATTATTGCTAAGGCTCCATGCCTACACAGCTCCACCATTCATAGTAGTCATTTTTTTCTTTATTGGGGGGATTAATACTTTACAGTCAACAGTAAAGTACAGTAGTTGGTACATGCATAACATTTCTCAGTTTTCCACATAACAATTCAACTCCCTCTAGGTCCTTTGCCATCATATTCTAGGATCTGACCCCACCACCACCACCACCCTAGAGTCTTTTACTTTGGTGCAATACACCAAGCCCAGTCCAAGTTTTGCTTTGTGTTTTCTTATTTTTTTTAAAATAAATTTTCCCCTTTTATTACCCTTCATGTTGTTTGTCGACGTTGTTGTTACTGTTGTTATTGCTGTCATTGCTGTTGGATAGGACAGACAGAAATCAAGAGAGGAGGGGAAGACAGGGGGGAGAGAAAGATAGACACCTGCGGACCTGTTAAACTGCCTATGAAGGAGCCCTCTGCAGGTGGGGAGCTGGGGGCTCAAATCGGGATCCTGAACCTGGTCTGTGCGCTTTGAGCCATGTGTACTTAACTTGCTGCACCACCGCCCGGCTCCCAGTGTTTTCTTTTTTTTTTTTTTAAAGACTTTCTTTTTTTTTAATTTAATTTGCTTTTCCCCCCTTTTGTTGCCCTTGTTGTTTTATTCTTGTTGTAGTTATTGTTGTTATTGATATTGTAGCTGTTGGATAGGACAGAGAGAAATGGAGAGAGGAGGGGAAGACAGAGAGGGGGAGAGAAATATAGACACCTGCAGACCTGCTTCACCTCCAGTGAATCGACTCCTCTGCTGGTGGGGAGCCGGGGGCTTGAACCGGGATCCTTACACCGGTCCTAGCACTTAGCGCCACGTGCGCTTAACCCATTGCGCTACTGCCTGACCCCCCCCCCCCAGCGTTTTCTTATTTTTCAACTTCCTTTTTTATTAGTGATTTAATAATGATCAATAAGACTGTGGGATAAGAGGGGTACATTCATACAATTCCCACCACCAGAATGCCATATCCCATCCCCTCCATTGGAAACTTCCTTATTCTTTATTCCTTTGGGAGCATGGACCAAAATTCTTTATGTGGTACAGAAGGTGGGAGTTCTGGCTTCTGTAACTGCTTCTCCACTAGACATATGCATTGGTAGGTTGATCCATATGCCCAACCTATCTCTACCTTTCCCTAGTGGGGTAGGGCTCTGGGGAGGTGGGGTTCCAGGACACACTGGAGAGATCATCTGCCCAGAGAAGGCAGGTTGAGTAGCTATTTTTATTTATTTGTTTATTTATTTATTCCCGTTTGTTGCCCTAGTTGTTTTATTGTTGTAGTTATTTTTGTTGTCGTCATTGTTGGATAAGACAGAGAGAAATGGAGAGAGGAGGGGAAGACAGAGAAAGAGAGAGAAAGATAGACATCTGCAGACCTGCTTCACCACCTGTAAAGGGACTCCCCTGCAGGTGGGGAGCCAGGGGTTCGAACTGGGATTCTTATGCCGGTCCTTAAGCTTTGCGCCATGTGTGCTTAACCCACTACGCTACTGCCCCACTCCCGAGTAGCTATTTTTTAAAGGGTGAGAGACAGAGAAAGGGAGAGGGACAGAGAGAGAGAAGGGAAGACACTTGGGATGGAGAGACAGCATAATAGTTATGCAAAAGACTTTAATGCCTGAGGTCCTAAGGTCCTAGGGTCAATCCCCAGCACCACTATAAGCCAGAGCTGGGCTTTGCCCTTGTCTCTTTCTTTCTCTCTGCATCTGTATCTCATAAAATAAAATAAAGAAAATATTTATTTAAAAGGAGGGGAAAGACAGCTGCAATACTGCTCTATAACTTCTGAGGCTTTCTGCCCTGCAGGTGGAGACCTAGGACTCCAGTCATCACACATGGTGATGTTTGTGCTGTACCAGGTGCACCACTGCCCAGCCTCAGACAGATGTTTCTTCTTAGTCTATGATCCAGATCTGCTCTGATTCAAACCCAGAGCTCTCGTCAGTCCATCCTGCATTTCTCCCTCATCTACACTACCCTCAGATGACCACAGATGGATGCCAACATTTTGGTGGAGGTAGGCTAGGCCTGGGGTCACCTCCAGCTGGCCTGAGATGTGCCTTGGCCAGGAAGATACAGCCTTTGAGCTGGGGGCAGAGAGATGGGAAGGGTCTTCACCTTCAGCTGGGGGCATTTGGTGATACACTAGAGAGGGAGAAAAGGATTTGTCTCAGGGGCTTGGTCTGCACTGAGTTCTCGAGACCCCCTCCTTTCTCTGCCCCCAAGGCTTGGCTAGAGCACAAGGGGCCCCTTTGTGGGGCCTAATCTCAAAGCACTGAGGCTTTAGCGACCTTCAGGGATGAAAGCGCCAGGAGCTGGCGGCTGGCCGGGGAGGTGGTGTGGGGGCAGCCCCACTAATCCCTGTGCTTTCGCCAAACAAAGCTGCCAGGAGGGGCCGGCTCCCAGGAGATGATCCAGAGAACCAATTCCTCAAGTCTAACCCACTCTGACAGCCTGAAAAGGAGAGGCTCACTGCCCACCCCAGTGTCCCAGCTTGGTCATACGTGGGGACATGGCTGGGAGACCTTCTGCAGGTCCTCCCAGTTACATATAAAACCTGAATTTCTCTAGTCCTTTCTCTCTGGGTCCAGCTCCACTGACCTCCTAGTCTCAAAGACCCCAAACACCTCAACCTCTATTAGGCCCTGATTACCTGGTCCCCCAGCATCACAGTTCTCAACCTTAAGTTTCTAAATTCCCTAGTGTTTCAAATCCTCACCCCACCCCCTGCAGTATCTGAATCCTCACTACCCCATATCCAAATCCATTAGCCTCCAATCTTCTGTCTTCTAATTTCACAGCCCTACTTCCAACCCCAGACTCCCAAGTCCTCAGCCTCATAGTCCCCACCTCCTTAGAGCTTCATCCCAATCCTACAACCCCCAATCTCCAGTCTTCCTGCTCTCGCCCCTTCCCCAGCACCCCCAGTTCTAGCTCCAACAGAAATCACCAGCCCCTGTTCTCCCCTGTCCTCCTGCTGTTATCCTGCAGTCTCACTTCTGCTCTCTCTGCCCCATTCCCTCTGAACAGGCTTCTCAGCACCCCTTGTGTGCTTGGCCACAGAGAAGAGCGAGGAGGGAAATGATCCTGCTTCATCGCTAAATAAACCCGAGCCTCCTCCCACCAGCCATGCAGCTCCATCACCTGGAATCCTGAATCTGCTTTCTGGTTTCAGAGGTGAGCACATCAGGATGAGAAGAGGGTGGTCTGGGGATGCCTATTAGCTTAGTAGTCTGAGAAAAGGAATCCAAGGGAAGGGGGTGCTAGCAGGGCAGGTCATCAGGCTGCCCCATTTCTCTCCTAGGTGGAGGAAACCCCAAATGCAGAAATCTGCAGATGGTTCAGCACCAGGTAGGAAGACCCAAGCCAGCAGAGGCTACTAAGGAGTCATGGTGACTTTGGGGCCCACACAGAGGACTTGGGCAGAGCATGAGTGCTGGATTCCCAGGAGGAAGGCGGGGGCCAGGCCAACTCAGAGCATTTTCCCACCATAGCCTCTACTGTCTCCACTCCACTAATCTGATTACGGTATTTACCAACCTCCCATGGCCTGCTTGGGGTGGAGGGGGTATTACACTGAGAATCTCAGTTCTAGTTCCCAGCAGAACAGGAGGCCCAAAAAGGTGTTTAGAAGCAAGGAAGTGACTGAGCCCCACCAGGAGGCAGGGAGAACTGAAAGACTCCAGCCTACAGAGGAGGTTTCCCTGCTGCCCTGAACCCAAATGCCTGAGTCTTCCCCAAACCATGTCTGCATTCCTCACACTGAGGTATAATGACTATGCTGTTACTCAAGTCTGGGATGGTACCTTCCTTCCTAAGGTTCAGTATGGTGAGCTTTTAGGCACTTAAGGATTTGTAGCACAAATCTGGTAGCAGTTTCCAAGAGGGCACTCCATTTACTCGGAGCTAATACCTCATACACTTATTTGGACCTCACATTCATGCTTAATTCCAAGTGTGTGTGTATGTGTGTGTGTGTGTTTGTCACATATAACTTTGCAGACACATGTACACACTATTTTGTATCCATAGTCACATGTAGGACAATAGTCACATGTCACACAATAACAGAGGGCAGTCGTCCCCCCCCCACATCCCCCATCAAGCACTCACAGCTCTGCACTGAGTCACTGACTACAGACAGACCTGCTGGGAAGGATGGGAGGGATGGGCTCCTCCTCTGCCCCCCCCCCCAGCTGCTAAGGTGTAAGAATCTGGTGGAGGGAGTGAGAGTGCCCATAGGGAAGAGGGGAGTGGCTTTAAGGGGGCTGGAAGGAAGACTCATTCCTTCACCCACTGCCGGAAGGCAATGAGAGAAGCAGGGCACTGCTTGCCCTGAAGACTGAGGACAGTGGAGTACCTCCCTCTGCCCCCTCCCACTTTCCCCAGAGGGCAAAGGCCCTTCCTGGATTTCAAGTAGAGAAGTTTTTGCTGGAGAGTTGCTTTTAAAAACTAAGGACACAAGCCCAACTTCAGATTGGGGCAATACTCACCAAATCCTGAGGGTTCCCACCTGCAGTGTACTCAACACAGTGAGTTATTCCAGTCTCCTGTAATTACTGCTCTGGGTTCCTGGCAGAGAGAAAGGATCGGGAGCCCCCTGCTGTCTTATCTTGAGAACTGCGCCTTCTCCCTAGGGTGTCCCTTGTGTTCCTTGCCATGCTCAGATTTTTATGTTCCAGTTCGTGCAAGGCCTCCTCCTCTCATCTGCAACACCAGGATGCCTTTGGTTGGATCAACAAAACCTGTTATCTCTTATTCCAATGGAAGGTGATTAGAAAGGGGATGGCCTGACTAAGGCAGAAGCAGTTGCCCAGGTAGAGTTTCCTGAGCTGAATCATAATTTCCTGAGCTATAAGGGAGGAGAGGATAACAACTAAAGCTTGCTAAGAGACTGTAAGTAAGATTTATGCAGAGATCAGGGAGGAGTGGCTAGCTAGGGGATATCTAACAAGGAAAGGAAAGACAAGTCAAAGGGAGCACAGTGAACAGGACAGGTGAAATAGACCCAAGTGGTGGGAGGTGAATGATGTGCATATAGGTCTGGTGGAGCACACACTGCCCCTGGGTTTGAGTCCCAGGCCTTCTCATGGGCACGCAATGTACACAAGATACTTCACACATGGCAGACTGATGCTGTGATGTCTCTCTCTTACTCCCTCTGTCTTTCAGCTTCTATCTGAAAAGAGAGACAGAGCCCACAAGGAGCAATAGAACTGTGCAGATGTGAAGCCTCAGCAAAGCCCTGGCAATACAAAAGGAAAGAAAAAGATAAAGAGTCTCTGGAGGCCACCAACGGGTGCACAGGCAGGAGGTGGTGCCTTCGCTGCAGGCCAGTCATTTACTGGTCCACATCCAGTCCTACATGTCCAGCCAGCCCTGTGACTGATGGCCAGGCCCCCACTGGGACACTGAAGGCAGGCAGAGGCAAACAGCATGGACATCTGTGGCCTCTGCATTAGGGGGCATGGTGAGTTCAGTGGCCAGAACAGATTGAGTTCAGTGCCATGATCAGCAGCCAGACCTGGGGTTGGGGCAGGGGGAGCATGACTGGGCTTCTCTCCTCTCCTACCCTCCAAAGCCTGGCCCAACCTCTCTCTCCTATTTAAAAGCCTGGAAGGGAGCCCTGTCCAGATGGGTTGGAGTCCAGGATGCCAAGGCTTCTAGCCAGTCAAATGCCCTTTAGGGCTAGACAGAGCCCTGCCTTCTGACCACTCTAGAGTATACTCAGCATGATCAGACCCCAGAAAGATAAACTAAGCTCAATTTCTTTCTCTTACTCCTCTTCGTCCTTTTTTTTTCCTTCTTCATCCTTCCTTTTAAGTACTTATTTATTTTTAGCCAGTGCACTTCCTGACTGGTTTATAGTGGTTTAGGGGATTTAAACTGGAGCCTCAGAGCCTCAGGCATGAAAGCCTTCTGCATGACCACTATGCTATCTCCCCACCCCCTAAATTCACTTTCTATTCTTAACCTCATTTTCCTATACTCCTCAATGTTAAATAATGGGAGGTTAGGCCATACTTACAGATGGTCTAGTTCCAAATTCATACTTCTGTCTCCCAAAATATCTACCACCAGCACCAAGCTAGCTTCATCATCTCCTAGCAAGGGCCCTTGGCAGAGAAGGGGGTGCAGGTTACAGTGGGAGTGTGTAACTCTCCTCTCTCACTCAGCAGGCATCCTGGTGGGCATCATGTACTCATCCAGAGCCTCTCAGACTCTCCAGGCTCTGTGATGGGTCTGCCCCACGCACCTCCAGTCTCCTGCTTCCTGTATATAGACATGTAACACAGAAACAGGAAGGACTGTGGCTCCCATGGTAAGGCCTGAGATAGGCAAGTCTGAAACTTGCCTTTAGTCTCCAAATTCTGTGACATTGTTTTGGTTGTGGAATGAGTACCCCAAAGGGGAGTCTCAGGACCCTAGTCTCTATAAAGGCCAGCCATGACTCCAGATGAGGAAGTATTAAGAAATGAATCCTGGGAGTCAGGCGGTAGTGCAGCAGGTTAAGTGCATGTGGCACCAAGCACAGGACTAGCATAAGAATCCTGGTTCAAGCCCTTGGCTCCTCACCTGCAGGGGAGTCGCTTCACAAACAGTGAAGCAGGTCTGCAGGTGTTTGTCTTTCGGTCCCCTTCTCTGTCTTCCCCTCTCCTCCTCTTTCCATGTCTCTCTGTCCTATCCAACAATGACGACATCAATAACAACAACAATAATAACTACAACAATAAAAAAACAAGGGCAACAAAAGGAAATTAATTAATTAATTAATATTTTTTAAAAGTGAGTCCTGGGGGCCTTGGTAGCACAGCAGGTTAAGTGCACAAGGTGCAAAGTGCAAGGACCAGAGCAATGATCCCAGTTTGATTTCCAGCTCCCCATCTGAAGGCAGGTCACTTCACAGGCGATGAAGCAGGTCTGCAGGTGTCTATCTTTCTCTCCCCCTTTCTTTTTTCTTTTTTTTTAAAGAACTTATTTATTTATTCATGAGAAAGACAGGAGGAGAGAAAGAACCAGACATCACTCTGGTACATGTGCTGCCAGGAATCGAACTCAGGAATTCATGGTTGAGAACCCAATGCTTAATCCACCATGCCATCTCCCGGACCACTCTCTCCCCGTTTCTATCTTTCACTCCTCTCTCGATTTCTCTCTGTCCTATTCAACAACAACAGCAATCACAGCAACAAGGGCAAAAAAATGAAAAAAAACGGCCTACAGGAGCAATGGATTTTTAGTGCAGGCACCAGGCACTAAGCCCCCATCTGGAGGCAAAAAAAAAAAAAAGAAAAAAGAAAGAAAGAAAGAAGGAAAAAAGAAAAGAAAAGAGTCTTGCAGTTTCAAGCCCTCAGTCCCTACCTGCAAGGGGAAACTTCATGAGTGGTGCAACTGTCTGCAGGTGTCTCTCTTTCTCTCCCTCCTCCCTTTCCTCTCAATTTCTGTCTCTATCAAAAATAAAATACAACTTTAAAAAAAAAAAAAGGAAAAAAGAAATAAGTCCTGGGTGTCAAAATAGCTCACTCAGATAAATTTGAACCTGGTTCCCACCATACTGGAGGAAGCTTCAGTGTTGTAATCTCTCTCTGCCTCTTTCTCTATCTGAAAAAGTCAACCCGGCCCAGTGAAGCCCTGGTAACTACAAGAAGGAAGGAAGGAAGAAAGAAAGGAGTCCTGGTGGCCAGGGAGTTGCTGAGCCTCCAATGCCTGAGGGAGCCTACAATGGGAGGAGAAGGGAAGCTAAACAGCCACTCCCTCCAGACCCGGAGCCCTAGGAGGCTCCGGGATCTGGGCAGAGCCTGACCCTCAGGCCAGTCCAGAGTTTCCCCATGGCTGGTCCTCCCCAGACACCTGGTCAGAAGAAAGTGTCTGAGTGGCCTCCTTTCTCCAGCACCCGCCCCAGTCCCACCCCCGGGAAGCTTGAGGTCCAAGTTTAAAGATGGTCCAGCCCAACCCCCATACCAGCCCCTCTCCCCCTTGTCTGCCTGAGAGGGAAGGGGGACGCCCAGAGGCCCGGGAAGGGGCTCATCAGCGGTTGCAGGGCTGCTAATAGACTGTCCTCGGCCACATCCTATTACCGTGCAGCCCCTCCCCAGCCCCCCAGCCTGGCCAGCCCGCGCCTCTCCTCGGCCCTGGGGACCAGGCATCAGATTGGAGTCAAGATTTTGAGAGCGTCATTTGCCGCCGTTGATGGTGCTGATAATAGGGACGGGCTGGCAGGCGGGCAGCAGCGGCAGATTCTCTATTAAGCACCCCCCCCCCCCACCAGCAAGCATGTGGGCGGACAGGAGGCAGAGCTCTGAGCCTGGCTGGGCGGCTGCCTCTGCTGCTGGCTGCTGGGTTAGTGCAGACCCGCACTGGCAGGAAACTTAGGCAGTTACGGGGTCAGATGATACCATATATTAGGAGAGAGGTAAAAGACAATTGGAGAGCCCCAGTCCACCCCTTTGCCACATAGTACTCTGAGAGTCTGTCTGTTTCCACCTCAAGCTCCACTGCCAGAGCCCCATGCTCCTGAACAGAAATGGAGTGCCATGTTATCTCACCTGCTTTCAGAGCACAACTTTCCAGACTGTCACCCTCACCTTCTGCCCAGGGAAACCCTCAGCAGCTGAAGGTTCTTCTGGGAGCTTGGCCAGTGGGCATTCCTATAGCGGGACTTCACTGCCCCTGTGTCTTCTCCACAATCACCACCACTCCTAGGGCTCCTCTGCTACATTCTTACACACACACACACACACACACACACACACCCCACTTTCCTGACCCTGGTTTGTAACCCTTATCACTCAGCAAGTGTTCAGAAAGTAGACTCTGGGGCTCCTTTAATTACTAGCCATGTTAGGTGTTTTGTTTTTGTTAGATTTATTCATTCGTTAACAAAGGAGAGATAGAAAGAAACCAGAGCATCACTCTGGCACATGTAATGCTAGGGATCAAACTCAGGACCCCACTGCTTTATTCACTGTGCCACCTCTCAGGCTACACAGCCTGTTAGTTTTGATAATGTACCTCAACTTCTATGTACTAAAACTAATGTATTTTCTTTTAAGATTTATTCATTTATTTCTTTTTTAAATATTTTATCTACTTAATAAAGGAGGGGGGGAGAGAGAGAGAAGAGACACCAAGATCAATTCTGGCTTATGTTCTGGGATTGAACCTTGAACCTCAGTCTCAGACAGGAGAGTTTTTTGCATAAGTTTGTTGTCTCCCCAACCCCATTCATTCATTCATTCATTCATTTATGAGAGAGGACAGAGAATGGTGAAGCAATGTTTCAGGTATCTATCTTTCTCTTGCTCTGTTCTCCCTTCCTTTTTTATTTCTCTGTCTCTATCCTAAAATAATTAATTAAAATTGTGGTCTGGGAGGTGGTGAGTGGATAAAGCACTGGATTCTCAAGCATGAGGTCCTGAGTTCGATCCCCAGCAGCACATGTACCAGAGTGATGTCTGATTCTTTCTCTCCTCCTACCTTTCTAATGAATAAATAAATAAATTCTTTAAAAATTAATTAAAATAATGCTAATGTTAGCTACTTCATAGTATTATAATAATAATGTTAGTATTCATTGAGTACATAGGATATAGTGCAGTGCAAATAGATAGTACTCCCTAAATCTTGTCAGTGTTAGTATTATCTCTGTCCTTACCATCACAAATTTTATCACCATATCCATCCTCATTATCAGCACCTACCAGGCCTTCCTAAAAGCAATATCTGTTCTAAGTATTGCACATACATGCACTATTGTTACAACTATTTTGAAGACGAGAAAGCTGAGGTACAGAAAAGCTATATGACTGTGGGCAGGGGGTGGCGAGCCCAGTTGAATGCACACATTACAGTGAATGAGGATCCAGGTTTAACCCCCTGTCCCCACCTGCAGGGGGGAAGCTTCACAAGCAGTGTAGTGATGCTACAAGTGTCTCTCTGTCTCTTTTCCTCTATATCTTCTCTTTTTTATTTATAAAAAGGAAACATTGACAAAACCATAGGATAAGAGGGGTACAACTCCACACAATTCCCACCACCAGAACTCCATATCCCATCCCCTCTCCTGATAGCTTTCCTATTCTTTAACCCTCTGAGAGTATGGACCCAGGGTCATTGTGGGATGCAGAAGGTGGAAGGTCTGGCTTCTGTAATTGCTTCCCCAATGAACGTGAGTGTTGACAGGTCAATCCATTACTCCCAGCCTGCCTCTCTCTTTCCCCAGTGGGGTGGGGCTCTGGGGAATCTGAGCTTCAGGACACATTGGTGGGGTTGTCTGTCCAGGGAAGTCTGTTCGGCATCATGCTAGCATCTGGAACCTGGTGGCTGAAAAAGAGAGTTAACATACAAAGCCAAACAAATTGTTGACCAGTCATGAACCTAAAGGCTGGAATAATGCAGATGAAGAGTTGGGGGTACTCCATTTTGTAGATAGCATATTTTAATTATATTCCAAAGGGCCTGTGGCTATAGTAGTTTTTTTTTCCCCTGAGCCTGAAACCTGATATGCAGGTGGATCTTAATTATTGTCTGGGGAAGTGATGTCATGGCTGGCAGAAGGACCAGAAAGCTGGATCAGGGAAAAGAGTAGCTCCCAAATATGGGAAAGCTGTATAAATATTGTTGATTGTAAACCCCATTGGTTTGATGTGATCTGGGGCCCATGTTCAGTTTAGGAGCCTATGTGACCTCTGCATCCCTGTAGATCTGAGCTCACATTCTGTGGTCATAAGCAGGAACATTCCAAGCTGTCCCAATATCAATCCATCTTCCTCAGATGTAGCACAGAGTATGTTGTCCATCCCACCTTCAGAGGATGGAACATTCTCTACCGTTGCTGATTCAAATTGAGGGCAAGATCCTATAGGGGGCCCACAAAGGGGTCCATTTTGTTGTTCCTGATAGAAATGACCAGTAACAATGGAGAGAGAGATTTATTCGAGGTCTAGGGCCATCATGTCTGTTTGGGAATCTCTGGACTCCCCAAATAGGTCCCCAGTTGATGGGGTGGCCTGATAGTAACTCAAGAGTCATTGTTAAAGTATGCCAGTCTCTTGCCCTTATGCAGCTTTTGCAGTCTTTGCTTTGATAAGGCTAGCTTTGGAGTGAGAGAACAGTAATAAGAAGTAGGTGAAGAGGGTATCTAAGTCTAATTAGATACTATTTCATTAGGAACTTTATACTGACTCATTGCAGACTATTGTGTACTTTTGCTTTCAGGTATATATTTTGGCCTAATTTATGGATACATGTGAACATATGCTCTATCTCACGGGACCTGGTCTATATCTAGGTTTTGGGACTTTGTTAGGAAGTGAACCACCTGGAATGGAATTAGAGAATATTATGAAAGGAAAGGTCTCACCCGAGTAATGAGGGTGAAGGGTTGACATTCCATGCCTGATATCTCTGGACACAGTCTGAAGTGAAGCATGCTGAGGTGGTACTCATTGCATTGATTAGGTTGGGATCAGCGAATGCAATATCATTTGGTATGAATTGAGAGAAGCGTGCAGGAAAGTGAGCCCCACCCTAGAGGTACCAGGACTGGGGGAAATATAGGCTCTATAGAAAAAGCAGGAGGTTCCTGCTGTCTTGGGGTTAAAAAGACAATAGATATTTATTGCTATAATCATGTTACTTGGCAATTGGGTTAACTTTGAAATATCCCTTTGTTAGGATTTGCTGTATCATACACAACATCACCATAATTTATGTCCTTTGACATTATTTGTATATAGCTGTGCCACCGGTTGCTTCTGTTCTCCCTGGTCTAGGTTTTTAAGAGAGTCAACATATCAGCCTATGTATTAAAAAGACTCAGTCTGTGCTTTAAAAAGTTTGAGACATATAATCAATTTTTCTCTTCTCATATTACTTTAATAGTGATTTATATGACTACAAGTTAATAGGAGTGTACATAAGCACCATTCCCACCACCGAAAGACTGTGTCCCATCCCATTCCCCCAACCCCCTGCCCCGTGAAGCCGAACATCCACCATCACCCCAGGGTTTTTACTTTGGTGCCCTACTCCATATCTTCTCTTCTCTATTTCTCTCAGTCCTATCAAATAAATTAATAAATACAATTAGAAAAAGGGGGACAGGGCACCAATGTAAAAACCCTGTGGTGAAGGGGAGGGTGGCCATTGGGCTTCCCGGTATGGCGGGGGTGGGGGTGGGGGTTTAAGGGTGGGGATGGGATACAGTCTTTTGGTGGTGGGAGTGGTGTTTATGTACAATCCTATTAAAGTGTAAACATATAAACCACTATTTAATTAATATGAGAGGCGAAAAGTTGATCATATGTATAGAACTTCTAAAACACAGACTGAGTCTTTTTAATACATATGCTGTCTTTGATATGTTGTCTCTCCCAAAAGCCTAGACCAGGGAGAACAGAAGCAACCGGTAGCACAGCTATATACAAGATGCTGGGTATTATACCACAAACCTTATCAAAGGGACTTTCCAAAGTTAACCCTATCACCAAATAATGTGATGATAACAGTAACTATCCATTGTCTTCTTGAACCCTAAGACAACAGGAACCTCACATTTCCACTATAGAGCCTATACTCCCCCAGTCCTGGAACCTTAGGGTGGGGCCCACTTTTCTGCATGCTGCTCTCAATTCAAATCAAATAATATTGCATCCACGGATCACAACCTAATCAACGCAACGAGTGCCACCCCAGCATGCTTCACTTCAGACTGTGACCAGAGACTTCAGGTGTGGAATGACAACCCTTCAGCTTCATCACTCGGGTGAGACCTTTCCTTTCACAGTATTCTCTAATTCCATTCCAGGTGGTCCACTCCCCAATAAAGTCCCCAAACCTAGAGATAGTCCAGGTCCCCTGAGACAGAGCATAGGTTCACCCATGCCCATAAACTAGGGGAAAAATATATACCTGAAAGCAGAAGTACACAAGAGCATGCAGGGAATACCCCCCAACACTTCATCTGCACTATTCCAGTCTTTAGGTCCATGATTGTTCAACAATTTGTTTGGCTTTGTATGTTAACTCTCTTTTCAGCCACCAGGTTCCGGATGCCAGCAAGATGCTGACCAGACTTCCCTGGACAAACGATCTCATCAATGTGTACTGGAGCTCCACTTCCTCAGAGCCCCACCCTACTAGGGAAAGAGAGAGGCAGACTGGGAGTATGGATTGACCAGTCAACACCCATGTTCAGCGGGGAAGCAGTTACAGAAGCCAGACCTTCTATCCTCTGCAACCCACAATGATCCATACTCTCTGGATCCATACTCCCAGAGAGATAGAGAATGGGAAGACTATTAGGGGAGGAGATGGGATCTGGAGATCGGGTTATGGGAATTTTGCAGAATTGTACCCCTCTTATTCTATGGTTTTGTTAATGTCTCCTTTCTGAAATAAAAAAAGGAAAAAAAAAGAAAAAGGGGGAAAAGTAATAAAAAAGAAATGTTACATGATTGACTAGCAGAAGGTTGCACAGATAGCAAATATCACAACCAAAACCAAATCCAAGCTGAGTTCTCTGTTTTTCTTCCTTTCTCTCTGTCTTTTTTTTTTTTTCTAATCATTGCCAGGACTTCGCCTCTCTGGACTGACTTTTCTAGAGAGAAAGAGTCAGAAGAGACCATAGTACTGAAGCTTTCTTTGGTGTCATAGAGAGCTGGGGCTTGAACCTGGATCATACACAGAGAACCTGGATCACACATGTGGCAATGTATATGCCTTCCCAAGTGAGTTATCTCTTCATCCCTCAAGCCAAGTTCTGTTTGTTTGTTTATTTCCAATCAGGATTATTGCTGAGGCTCAGTGCATGCACAACAAATCCACCACTCCCAGTGGCTGTTGTATTTCTTTCTTTGTTTTATTTGATAAGATAGAGAGAAGTTGAGAAAAATGGGAAGAGAGAGAGAGAGAGAGAGAATAGACAGACACCTGCAGCACTGCTTCACCACTCATGAAGCCCTGCAGGTGAGGACCGGGGTTTGAGCCCAGGTCCTTGCACATGGTGACATGTGTGATCAACTGGGTGCACCACTACCTGGCCATCAAACCAAGTTATTAACTATGATGCTAAGTTATCTTCCATTTGGGACTATTTCTTTTCCCACAGTATTGCCACCTCTTGACTATTGCTGTCTCTTCCCACTACCCCCACCATTATCAACATTCCAGTTGTCTCCTAATGCCCATCAGTGCATTAATACCACTACCACCTGCAGAGCTATCTCCACCTTAGTGGTCATCCAGTGGTCGTCTTCTCCAAGTCATTCTCAACCACCACTAGATCCTCAGCACTTTTAGTGGGAGCCTACCCACAACAGTCTTGTTTCTGCCCTCCCTAGACCCTGCGCTCTGAGAGGTATGAATATTCCCTGTGATATAGAAGTGTTAATATGACCAGAGCTGGGAAGAACAGACAGAGAAATTTAAATTGTTACAATGCTATTCAAGTTCCAGCTAGAATTTAAGGTTGACTGGAGCCTACAAAGCTGACTTCTCTTCCCCCAGGAGACCCATGTGGTTTAAATAGCCTTTTAGCATTCTTAAAGCCTCTGATGTGGAAAGACACTTTCCACCTCACAAATAACCAGGCTGAGAACAGATTTGTCAACACAAACACAATCCCCTATTTGGCTACTCAGAAGTCTATCTTCTCAACCTACTAAAAACCTGGAGGGTGGGGACACAGCCTCCTTCCTCTCCTTGGTCCACATCTTCTCCAGTATATATATATATATCTTCCATACTCCTTCCCACCACACATACCCAACACCAGTGAACAGACAGATAAACTCTAGTTGGGCCTGAAACAGGAGGGAGGATCTTGCTGTCCATGGTACTGAGATAGCCTTGCTCTTCAGGGACACAGTTAACTATTCAGTCTTTGCAGACTCCCTCAAGTTGCCACTCTCATCACTATTTGCAAAGTCCATTACCATTTTCAGAGTTAGTCCCTATTCACAAAATCCATCATTGTTAGCAGAATCTATTGGTGTTTGCAGAGCCTTATATCATAGGCAAGGTTCATCAGTGTTTGCAGAACCCATTGCCATCTGCAGAGCCCTCACCTCATCACTGATTTCTGAGTCAACTGCTGATCCTATAATAATTTTAAGGGTACATTGCTATTTCCAGAGGCCAAGACTTCACAAAGACTGGCTTTATTTACAGAGCCAGATTTCATGTTTAGATCTCATTATAGTTTACAGAATTTGTCACCATTTGCAGAACCAGGATCAAGGTTGAGTACACAGAAGATAATTAAGGGTCAGTGAAATAGCTCATTGTTTTGCTATATAAGAGACCCATTTTCAAGTCCACCTCACAGTTTTGCTATATGAGAAACCCAGGGTCAAGCCCAGAGTCCACATTGATGGAAGCTTCAGATCTGTGTTTTCTTTCACTCTCTCCCTCTATCTAAAAATTAAAAAGTAAATAAACTGAAAATATGTCATTCTAATTTGTTGTCTGAGTGAACAAATACAATGTACTGTATTTAGAAAATAAGCTGCTCACGGGGTTTTTATGACCCGTCCTCTCCAAGAATAGAGATAGACAAAAAGGAAATGGAGACAGAAGAAAAGAAAGAAAGAAAGAGCTGAGTAACAGAGAAATCTATTTTCATTCAATAAGACTTCCATGGTCTAGCCCTGTGTCGGGCTTCATAACCAAATAAATGGGAAAATGCAATAAGAAATGACTTCCATTTTTCAAGTCAGGCTCTGTGTTAAGTACGTTATACAGTCACCATCTCATTTTATCCTCACCATAATACAGAGTGACTATCCCCATTTTCCAGAAGACAAGGGTGTCTTTGGATGGAAAAAAATCAAATAACTTCTCTATCACCTTAAAGCTTGTTAATAGCAGGTCTAGAGGGGGTAGTGCAGCAGCTCCCCACCTGCAGGGGAGTCCCTTCACAGGCGGTGAAGCAGGTCTGCAAGTGTCTATCTTTCTCTCCCCCTTTCTGTCTTCCCCTCCTCTCTCCATTTCTCTCTGTCCTATCCAATAACGATATCAATAGCAGCAACAATAATAACTACAACAATAAAAAAAGAGCAACAAAAAGGGAATAAATATGTAAATATTTTTTTTAAATAGCAGGTCTAGAATTTGAACTTGGTTTTCCTGGGTTCCAACATCTATCTCTATTGCTTCTAATGGAGAAAAGAAAAAAAGGGGGGTAGATAGGAAGATAGCCACTGGCTACACTATCTGAATAGAAATAAATCCCTGACGTTTGTTGTTGAATCAGAAAAGAAAGAAGGGATTAACTCATGAAAGTGTTCAGAGCATCCTTGGTCCAGGGACCCATACTGAGTTCAAGTGCAGATTTTGGATACAAAATCTTCCAGAGGGGACATTGAACATCCAGGACACCTTCTCTCCCAACCAACCTCAGGAAGAACCTGCTTCCTGTTTTGATTCAGCTCTAGGGCTACCACAGCATTGGAATCTGACCATAAAGGCCTCACAAAGCCACATAGAGGATTGTCCAGGATAAAAGGCCAGAGGCAAAGTGACACAGAATGAGAAACATCAGACTAAAAGTGTGATAAGCAAGAGCCAGAGATAGAGTCACAGAGATAAAGTGACATAATTAGAGACAGTGAGACCAGGAGCAGCAGGGCAGAGAGCAGGAACTGGAGGGTATGAAGTCTGAGTTGGGCATCACCCAGAAGGCCCAACTCAAAGGATACACAGCACCTGGTATGAGTGAAGAAAGCTACTACTGAAGAGAAGAAGCCATTGCAGCATACTCTGGATGAGGCTGTAAAGGGAGGCAGGGCAGGGAGTAGAGCACAAAGCTTGCCTGTGGCTGTCCCCAGTTTGATCCCCAGCACTGCTATAGTACTCTGATCTCTCTCTCTCTCTCTCATGAAATAACTAAGTAAATCAGTAAATCAGAGAGAGAAAGAGAGAGAGAGAGAGAGAGAGAGAGAGAGACTGCTGAGTCATCCTATTCCTAGAGAAGAATAAATCACATAGCCCAATTCCAGGGTTTGAGCCCATCTCTGCACTCTTGTATCCACTTTGTGAGAATGATTCAGAGATGTTCTCCTTCAGCTTGCATTGGTACTAAACCTGGAATCTGGCAGATGAACACTCTCTGGGATTGAGCCTGGTGGTTTTGGCAGGAGGTTAACTCTCTTCAATCACCAGCAATCCTGAGCCACCCAAATAGGCAGCATATTTGCTGGGCAAAGCCAGCAGGTAGGCAGGGCCTTGAGATCACACCCCCTCCAACTGGTTACCCCTGCATTCAGTTTGTTATATGGAAATCCTCTGATTCCCAAAGCCAAATCATGACCTCACCCAGGGTAGATAATTGGATGATGTTCTTAAAGAGATCCCTGCTGGTTTCCAGCTGTGTGAAAGGTACAGAGTAAACTGGAGATGCTTAGAGGGTGGTGGCATAAAGTAGGTGTGTTAATTATAAAGATACTTCGGGCAGGGACCCCATTCTCTTTACAAGGCTTCCCCCAGTGTGGACCTTGATTGGATGGAGAAAAGCTGGAAAAGACATGGCCTCCTCACCTGGTCAAAGAAGGGGAAGGCAAAAAGCAGGGAGGCCCCAGGCAGATCTAGAGTCTCCAGTCTATGCCTTCCACCCCCACCCCCACCAGCAGCCTCAGATGGGCCAAAGGCTTCTCTCTCCAGGAAGGTAATGGCTTCTGGCCTGTAACAACTGAGCCACTGAGTCACTGCAGATTCTTTCCCCCATGCTCCCCTCATATACATGCATGTACTTGGGGACTGGCGGGAGAGCTCAGCTCTCCTGCCCTCAGGGCAGGCTGCCCAAGCTGGCTCCCATCTCCTCTGTGCTCTGATAGGCAATAAGCCCAAATTGGGGAGGGGAATTGTAGTGGGTCCCCAGGGCAGCCCTTCTTCCCAGCTCCCCTCCTCTGGGGGGGAGGGGTGTCAACTGGCCACTGAATTATTTCTGCAGTCTGACTTTCCTGAGTCAGTCTTTATTATTATTAATAATAACAATGGAACTGATAGAAGTTCCTACAGCTTGAGAACATATTATCTGCTATATGCTATATTTCCTCTATATAATCCTATAAAGAAGGTATTCTTTTATCCCCATTTTAAAGATGGGACCCAAGGCATAAAAATGTTAAGTACCTTGCCCAATAAGACACATCCATTAAGTAGTGGATTTGGACCAGAACAGTAGATCTGGACTGAAGGTATGTAAATGTGGGAAGGGAGTGGTGAAACTCCCATCTAAGACTTCCTCTGTGTGTGGATGGGGGAGTCTTTTCCCATTCCCACCCCCTGTGGTCTCACAGGACTCCCCCTGTGCACCCATGAGGCAGGCAGCCTGGCTGTTGATAAATTATGAGGAAGCCCTCTCTGCAGCCGACTAATCAGCTCTGGCCAGTTGGTGGCCACAGGAATCCTTTCAGAGCCTGACTGCTTGGTGGGAAACCAGGCATCTTGAGGGAGCTGGAGGGGCCAGGTTACCTGGCAGGTCCTCTATAGAAGTTCAGAGTTTTTCTAGAGGGCCTAACTCCCCCAACTTCTCCTCCAAAAGATTCAGAATCAGAAAGGCTAGAGCAAAAAGATCAATGAGAGAAGCAGGCCGAGAAAGAGTCAGGGTGTTGCTATGGTTACACTGGGGAGGGGATCTGGCCTTCCACCATCCCCAGCAGCCCAAAATACCAGAGCACATCTTCACCCTGCTGCATAACCTCCTCAGATCCCAGAGTCCAGAGGTCAGCCTAACCTCCTCAAGGTGGACCCCATATTCTACACAGACACCCTGTCCCCAGTGTCAGCAGTAAAGGCAGGTGTAGTGGTTACACAGCACACATGAACACATAGTCCTGGGCTGGGAACAGTAGCCAGAGCCCTGCTTACTAAAGACTCATTAACCCTGACCCTCTTCCCCACTGACTGAGTCAGTTGTAAGTCACACTTTCATCGCCTAGGGCTAGAAGTGGGGTGCCCTCCTTGCCACAGCGACTGCCCTTTGTCACTACACCAGCAGATGTGGGTACAGAGGATGTGACTCCATTAGTGTCCACTGTCTGTCCATGCCATTTGTGCAGTGTGTAGACCCATGGTCATTATGTGCGTCCAGGACCAGTGCCTGCCTATAGTCTGCTGTGTCTGCAGCCATCCTGACTAGACTGTCTATTGAGGGGTGTGAAGATGTGGCCACTGAAGTGGCCAGTGAAGACACTGGCCACTGTTGCTTAACACACATTGTATATATATGTTGCCACAGGCATGCACAAAGTCCAGGAGCATACACTGGAGCATGAGTACACAATGTTTCACAGACACACACTGAGCATTTTACAGATAGAAGGGACTAGGATTTTCCTGACATCCTATCTTAGCTGGGCTTGGTGCTGGTTCCTTCTCCCAGATGAGTGAGGGATTTACAGTTGAGTGAGGGGATTTGTACCCCTCTCCCCAACCTTCCCTGACTAAGCTTTAGGGAAGCAGCAGGACCTGGCAAGTGACACCTAGGACCCTCAATAATGTAGACAGGACACTGCCACCCACTGTCAAAGTCATCAATGTATTCAACCTATCTCCCAGCCAGCTCAAGGCCATGGCCATGGCCATGCCTCAGTCCCCCTACACCTTCCCTGAGGAGCTCTAGGGATATAAGTTATCCTGGGTAGCTCAAAATCACACGTATCAGCATATACAGTTGTCTTCAGACTCCTTCCAGAGGAGAGGACTGAGGAAGTCTGTGAGAGAGCACAGGTGCTGGGCTCTTTTCTGGCCATTGACCTGTGTGTGTTATTGTGTTCCAAGAGAGGCACCACATCTGAACGCCAGCCTGTGTCTTAGAATGTGTATGTGTGATGTGAGTAATTGTGGGGCTGGTGTGTGTGTGTGTGTGTGTGTGTGTGTGTGTGTGTGTGTGTGTGTGTGTGTGTGTGTGTGTGTGTGTGTGTGGTGTCTGCGGCTTGGGAAGGCGCTGGTGAGCCCATATGTTCATAGGGTTCGCCCTGTTGCAGGTGTAACCTCCTGCAAAGGTGAGGCTGTGGCGGGGGGCGGGGGGGGCGCAGCAGGCATCGCCCCACCTTTGGCTGCTCCCGGGCGGACCAGCGGACAGGCCCAGCCAGGCGCGGAGCGGCGGCCGCCCAGGAGCCCCGCCCCTCCGCCCGAGTAAACTTTTCGCAAATCCCGGAGCCGCTTAGGGCGCAGCCGCCCCCGCCGCCTAATCCGCGCCCCCCGCGGATCTGCATAATCGGGTTAGCAGCCGAGCTGCCTCCCGCTCCCGCCGCCGCCGCCGCCGCGCGCGATTCTCTCGCTGTCACTTAGGGAGGCTCAGCGCGATTTGCGGCCTAATCCCCCGGGATCGCTCGGCCGCCGCTCCCCGAGGGGCCGCCAGATTGTTCCCTTCATAATTGATTGACTCTATTTGCCGGATTGGGACTTCAAAGCGCCGGCGGCGCGGGGGTGCCTGGGAAGGAGCGGGGCCCGCGGCGGGTCGCCCAGGTCGGAGAGGCCCTGCCCCCGGATCCCTTCACCGCGCAGCCCGGCCCGCAGGTCGGGGCCCCGCAGTTCGCCCCGCGGCACCCACATTGCCCAGGCGGGGTCGGGCCAGGCTGGGGCTCGGTGCTTCTAGGATCTAACGCCCTCGCAACCTTAGGATCTGCGAGGTGTTAGCATTCCATTTCCTCCCAAAAGAAAAGGGTTCAGAAGGACCTCTTCCTTCCTGGGACACCTTCATATATAAACATGCCAGAGCATCATTCTGGCACATGCAATGCCGGGATGGAACTCGGGACCTCAAGCCCGGTAGTCCAAAGCTTCATGCACTGCGCCACCTCCGGGGCCACCTCAAAGCTCCTTCTCTGGGCTCAGTGCTGCTGGAAGTTCTGGGATCAGACTGCGTGCGAACCAGATCTCTGCCTCCAGATGGGACTTCTCTCCAGGGGAGGAAGCAGGTGGGCTCCCAGGGAAAAGTGGAGAAAGGCACGAACTGGAAATGTAAAGGGGATGCTAGTCCTGGGTGAGGTGATAAGTGACACAGAGCCCAGGCAGTCAGGCAAGGTTCTGTTATCAGGATGAAGGAGCTGTTATCAGGATGGTTTAGCTGATACCTGAATGCTATCAAGGACAGCCTGCAAGAAGCCATGAAAGACAAGACCTAGGAGCAGAAGAAGATTCCCTTGCAAAGATGGGTCATGAGCTGAAACCTACAAGGTGGTGGGTAAAGCTGAGAGAGAAACTCAGTGCCTGACTCCCAAGTCCAGAGGCTCATGTTTCCCTCTCCTTCTGCCCACATTAGACTGCAGCCTCAACAGAAATGTCCAGACACCTGGGTACACAGGCTGTCCAACTCCACACAGAATGCCCACTACTAGCTCCTGGAGTGGCCTATCCAGGCTGGCAACTGTGTGGTGCCAGAGTCATTGGCCAAAGGCTGCCTTTTGGTGTAGCCTGCACCCAGAGCCTCTCCAGAACTAGGACCTGCTGCTCCCCCCCCCCACTCCCACCCCCTATTCCTAAGGAGAAGGTAGGGGCAGGAGCTGGAGGGGTCATGTATCCAGCTCAACCATAGCCAAGCTCCCAGGAATCCCTGCCCCAGACTTGGGAATCCCCAGAAACGCTTAATTAATTCTTGATTACCTACTGTCTCTGCAGCTGCCATTAACTCCCTCCCCAGCCTGGGCCCAGTTAGGCCATGTAATTAAATTAGTGCAGGGAGAACACTTCTAACACTTCTAAATTAGTGCAGGGAGAACACTTCTAGCAAGGTACTCCTGCTGGGCCTTGCAGAAGTTCTGGGGATCTGATGAAGAGAGGCCCAAAGACACTAAGACCATCTAGAACTATGCTGCAGGCCCAGAACTGGGCTCAAGTGTAACCCCCCCAAAACTAGCTCTGACCCCCCTCACCGCACCTCTCTTGAGACCTTTACTCTCTGTACATATTTCACATCTTAAATGTCGTTAAAACGACAAGAGATTTGCCGCTGTCCTTAATTCAATTTATGCCAGTTCACTGAGCTTTTGGAGGGATGGATTTGGGGCAAGGGAGGGGAGAAGGGCTTTCCATGGGGTCTGGAGCAGAAGACAAGGGGTTTGCAGCATGGAGGGCCAGCCTTCAGGAGCAGAAGGGAATTGGTGCAGCATCCTCCTTTCTGGGTGATGGTAGGAGAGAGGGGTATGTATGTGTTGTCAGTAGAAGGCTTGAGACTTGTCCATAGGAACTCCCTTGAGAGATGGTAGGGCATCACCTTGCTTTCTATGGGAGAAAAAAAAAAAAAAACCCTGAGGGTAAAAGTATGTGTACCTATAAGGCAAGATAGGGGGAGGGAGCTGGAGAATTTGAAGCTATAAAGTGAGGAGGGCTGGAGTCTGACAGTGGCACACCTAGCTAAGGGCACAGTGTGCAAGGACCTGGGTTCAAGCCTGACACCCACCTACAGTGTAGGGGACACTTCATAAATGGTGAAATAGTGCTGCAAGTGCTCTGCCCCTCTCTCTCTCTTTCTTAGAATTTATTTATTTATTCATGAGAAAGATAGGCAGACAGAGAGGAAGAAGCAGGCATCACTGGTACATGTGCTGCCAGGGATTGAATTCAGGACCTCATGGCTGAGAATCCAATGCTTTATCCACTGCACTGCCTCCTAGACCACTCTCTCCCTCTCTCTACCCTCTTCCCTCTCAGTTTCTCTCTGTCTCTATCCTAAATAAATAAGTAAAACATTAAAAAGAGAGAGAAAATAGAGTGAGAAGGGCCAGCAGGAGTCTCTAGTGCCACATCCTCACAGCCAGGTCCCCCACTGCATTCTTCCCTCCCTCAGTCCTGGGAGATGCCTGCTGACAGCCTCCCTCCCCCAAACCCAACTCCTTGTCACTTCAGAAAATCAGAAATAAGCCTTAGTGATTAGAGAGAGACGAGAGAGTGAGAAGGCGCTTAGAGGCCCAGGCTCAGGGAGGTGTTAAGAGGCGAGTAGAACTCAGAGTATTAGGGGGGCAGAGCTAATAGCTTCTCTGGATGCACCTCCCCCCAACCCTAGTCCCCAGAGGAGAAGGGAGAAGGAGCTAGGGAAGAGATGAGAAGATGTGGGAAAGAAGACAGAGTGAAGATATGGAAGCGGAGGAGGGGATAAGGAAGAGAGGAATGAAAGGAGAAAGGCAAGAAGATGGAATAATTGAGGAAAAGAACAAGTGAACCACTGGAGTAAAGGATTATTGAATTGAGAAAGCAGGTGAGGAAAAAGAAATACAAATTAAATAACAACATGTCATTTTTCCTACTTGGTTGAAAAATAAATAGTTCAAAAAGCTAATCCCCAGTGTCAAGAATAAGGGAAATGGAGGCTTGGGGTAAAAATTGGTATAACCATGGTGCAAAGCGCAAGGTTTGAGCCCCAGCTCCCCACCTGCAGGGGGGTCGCTTCACGGGTGGTGAAGCAGGTCTGCAGGTGTCTGTCTTTCTCTCCCCCCTCTGTCTCCCCTTTCTCTCTCAATTTCTGTCTGTCCTATACAACAACAATGAAATCAATAACCACAATAATAACAATAACCACAACAATGATAAAACAACAAGGGCAACAAAAGGGAAAACAAAATAGCAAAAACATTAAAAAAAATTTTTTTAATGATATAACCTTCGAGGTACTAGAGGCAAAGGGCATTATCGAGAGTTTAAATAAGCACCCTCTGGGACCAAACAATTCCCACCCCTAGGCATCTATTTCATAGGCACCCTGACCCCAAAAGCTCCCTTTCTAAACTAACTCATAGACTAACCTGAAGTGGGGCCTATGATCTGGGCCCTTCACACTCAGTGAAGTAGCCTGCACCTCCCAGACTCAGGTCACAGTCCCCTCTGACTCCTGCTGCAGAGCTATCCAGCTAGGAGGCAGCTGACCCAATGCTTTGGAGGGTTTCTAAGGCTTCCTATTCTTGAACCAGTGGCTGTCACTGGCTTGTGGATGCTCTGTGAACCTGGCATGCATGTGTTGGCTGCAGCTAAGGGGAAGCAGAAAGGGTAGCCTCTCTGTTCCCTATGAAGACCCTGGATTATGCAGAAGAGGTGTCACGAAAGGAAACTGGGTCTGGGCAGCTATGGAAGAGAGCAGGAGATCTTTGGAGAACATGAAAGGTTTTGTGTTGCCAAGTTGCTGCTTAGGGATGTGCTTCAAGAACTGGAAATCCTGACTCCAGAGGTACCCACAGCATGGATGCCCTTCCAAGGGTAATCCCCACCCTCCATAATCCCTTTCTCTTCTCCAGAGGTCAGAAATACAAGATTTGCTTTTAAAGGATCAGCTGTACCTTTGTTCCTTCTCCTCCTCCTCCTCCTCCTCCTCCCCCCCTTCTCTTTCTCCTCCTCCTTCTCCTCAGGCCTGACTCCAGGACTGTGACAAGGCAGGGAAACATTTAATGAGTTTGTATTCCCCAAGAGCACAGTGACTGACAGCCACTCGAGGGTCACTACTGTTGTCCTGGAGGAGGATGTGGCAGCTGCTGGGCTGTGTGTGTGCATGTGCATGTGTGTGCCTGTGCATCACATGTGTGTACATGGGACTGGACAGGAGAAGGATTGACCTGGAGACAGAAGCTGTACTGTGCTTGAGCAGAGGGGAGGACGTGGGGGACTGCTGTCCTTTCTGGGGGTACCCCTAGCCACAAGCCTCAGCCCTCCACCTGGTCTCTTCAGATCACCCTCCCATACTCTGTATGGACTAGGTTGGTGAGAAGGAGGCCCCAGGCTGCCCACAGTGGGGTTTGAAGGAATTGGGGTACATGGTCGATGTGGAGGCCTGAGTCTGCATGGATAATGAGGCCAGGGACTGGCTTGTCAATAGCATTTAAGTACTTTTCTCCCATTTTCAAGCCAGACTGAATTATTTATTCGTTTCTGGTCAATTGCCAGTAATGTCATTAGCATTTGTCCATCAAAGGTAGGGAACAGCATGTGTGGAAGTGGTTCCCCCTTCCCACTGATGCCCCATACCCCAAACTGACTCTCCGAGGTCAATCTGTCTAGTTGCCTGCCCCTGCTCTCAACTTACTCCTGGACCAGGATCTCTCAGGCCCTGTATCCAGAAGGTTTTCTATCCCTGTATGCCACAGCTTTGAGCCTACTGCAGCTAGGGAGTCAGGTACTAGGCATCCTTTTTATTCTTCCCACTACACTCTCATCATTACCTCAGAAAGTCCTCCTGCTTTCTGATATCACAGTGATTGGTTGACCCCATAAAGGACGAGCTGATTTGGATGGAGAGTGGAGTAGAGACGCCAGTGAGCAACTAGGCTGGGTAGGAGTCTGCCTCATTTCTTGGCCCAGAGGCCAGCTTGCTTGATTAGACTCAATTATTTTATATCTTTATTTATCTTATTATTTTTTAAAAATAGAGACAGAAATGTAGAGAGAGAATAAAAGAGAACACAGCACAGAAGCTTTCTTCAGTGTGACGAGGGCCAGGCTCAAACCTAGGTGGTGTGCATGGCCACTCAGCACACTATTCAAGGAAGCTATTTCACTGGCTCCTTAGACTCAGAGTTTTATTTTTATTTCATTGCCACCAGGATTATCACTGGGGCTTGTGCCTGCATAACTACTCACAACAGCCATCTTTCCTTTTGTTCTTTTCCTTCTTTTAAAAAAATATTCTTATTTATTTATTGGATAGAGATAGAAAGAAATTGAGAGGGGAGGGGGAGGTAGAGAGGGAGAGAGACAGAGACACCTGCAGCTCTGCTTCACCACTTCTGAAGCTTTCATCCTATAGGTGAGGTCTTTGGGCATGAGATTGTGTGTGCTCAACCAGCTGTGCCACCACCAGATCCCAGACTTGGCTCTTAAAATAAGATTCTCCCTTCCCACTCAAACTAGGCTACCAAATCAGAGTTTTACTTCTTCTCTCAGACTTGGGTCATCTACCTCCCCTCAGATTAAGTTATCATTCTGTCAGCTCCTAAGACAGACTCTAAGGCTGCCTCCCCCTTTTAGGCCAAATCATAGAATTGGTCTTCAGGGCAGGCCCTCAATCCACCTTCAATCCCCATTCTTACCCACGTCATTGAAACCAAAAGAGAAGGAGGGTGATTCCCCAGGGAGGGGACTTCTGCTCTGTGTCCATCCCAATTGTGGGCATCTACACTAGGAGCTCCTGAACCTAAGCTCTTCACTGACCAACTAATCTTCTTTCATCCTCAAAAAAAAAAAAAAAAGAGTAGAGGATGAGAGTAGTTAGAGATCAGGGAAACAATGGCTGAAGCTATTGTGAAGAGCAGGACTAGACAGAGAGAGAGAGGTTCCACTGTGATACAGTTGTAACAGTGGCCTCAGCCACTCTGAAAGGCCACCCTCCTGAGACTGGAGTGGCCTTTCAGAGTCATCCCACGCCTTTGCACACCTTTTTGGACCAATCACTCTGTACTCTTCTCCCAGGGATAGGGCATGACCCTGCACTAGCTAGCTGAGGACATTTCCCTGGGGGGAGAAACTTGACTTTGAGCCTTGAGTAGTCAACACACTAGCAGCTGCAGGAGCAACAGCTTGGCCCTCAGAGGGGTTTCAGAGGACACAGCAGCTTCCACTCTAGACTATGAGGGTCAGTTTGAGTGGATGGTGCACCAGGAGTCTTGGTGGGGTAACTTTGTTCATGGAGACACAGGAAGTTATGGAAATTGAAGAAGTATGCAGCCCAGAAGTTGGCACAGTGGATAAAGCATTGGAGCCTCAAGTATGAGGTCCTGAGTTTGATCCCCACTGCATGTGCCAGAGTGATACTCTTGTGTTCTCTCTCTCTCTCTCTCTCTCTCAGGAGTAGATAAAAATTCCTTTAAAAAAAAAAAAAGAAAATTGAAGCAGTAGAGCTGGGAAGGGTAGTTGGGAAGGGCACAGCAGGGTAAAAAGGTTTGAGATCACATGGAAGTTTGAGGTAACATGGGACACAAAGTAGAGAGATGACTTCAGGAGACATCAGAAGGTAAAAGTCTGGAGAACAGAGGACGTGGATGGGTTGTCTCCACACTGCTCCAGCCTGGATCTGGTGGTGTACTCCCCTGTGCAGGCCTGGGCAACCCCTGTGGATGAGAAGTCCCCCTCCCTCCCCAGCTCTGCAGACTCCTCAGTTGCTAAGCAGGATTAGCCTCCTCTTCCTCAGGAGGAGGGGCTCCATTCCAGCATCAGCCACTAGCTCTGGCCCTAATCCCCCTCGCTTTCTAATCCACCCACGACTTTCTTAGGCATTAACGCTGGGCTCTCAGCTTCCTAAGCACCACCCTGAAGATGGGAGCTGGGCTCTGGAGGGAATTAGGCCAGCTTCAGAGGGTGGCTCTGCAGACAACTGGAGGAAGGTCCCCCAGAGCCTGCTATTCTGTAGCCAACCCCCACCCCTAGACACCCAACATTTTATGGGGGCTGCTTCCAGTTCCCTGCTAGAGTCAGGCAAGATTGGGGGTGGCCATGAAAAGGGGTTGAAGAGGCTCTCCAAGTGAATGCCAAGTCTAGAGGCACTGACAGATAAGGGTATGGGGGGGGGGGGTAACTCAGAGCATTGCAGAGGCCTCAGTGGGTCAGAAGAGTTCAGCAGGCTGAGCTGTGAGAGACTGGGAGGATAGACTGAGGCCAGTTTATGTAGGACCTTGAATGCTAGTTGAAAATTTTGGATTTTGCCTTGGAGGACAGAGGAGTCTTTAGTTATAAGGAGTCATGAGGGAGAAGGGGCAGGATTCAGAGCAGTTGATTTGGTGCCTGTGAAGGGCTGGTGGGGTTGGCGGCAGAGACTAGGGGTGAGGAAATACTTGCTGGGACAGGCATTGAGGCTCAAATGGGAAACCTGCCCAAAGTCACCTAGCACCAATTCTCCATGCTGCTGTGATGTCAGGGGCAGGTGGAAACCCAGCCTGGTTGGGGGCTTTGAGTACACTTGTGAGTTGGAAGCTGACAGTACCACAGGGAGGAGGGGTGGCAGGACAGGCTGTTAGTGGCTATTTTCTCTGGCCTTTCTTTTCTTCTTCTTCTCCTTCTTTTTTGCTATCAAAAATATCATTGGATCTCAGTGCCTATACCATGAATCCACCACTTCTAGAGGCCATTTCCCACCCCCTTTTTTTTATTGGACAGGGCAGAGAGAAACTGAAAGGGAAGAAGGGAGAAAGGAAGAAATAGATAGATAGATAGATAGATAGATAGATAGATAGATAGGGAGATGCCAGAAGCACTGCTTCACTGGCCATGAAGTTTCTCCCTTGCAGGTGAGGAATGGAGGCTTGAACTCAGATCTTTGTGCATAGTAATACATGCATTCAACCAGGTGCAACACCACCCAGCCCCTTTTAAGAGCCCACTTATCCACATGTTGGAAACAGATGGCAGCAACCTACCTGAAGGAGAAACAGCACCATCACCTATCCCAGGATACTTCTTTCCCTGGGTGGGAATCCAACCAGCCCTACTCCCAGCCCTGAGAGTGACCACAGTCTTCTTCCTCTGAGAGTGGCTGAGGCAGTGAGTCAATAAGGGGTGTAAGTACCAGGGACCCAAGATCCTAAAATCTGTGTGTGTGTGTGTGTGTGTGTGTGTGTGTGTGTGTGTGTAGCTGTAGTTTGATTGTGAAAACCGGACTTTGCTTCCTTAATTTTTTTTAAAATTTATTTCGTGAGAAAGAGAATGAGGAAGAAAAGGGGCCAGGGTATGGCTCAACTCTAGAAGAAGGTGATATCAGGGCTTGAACATGTGGCCTGTAGGGTCTCAAGCATGCGAGATGTTGCCAGGCTAGCTTCGCCTGAGAGAGAGAGAGAGAGACATACGAGGAACTCGTGGCGGTGTGTGGGGAGCCACATGTTGGTAATACAATTCTTTATTGATGTGGATGCCCCAGAGTCAGGTGTGAGCACAGGGGGTTTAGGCCAAGTGGAGCTAGCAAAATGGCTGCCTCCCATTGTGCACGCCAGCCCTTCTCCAGGTCGGGATGTGGAAGAGAAAGAGAGAGAGAGAGAAAGAAGAAAGAGCAGAAACAGAAGTGACTTTTATAGGAGAATTCTGAAGTGGCAAGTCGGGACAGAATTGGCTAGGGAGGAGGGTGGAGAAAAGAAAAAAGAATTCTGGGAAGGTAGAAAGCTTCTTAGCAATGGTTGCTATAGTTTTTTAGCTTGTGGGAATGGGTGATACCCTGAGGGGGTAATGTGGTGGTGGAGGAGTCATTTTTAAAACAAGGCAGGAGATTGATATATAAATAATGATACTCACATGGAAATATGGTGGTTTGTGGGTCCTGACTAACTCAACCACATCTGTACAATATCCCAACACCTCCCCCTTTCTTTTTGTCTAGTGGCCATAGTATCAGGAAATTTAGAGTGGAGCAGGCTTAAATTTTTTTTAAGGAATGCCAGGCTCCAGTGGGAAGATGTAGGATGTTTCTGTGGGGGAGGGAAGACTTATATGGCCTCCAACCTTGTGAGATTTATGTGTCCCCCCCTTTTGCTCAACCCCTCTGTAGAGAGAGAGACTTACCTGGAAGGACTCATCTCATAGGTTAAGCTCTGCCAGGCTTCACCAACTCTTCACAATATTCTTGCATCTTTCCCTTGTCTTCTTATCTAATTGTCACATTTAAATGGGTCAACATCTGTAAAAGACTCCATTTTTGTCAGGAAAATAGCAGTGTAGGGGTGAACAGAAACCTTTTGGGCATAAACCTGAATGACATCATGTAGGCATTTTCAAAAGAACTGGAACAAGACAGGAAGGGACAAGTAGGAGAGCAGCAAGAGCCAGTGTGATGCCAAAGGGAGGCTTGGTGGGCAAAGGGGCATCTCCTGCCTGAAAGGGCAGGGCCTATCAGGCGAAGGTGCATTTCCTGCCTCAAAGGGCATTTCCTGCCTCTGGGGGTAGGGCCTAGTAATGAAGGGGGATGGCTGCCTCTGGGAGCAGAGCCTGCAGGTGAGGGAGCATGGCTTGTATAGTTCCAAGGCAACAACCTGCAAAGTCCATGGACTACTGCGGTCAGTCTTTGAGAAACCCAGCAGCATAAAGGGAAGCTGCTGTAAAGTTGTGTAAAGTGTCCAAGAGGTGTACCAGTAAGTCCAATAGAAGCATCAGTCCAAAAACCTAAGGAATCCAGCAAGAAGCTTTTGGAAATCATCAGGAAATACAGTAAGGTGTCAGGCTACAAAATTAACATTCAAAAGTCAGTGGCATTCCTCTATGCAAACACTAAGCTAGAAGATTAAACCTTTCACATTTATACCAAGACTTAAAAAAAAAAATCAAAAGAAGAAAAAAACCATTTTTTGGACTGTTTCTGGACATCTCCAGAAACTATGGCTGTGTCCAGCATTTTATATAAAGTCAATTAAGTTTCAGAGTACTCTGAGCAAAATGGGTTGTACAAAAAATTTTAGTCATTCAACTCACTCAAAAAAATGTTTTTTTAGTGATTCTCACTCACTCACAAAACACAACTGAAAGCAGAGGGGGCAGACTGTAAGCTTAAGATATTTAGAGAGAGCGAGGGGGATTACGAAATCAGAGGGACACTCTGGGGTTCCTTTTGGATGCCAGGCTGAGGACTGTCTTGCTTCCAGCAAAATAGGCAGGGGAGGGGCCACAGAAGGGGCAGCAGCAGCCGGACATGTGTCTGCCGAAACGGGAGCCCTGGGGCAAAATGCAGAGGGCTTAGGGTGGCTCAGGATTCGGGCAGGCTTTGCTTTCTCTAGAAAGCATGTATGGTGCTAGGTAAGAGGAATGACCATTTCCCTTAACCCTTAGCTCTCAGCCTCAATGTCCCTTAGCCTTTTGGGAGGGGGTCCTACATATCTCCTGAAAGCTGCAACCATGGTCAAGAGGATCTAAGATGCAGCCCAGAGCAAAATGTCCCAGAGATATAAAAACTGTCTAGAGAAAAAAGAGTAGATGGTTTGGGAAACCTCTTCATGAGAAGGAAGATTGCCCATGGTGGAGGGGGTCTCAGAAAAATAAGAAGAGGGAGAAAAGGAAGTGGAGTGCCTTCATCAAACATGAGGCTGCAGAGAGCTAAGCAGCTGTATACTTATTTGGGGTGTCTTCATACGTCTGCCACTTCTGTGGAGCCGGAGGTCCCTGTTCGGGCGCCAGATGTCGGGGTGCATCGTGGGAGAGAGAAGGGACCAGGAACTCATGGCAGAGTGGTAATACAATTCTTTTTTTAATTTATTTTTTAAAATATTTATTCCCTTTTTGTTGCCCTTGTTGTTTTTATTGTTGTAGTTATTGTTGTTGTTATTGATGTCATCATTGTTGGATAGGATAGAGAGAAATAGAGAGAGGAGGGGAAAACAGAGAGGGACAGAGAAAGATAGACACCTGCAGACCTGCTTCACCGCCTGTGAAGCAACTCCCCTGCAGGTGGGGAGCTGGGGGCTTGAACCAGGATCCTTACGCCAGTCCTTGTGCTTTGAGCCACATGCGCTTAATCTGCTGCACTACCGCCCGACTTCCGATAATACAATTCTTTATTGATGCGGATGCCCCAGAGTCGGATGTGAGCACAGCAGGTTTAGGCCACGTGGAGCTAGCAAAATGGCCGCCTCCTGTTGTGCACGCCAGCCCTTCTCCAGGTTCGGATGCGGAAGAGAAAGAGAGAGAGACAAGGAAGAAGAAGGAGAAGAAACAGAAGTGACTTTTATAGGAGAATTCTGGAAGTGGCAAGTTGGGAGGAGGGTGGAGAAAAGAAAAAGGCATTCTAGGAAGGTAGAAAGCTTCTGTAGCAATGGTTGCTATAGTTTTTTAGCTTGCAGGAATGGGTGATACCCTGAGGGGGTAATGTGGCGGTGGAGGAGTCATTTTTACAAGGCAGAAGATTGATATAAATAATGATACTCGAATGGAAATATGGTGGTTTGTGGGTCCTGCCTAACTCAACCACATCTGTACAATATCCCAACAAGATGTGATTTCTGTGCTCTAACAATGTAAGCCCTCTCCCCAGCCTTTTCCCTCTTTTTATATTCACCCGCCCATATCCCACCCCCAACTAGATGGTCTGCTGCTATTTCTTGGTTAGTTAGTGAAATACATTAAGCCAGGTGTTTACTAAAATCCTCCTTGAATAGAGCAAGAAGGTTATTGTTTGCCTATTTTATTTATTTATTTATTTCCTCTTGTTGCCCTTGTTGTTTTATTGTTGTAGTTATTATTGTTGTTGTTGTTGTTGGATATTTGCCTATTTTTTGTGCCACCTGCACTTAACCCGCTGCTCTACCGCCCCACTCCCATTTGCCTATTTTTTATAGGTGAAAAAAATTAGGCTCTAAGGGCAACAAAAAGGGGGAAAAATTTTTTTAAATGAGGCTCTAAGGAAAGTCACATTTCTTAGACTCACACAAGTGACATCAGAACCTCGGAAACAGAGAAGGCAGATCAGATCAGCCATTTACAATCTATGCAGGAAAGACAGTGCAATGATTACAAGTATGACCATTGGAATTTGATGGACCTGGGTCAAATCTAAGTTCTGTCTACTTAGTTCTAGCTGAACAACTTCCTTGAGTCCCAAGTTTATTTTCAACATTTTATGAGGGGAAGGGGAAGAAGAGACCAGAGCACTTCTAGTGTATATGTGGTGCTGGGGATTAAACTTACTTCCTTGTGTATGCATGTCCTATGCTCTACTCACTGAGCAACCTCTCTGGCTGCTCAAGTTTCCTTTTTGTAAGAGTTAATAATGCCAGCTCCCAGGACCTCCACAGTGAGGGCTATTGGATGGTGGCCAGGAAGGAGAATATATAGTGCCTTACTGGGAACTCTGGGCCCACAGTTGTCCCATCCAGTAAACAAGTAGAGGGGTACAGTCTGGTTCCTAGATTTATCTGCTTCCAAAGTTCTTGGATGTACCTTCCCTGAAATGATGGTGGTAGGCATCTAGGGTCCCTAGATTCTTGGGTAGTTGGTGGTTATTGAGCTGAGGTGGGAAGTTAAAGGGCTGGGCAGTTCATCAGGGCAGGTTCGTTAGTCCATCCATAAAGACCCCACTCATTGGACCCCACTAATGAGCTTCCACTGGATTATCCGATCCTACCTCTACTCAGTTTACTCTGTCAAATCGAGTTTGCATTTTAAATGGGAATTTGACAAGACGTGCAATTTGTCTGCTGACGAGGTTAATGGGTGTTAACCCTGCGGACTGGGAAGGGAGAACCCAGGCCCAACTTAGTCTGGCCTCTGCCTAGATCAATGACCCCAGCTGCTGCTCTCACCACCTCAGCCACGCCAGGCCTCTGTCCAGGGGTTGTCCCTGCATCTGGCTCGCCATCTCCCCCCTGCATTCTTCCCCAAAGCAGTCTGCCCCTGGGCCACTGTTGCTGCTTGGGTTGGGGACATGCCCCTGGGCCCTGCCTGGACTTAGCCAGGACTCCTGAGAATTGGCCTGTGTCAGACTCAGAGCCTCATCTCATGCACCCAGGTCCCCACTGAGCACACAAGGATGGGGTAGTGTCTCTTCCCTCTGCCCTGCCTACCTCCCTCTCCTGTAGGGAACTTGAAGTGGAAGTAGGAGGACCTGCAGGGCCATGTCAATGCCAGTAAATGAACTGAATTATTGGCAAGAAGGAGGAGGAGGAAATTAGAAAGGCAGGGCCAGGTTGAGAGCACACATTGCCATGCACAAAGACCTGGGTTCAAACTCCCAGCTCCCACTCCCCACATGCTCACTTCATGAGCAGTGAAATAAGTCTGTAGGTATCTATATTTTTGTCTTCCTCTCTATATCCCTTCCCCCCTCAAATTCTATCTGTCCTATCAAATAAAATAAAAAGATAAAAGAAAGGAAAAATAGAAAGGAAAAATAGCCACCAGGAGCAGTGGATTTGAAAATGCAGGCACTTAGCCCCAGCAACAATCCTAGTGGCGATAAAAATAATAATAATAAAATAAAATAAAATATAAAGGATTCAGAGCCACTACCTCTAAGCTCTGGGACCCCATATAAACTGAGCCTCAATGCTGGCGTTCACGGAGGAGCTGAGGGTCCTTTTCAAGACTTCCTGGTGGGGTTCACCTTGCCCAGTTGGGGTCCTCCCGTGGGACACCTGCTCTAAGATTGAGCATGAAACAGGTTTCTGGGATCCGTGTCCGAGCCCAGGAGCAGCAGCAGGCTAGGGTGGGCTCAGACCATAGAAGAAGATGCCTCGGTCTCCCCTCCTCCTGGGGGCCCCGCGCCCTTCTCCGCCCTGGCTAATGTGCCACAATTACCTCCTAAGTGCCCAAACAAATGTGGCTGCTGGGGAAAGTGACACGGGCTCCAGGTGATGGATTCGTGCCATCGGGGAGCCGGGCAGAGCGGGCCCTGTTCGGGGGGGCAACACTAATATTGTATCAGCGTCGGCGCCGGCGCCACGAGCCGGTGATGAATATGTGTCACTTTACACGGCGCACACTCGGGGGCCTGGCTGCGCAGGCATGGAAAATAGAGTGTCTGGGATTAATGATATTGAAAATGATAGAGAGCAGATTGGAAATGGCTTCGCCCGCCCGACCCGTGGAGATGGAAACGTACCTCACAGCTATCTGCCTGGGCCCGGCCCCCCACCTGCCCCCCCACCCTCCACCAGCTGCAGAGACCCACATACTGGTGGGTAAGGACTCTGAGTCCCATTCCTGCCAGCAGCTACTTGGGATGGCACATTTGGGGAGGGGTGTATACCTTTAATAGAGACATTTAGGGCCTCAAGGACATCTTGGTCCTTGGCTGACCTTTGACCTCAGTCCCAGATGAGCCTGATCCCAGTCACACCATGAGCCTTGACCTTGGGCACCAACCAAACCCTGACCCCAGTTCCAGCTGAGCTCTGCCTCTGGCCACAGACATCAGAGCCTCTCACAAGGCTACAGGGTGGAGGGAGTAGAAAGCAGGGGTAGGGAAGAGTCAGGAGAGGCTGGATCACTTTCCATCATGCAGCCCCTGCTGGAGGGCAATTCAGGAACCAGGCTGTTCCCCATGGTGTGGAATCCTGAGTCAGCCAGCAAGTGAGGAGGTGTCTTCTCCAGTGATGTCATGTGATTTAGCTATTAATGAGAGACAAGAACCCAGGTTCAACCCCCCAGCCCCTACCTGCAGGGGTAAAGGAGGGAAGTACCACAAGTGGTAAAGCAGTGCTGTAGGTGTTTCTCTTTCTCTCTCCCTCTTTCTATCTCCCCATTCCCTCTCAATTTCTCTCTGTCTCTATTCTATAAAAAAAAATACCCATTAATGAGAGTGAAGAAGGGAGAGAGGGAGGGAGGGAAGGAGAGAGGGAGGGGAAAGGAGGGAGAGAAGGAGGGTGAGTACACTAGAGCATCACTGGCACATGCAATGCTGGAGATAAAACTCTGAATTTCATGCTTGAGAGTCCAATGCTTTATTCATTGTGCCACCTCCTGGGGTGCTTCCAATGATTTCATTTTAAGTACTTAATTGTGTTGGTTTTTAGGACGGTATCTATACACATAAAGACACATTTGTATATGTGAGTATAAGTACATATATATCTGTTCATAAATACACCTGTAGGGTGGTGTCTCTTATACTGCAAAGGGGTTTGTCCAGTTGCATGTCCTGCTGTAGACAAGCATCTATGGGGAACTCTTGTATGTCTGTGAGTGTGGCTTATCTTAAACCACTCTGTGCACAGATAAGAATACACACAAGTATATGAGCATGTGTCTGTGAGGCATAAATATGCCTCACAGATAGAAGGACTCCAGTTTATGAACATCAGTTGGAGAAACCACTTTTATGAAGTCTGACCCCAGTTATAAGCTAAATGCCCAACATCAGGGCAAGATGCCTTTCCCTATTGGAATGGAATTTCTTACAGATTTCAACAAGTTTGTCAGGTGGAGAGCAATCTTGAGAGCATGGACTCTGCCTCGGCATCTCTCTTGCCATTAGTACCAACACAAGGTCAGGACGATGTCCCTTTATCAGCATCATTCACTCAATACTTCTTGAGGGTTCATGATGTGGCAAATGCAATTTTTGTTTTGTAAATGTATTTATTTGTTGCTGTTCTTTGATTATTTGTTTTTACCAGAGTACTTCTCAGCTCTGGTTGTGGTCTTGCAGGGAACTGAACCTGAGACTTCAGAGCCTCAGACATGAAAATCATTTGCATAACCATTATGCTTTTATCTCTGCAACCCAGCAGGTACTATATTTGATGAACACCACTGGCATGTTTGCTTCCTGACTTCATGGAAGGTACAATCCATTGGAGGAGACAGAGATTAAGCAAGTAAACAAGCAATGATAAAATGTAAAAATAAAGGACAGAGTACCCCCACATAGCTAGCTATTACAAAGGCCTGGATAGAAAGGATGGAACGCCCTATCATTTATTGGGGTGGTTGGAATGATTGCGCTGTGGAAGTGACACTGTAGCTGAAGGATGAGGAGCCAGTCTTGTGGAAAAAGGAGAGCAGAAAGTATCAAGACCCTGGGCATGTTCTGAGTCAGGAGGAAGAAGTCCTAGGGTCAGAGGTACAGTGGAGGGGTGCTACAGAAGGGTTGGAGGGTTAACCAAGAGCATGTATATCTGCATCTGAAAAAGAAAAAAGAATTGCATCGAGAATAAAAGCAGGAAAACTTTCAGGAGCATTTGGAATCAATAGAACCCCAGCATCCCCAGTCCACTTCCACACAGATCATATTTTCTGCCACAGCAGTAGTAGCTGGCCCTTCAATGAGTCCCTCCTTAAGTATCTTAAGGCCTTGCATTCCTTACCCACATTCTTGCTAGTTCTTTTATTTATTTATTCCCTTTTGTTGCCCTTATTATTTTATTGTTGTAGACATTGTTGGATAGGACAGAGAGAAATGGAGAGAGGAAGGGAAGACAGAGAGGGGGAAAGAAAGATAGACACCTGCAGACCTGCTTCACCACTTGTGAAGCAACCCCCCTGCAAGTGGGGAGCCGGGGGCTTGAACTGAAATCTTTATGCCAGTCCTTGCACTTTGCGCCACATGCGCTTAACCCACTGTGCTACTGCCCAACTCCCCATTCTTGCTAGTTCTTTCTAGACATACCCGAAATCCATCTGTCTCCTTCTTTATCCTCTGAGGTCTCCTGGAAATGCTTTTGCCCGAAGATTTTTTTTTACCCTTCTCTCATCCAAAGAATCAGTCCTTCACAGCAAAAGAAACCAGTACCCAAACCAAGAGACCCCTCACAGAATGGGAGAAGATCTTTACATGCCATACATCAGATAAGAGTTTAATAACCAATATATATATAAAGAGCTTGCCAGACTCAACAACAAGACAACAAATAACCCCATCCAAAAATGGGGGGAGGACTTGGACAGAATATTCACCACAGAAGAGATCCAAAAGGCCGAGAAACACATGAAAAAATGCTCCAAGTCTCTGATTGTCAGAGAAATGCAAATCAAGACAACAATGAGATATCACTTCACTCCTGTGAGAATGTCATACATCAGAAAAGGTCACAGCAGCAAATGCTGGAGAGGGTGTGGGATCAAAGGAATCCTCCTGCACTGCTGGTGGGAATGTCAATTGGTCCAACCTCTGTGGAGAACAGTCTGGAGAACTCTCAAAAGGCTAGAAATGGACCTACCCTATGACCCTGCAATTCCCCTCCTGGGGATATATCCTAAGGAACCCAACACATCCATCCAAAAAAGATCTGTGTACACATATGTTCTTGGCAGCACAATTTGTAATAGCCAAAACCTGGAAGCAACCCAGGTGTCCAACAACAGATGAGTGGCTGAGCAAGCTGTGGTATATATACACAATGGAATACTACTCAGCTGTAAAAAATGGTGACTTCACCGTTTTCAGCCGATCTTGGATGGACCTTGAAAAAATCATATTGAGTGAAATAAGTCAGAAACAGAAGGATGAATATGGGATGATCTCACTCTCAGGCCGAAGTTGAAAAACAAGACCAGAAAAGAAAACACAAGTAGAACCTGAAATGAATTGGCATATCGCACCAAAGTAAAAGACTCTGGGGTGGGTGGGTAGGTGGGGAGAATACAGGTCCATGAAAAATGATGAATGAAATAGTGGGGGTTGTATTGTTAAATGGGAATCTGGGGAATGGTATGCATGTTCAAGCTATTGTATTTACTGTTGAATGCAAAGCATTAATTCCCCAATAAAGAAATAAATTATTTAAAAAAAAAAAAAGAATCAGTCCTGAGAAATCTAATCTCCTGACTGGAGGCAGGCAGTGGTACACTTAGTAGAATACACATATTACCACACACAGGGACCTCTGCTCAAGTCCTAGGTCCCTAACTGCAGGAAGGAAAACTCAGGAGTAGAGAAGCAGTGCTGCAAGTCTCTCTCTCTCTCTCTTTCTCTCTCTCTCTCTCTCTCTCTCTATATATATATATATATATATATACATATATATATATTTATCTTACTTCTCAATTTCTCTCTATATCTATGGGAAAAAAAGGGAGTGGGCAGTGGTGTACCCAGTTAAGCACACATAGTACCATGCACAAGGACCCTCATAAGGACCCAGGTTCAAGCCCCCACACCCACTGCAATGGAAACACTTCACTAATGGTGCAGTAGGTCTGTGAGCACCTATCTTTCTCTCTCTTTCTGTCTCCCCCCCTCTCAATTCTCTCTGTCCTATCAAATAAAATTTTTTTTTAAAAAAAGGAAAACAATAGCTGCCAGGAGCAGTAGATTACCATGGTGGCAGGAGAAAGAGGGAGAGAGAGAGATATTAAATCTAAGTTACTATGAAGGGAAGCAGGGAGGAGGGAGCATCCTGCTGGTGGTGAAAGTCCCAGGATTCCATTCAGGAGAGAATCACCATGCCCCTCAGAGCTTCAAATCTACAATCCCCCAGAGAAGCCTACTCTTTAAAAAAAAAAAAAATTTTTTTATTAGTGAGAATAATAGGAGAAAAGAAAGAATCAGACATCACCCTGATACATGTGCTGCCGGGAATCAAACTCTAGACCTCATGCTTGAGAGTCCAATACCTTATCTCTGCTGCGCCACCTCCCAGACCACAGAAACCTACTCTTCACCCTTGGTTGTGGGAACTCTGAACACCATGTCCCTAAAGGTGTCCCCTGGGTGCCAGCACACCACACAGCAGGAGGTACTTGGGCCTGTTTGCACCTGGGCTGAGAGCCTTCAAGGAAGCTCATGATATGAGCTTCCATGGCACATGATATGAGGTGAGTGGGTGAGGAAAGCAAAGGGGTGCTAAGCTAGGGCACCTGACTCCACCCTCAGACTCAGTGCTGCCCCATCTCCCCTGGTGCAGGTAGACTCCACCTTGGTGGTGATTTTTATATCTGGTCCTGGGAGGAAGAGGGCCCTGTGGGCTCTCTAGGGCTGCTTCTCTCTCCCTCTCTGCTTCAGGCTTCTGTCTTCTGCTCAACCTGCATTCTCTCAAAGACTCTCTGGTCTGTCTCTCTGCCCCTTCCTCTCCCTCCTTCCTCGCCTCTCCCTCCCTGAGTCATTTGCAGAGTGGAGATAGCCTAGCCCATCTGGGAGCGGGAGCATGGCCAGTGACTGAGGCGCAGGTAATAGCTGAGTGGAGGAGAGAGACGTGGAAATTTATGACATTGAAAATGACTGAGAGGGAGAGAGTATGTGAGTATGGGAGAGGAAGGCACAGGAGGGGCAGAAAGGGGGAGGGGGGCTGTGCTGTCTCTCCTCCCCACATTCCAGGCCTTGCCCTCCCTCCAACCTTGCAGAGAGGAGAGGGTGTGGGAGAGGAGGCTGCCAGCCCAGAATGAAACAGACAAACAGAGCAGGCATACAGAAGGTGAGAAAGGAGAGAAAGGAGAGGAGTGAGAGAGACCAGGGACAGAGAAAGGCTGAGAGCCCCAGAGGGACCCGATATGACTGGTGCCTAGGATGAACATCTAGTAGGTGGACTAGATTCTGTAAAGGTCCCCAAGAGCTCCCCCGAGACCACTGTAGGTGTGTCCAGAGGAAGGAAGAGAACCTTTCTCCTTGGTCTACCCAGGATGGCCTCACTGTAGACAGCATTTGTTAAGTTTCCTTCAGAGAACTGAGCCTCACACCTAGTAGACTACATACCACACCTTCTTCAGCTCCACTCTGTTACCTCTTGGCTTTAAGATAGTTCTCTGCCAGTCACCATGCCTCAATCCAGGCCAGTTCTTGGCTCAGATTCCATCTCTCTCTAGGCCCAAGTCTCCTCACCTATAATTTAGGGATAATAACACCTCCCTCTGCCCATCTTCCTCAGACTAGAGAAGCAGATGCCAGGGCTCAGGGCAGTCTATCTGAGTCTGCAGATGCATCCACATTGAACAGTGAAGGGTATTCTTAATTCCAGAGGTGCTCTCAGCACCTATGGCTGACTTTGTGGTAAAGGTGGAAGAAGCAAGCATCACAGACACCCCCACATATACACACATAGCCCCCTCCCAAGGAAACTGATATGACAGACCCTTCTATGCCCAAGAACAGGCAGAAAGTTGAAGCTTATAGCAGGGGTTGCCTCCTCCATCACACAGCTGAGAGAGATGAAAAGAAGAGAGGCTGTGGGCCACAGGTTTCCCATCCAGCCCCCATGTCCCAGTCTGGCCCATTGTGTCCCTACAAAAGGTGATGGAAGGGAGTCGGGCAGAAGCACAGTGGGTTAAGTGTACATGGGACAAAGCACAAGGACTGGCTCCCCACCTGCAGGGGAGTCCCTTCACAGGCGGTAAAGCAGGTCTGCAGGTGTCTATCTTTCTCTCTCGGTCTTCCCTCCTCTCTCCATTTCTCTCTGTCCTATCCAACAACAACAATTATTTCTCTCTGTCCTATCCAACAACAACAATTATTACAACAATAACACAACAAGGGCAACAAAAGGGAATAAATGAATTTTTTTAAAATGATGGAAGCTTAATGGGTAGTTAAGAGGAATCTTAATATCTCCTAGCCCATGCCTGTACCAGGCTGCTAGTCCTATCAGGGCCTCCTTTTGTGGATCTAAGAGACCTTGTCTTTCATGTCTGACAACTTGAGGCCTGACTCTAAACAGGTATTCAAGTTTTCCCAACTGGAGAGACAAGAGGCTTTGTCCCACTCCACAACCTATCTCTTCTCTTCTCTTCTCTTCTCTTCTCTTCTCTTCTCTTCTCTTCTCTTCTCTTCTCTTCTCTTCTCTTCTCTTCTCTTCCCTTCCCTTCCCTTCCTTTCCCATCCCATCCCATCCCATCTCTTCTCTCTTCTCTTCTCTTCTCTTCTCTTCTCTTCTCTTCTCTTCTCTTCTCTTCTCCTCTCCTCTCCTCTCCTCTCCTCTCCTATCCTATCCTATCCTGTCCTCTCCTCCCCCCCTCTATTCCCTTCTCTCTTTTCCTCTTTTCTCTTCTCCTTTCCTCTTCTCTCCTCTCCTTTCCTCTTCTCTTTGGTTTCACCTTTTCTCTCCTTATCAGCCTTCCATGAAGGGTTTTTCCTCTCCTGCTTTATAGCTTTGTCTGCTGAAAAACTTTCTTGGATTAGCCCTGCATGAGTTAAGGCATCACAAGAAGTGGTCAGGTGAAGTGGTTGAAAGCACAAGCTCTCAGGCTCAGACTGAGAGGGACTCAGAGATTCCACAAGCTCCTGTGCTAAATATGAATATATGAGGGCTCTTGGTTAGGTTGATGGGGTAAACAGTTAATTTCTTTCAAGTTTAGGAGCTACCCTCTGCCCTAATCCAACTTTCTAGCACTGTTCTCAATTCTGACAGCATCTTCCCAGACAATATTTTTGTCCACCTCCATGTTAACTATCAAACTCAAGCAAAAAATATGAAAGTCATGGGCCCCTAGGAACATACTTAAAATAGACTTCCTAGCTTCTTCCCATTTTAAGATCTCATCTGCTCTATTCCTACTTTTTGGTTCCTGTTCATTAATCATTTTGTCCTACTTTATAGCTCACCACTTTTCAACCACTAAGTTGCAGGTACTATCATGATTCCATCCTGACTTCCCTAGGCAGATGACCTACCACAAATGTGTCCCTAAACCTCACCTCTCTAGAACCCTACCCCACCAGGGAAAGATTAAAAAAAAAAAAAAAAAGGCTGTGGGTATGGATTGACTTGCCAACACCCATGTCCAGTAGAGAGGCAGTTGCAAAAGCTAGAACTTCCACCTCCTGCATCCCATAAAGAATTTTGACCCATATTCCTGGAGGGAGAGAAATGATAGTGGGAATATGGCCAAAGGGTTCTGAACTCCAATTCCATCAGGACCCAGAGAGAAGAGGGGGGAAAAAGGAAAGACATCTAGAAGATGTAATGGGCAGAGGTGTGACTTAAAAAGGAAGAGAGGCCCCAGCACTATGGCAGAACTGAACAGTATTCTAGTGTTCTCTCACTCTTTCTCTTTTTTACACTATATTTTCTCACCACACCATAGAACATTCAAAACAAACAAAAATCTATTACTCATTTACTTATAAACTTGTAAGTAAAAGAAAAACATTAAAAAAGAACAGAAAAGAAGAGAGTGCAGGACCATAGGAAAAAAATAGTATATATACATATAGACAGATAATTATAGAAATAATAGCCAATCTCTATCTGCAACCTTCAGAGAACTGCTGTAGTTTCCAGTGGAGAGTGTGGAGATACAGAACTCTGGTGGTGGGAATGGTGTGAAATTATACCCGTTATCTCATAATTTTGTGGATCAATATCAAGTCACTAATAATTTTTTTTTTTAATTCTCGGGAGTCGGGCGGTAGCACAGGTTAAGCAGGTTAAGTGCACGTGGTGCAAAGTGCAAAGACTGGCTTAAGAATCCCCTTTGACTTCAGGTTTGAGCCCCTGGCTCCCCACCTGCAGGGGAGTCCTTTCACAGGCGGTGAAGCAGGTCTGCAGGTGTCTGTCTTTCCTCCTCTCTGTCTTCCCCTCCTCTCTCCATTTCTCTCTGTCCTATCTAACAATGACGACATCAATAACAATAATAACTACAACAATAAAACAACAAGGGCAACAAAAGGGAAAAAAAATATTCTCAGACCAAAAGAGCACTAAATCACTTCTCCCCTTGGCTGGGTGGTCTTGTGATTTCCTTTTAATGCCTCTGCCCCTGAGCCGTCTTTCCTCACCTGGCAAACAGAGCTACAGATGTCTGGCTCTAGAATTGTGAGTAGGAGCACCTGAGGTCACAGGTGTAAAATAATTGGCACCAGTGCCCGCTGGCATCTGGCCCCCAATGCCTCCTCTAATGCCCCTCTTACCAGCTTCTGCTGTGCTGAGGAAGATGAGGGTGAGAGCTAGAGCTGGGGAGAAGAGTGGGAGGGGCAGCTTCAGTAGACTCCTACTTACCGAGAAGAGACCAAGCTGGAGCTAAGATGGAAGATACTCAGGTGAGCTCTGAGGGGGACTCCCCATTCTGAGTGCCAGGAGGAAGCCACATTTCAAAGGACGCGGCCAGTCCAGTCTGTTTTAAGGCCCATATTCTCAACCTAGAGGTGGCTACAAGGCAGCAGGCTGCTCTGTCTGGGGAGCAGTGGGGGAGGTGAAGAGTTCACTGGGCCCACAGGCTGCAGGCCTCCAGCTCCCTACCCAGCCCCTGTGCCCTATCCCTGCCCATTGTGGCTGCATAAAAGGTGACGGATGGTTAATGGGGGAGATAACGGGATTCATAAGGGAAATTTATCGGTCACTCTGGTGGTATAAATATGTTTACAGCAGACCAAGGGGAAATGAAGAAGCCCCAATAAATCACTATGAAGCCACCAGCCACTAATAGGAGAGCGGCCTCAGGTACCCCACATTGGCACTTGCAGACACCCCCTCTGGCTGCCTGATAATGGCATGGCAGGGCTGCAGACTTGTCAGGCCAGACACTGACCCACTCCCTGGTGGGAACAAGACCCCAGAGGCCACTTCTGCTGGACCTGTCTTGCATGACATGTGGCTGTCCCTGCCGTGGGTTGAGGCTCGATCTTCTGAAGTAGGGCAGGGGGTACACTGGCCAAATCTGGGAGGTGCCCTGATGCAGGGGCTAAGGGAGCTGTGGAGTCAGGCCTGGCTTCAAAACTTGGTGCTGCCACTTCCCAGTCCTTGCCCCTTTTGGGGTTCCCTGGTTTGTAAAGTGACTGAATGACCTCAGAATACTGTGTGTGTATGGATTGGGGAGGGGAGGATAATCCACTAATCATAGTGTTGTAAGTGTCCATGAAGGGTAGCTATTCATATTTTTACTTTAGGCAGGGCTTTTCCTCAACTTGGGGAAAGGGCTATGCTCATATGGTAACATTCTAATAAAAGTGGATGATAGGGCTGGGCAGACAGCATAATGGTTATGTAAAAAGACTTTCATGTTGGGGGTTGGGTGGCAGCACAATGGGTTAAGCGCACCTGGCAGCAGTGTAAGGATCCTGGTTCGAGCCCCCAGCTCCCCACCTGCAGGGGAGTCCTTTCACAAGCGGTGAAGTAGGTCTGCAGGTGTCTCTCTTTCTCTCCCCCTCTGTCTTCCCCTCTTTTCTCCATTTCTCTCTGTCTTATCCAAAACAATGACATCAATAACAACAACAATAATAATAACCACAACAATGATAAAACAAAAGGGGAAAAAAAATGGCTTCCAGGAGCAGTAGATTCATGGTACAGGCACCGAGCCCCAGCAATAACCCTGGAGGCAAAAAATAAAACAAACAAACAAAAAAGAAGTCAACAGGCTTAACTCAGGTAACAGCTCCAACCAAAAGACTGACTAGTCACAAACCCAGACTCTTCCTTCTGTTTGTTTAGACCTTGCTTCTTCCTCAGCCTTCTTGGTGTGTGTGTATGTATGTGTGTGGGGGGGGATTCCTAGTCCCCATTCTTCCAGTAGAGTTCTAGGACTGGGGGGCTAGGATGGGGGGCTGAAGCCCTAGGAGCTTTAGCAGTCACTTGTGGATGTTGTGAGCTAAGCCTCAGTTCCTGCCTATCCCTCTGCCCCTGCTCCTCCCTCCTGTGTTCCATCCCCCAGCACTGCAAGGACTAGGCTCAGTTACTGTGACTCACCCTGGCACTGAGGTGACTTGCAGCCTTCCACAGAACCCACACAGAGTGGCCATTGTGGCCATTATGGCCATTATGTTAAAATTCTGGGCCTGCCTGCCATGTTCTTTGTTTCACAGTGTCTGTCCAGGCCCAGGTCACCCTCTAGCCCAGTGCACTCCTCCATCCATTCACTCAGCAAATTCTTTGCTTTTTTTTTTTTTTTTTTAATTAAAAGGAAACATTGACAAAACCATAGGATAAGAAGGGTACAATTCCACACAATTCCCACTACCAGAACTCCATATCCTATCCCCTCCTCTGATAGCTTACTTTTCTTTATCCCTCTGGGAGTATGGACCCAAGGTCATTGTGGGATGCAGAAGGTGGAAAGTCTGGCTTCTGTAATTGCTTCCCCACTGAACATGGCCTGCCTCTCTTTTTCCCTAGTGGGGACGGGCTCTGGGGAAGCGGAGCTCCAAGACACATTGGTGGGGTTCTCTGTCCAGGGAAGTCTGGTCGGTATCATCACTCAGCAAATTCTTAAGTAGCTTCCTCCACAAGACTGCAGTACTGACTTGAGGGGGGTGGGGCAAGGCCATACTCACCACTGAAGAAGCCTGGCCTGGATGGTGGAGGAACAAACTGGGCTCAAGAAGCCCAAAGTGAAAGTATGAGTAGGAGTCAGCAAGACAAATGTTTCTTTTTCTTCATTGAAAGTTTTATTTATTGGCAGAGGTAACTCTCATGCCTGAGGCTCTGTCAAGTCCCAGGTTCAGTCCCTGCACCACCATAAGCCAGAGCTGAACAGTGCTTTGGTAAAATATATATATCCTTAATGAGAGACAAATCAGAGCACTGCTCAGGTCTGGTTCTCTGGTTTATGGTGGTGCTGGGGATTGAACCTGGTATCTCTGGAGCCTTGGGTATGTGAGTCTGGCTCCACATACTGCACATCTCCTGACCCAGAAGAGCATTTGCACAGGAGAGAGCAGCTGGTGTATGTGGGTGTGTGGGTGTGGAGCCCATTTTTCTTTGAGTTGAGGGGCTGCAGTCACAGCCACATCAGCCACTGTCCTCACCTGTTCCTGTCCCTCACTTCCTCCTTCCTCTTCCTAACATAGATTGATACACAATGGACACTGTGAACACTGCAACCTGTCCTCCAGTTTCCTCGCAGGACAGAAGCCCTCTCCTCACTCTGAGCCCCAGATCTGTCGCCTGGAGTCGCTCCCTCCCCACTCAAGAGGTGAGTAGAGGGGGAACCGGGCCTTTGAGGTTGGGGTGGGGACTCCTCTTCTCCCCGCTGCTTCCAGAAAAGAAAGCCCCAGTTCTGCGGGTTCGGTCTCGACACGTTTCTCTCTCTCTCTCTCTCTCTCTGAGGGTTCGGTCTCCACACGTTTCTTTCTCTCTCTCTCTCTCTCCCTCCCCCTCCCTCTATCTCTCTCTCTCTGCCTCTGCGGGTCTCTGGCTCGCTCTCTCCCAGCCTCTCTCACCGTGCTCTCGCCCTCCCGGTTTCGGGCTCCGTCTCTGCCAGTCTCTCTCCCTCTCGAGACCGGGCGGGGAAAATCGCTCCGTAAATAGGCGGATGGCCCCAGGCGCTGCGGGCGCAGACACTCGTTTTTAGAGCCGGTAATTGACTCCTTTCAGTTGATAATTCATGGCTTGCATATGCGCTTTAATGCGGGCGCCGGGGGAGGCGGGCAGGCGGGCGGGGAGGGAGCCGGACTCTGCCGGTGACGTCTGTCCTTCCGTGATCCCGGGAGGAGGGGGCTGTCTGTCCTGCCGACAAGACTCAGCGAGGTGTAAAGTGGGGGGACAAGGGTGAAAGCAGACTGGCAAGGCATTCCAAATGAATGAGAAAACATATGGTCACCCCTTACTCATTCTGACAAGAGGAAAAACTGAGGCCCTGGGAGGGAACAGATCTCACCCGCAGCCCACAGCTGGGGACTGGAATGCAAGGCATCTCCTCCCCCCAAAAAAGAAGGTCCTAGTTAGGAACCTCAGTCCTTGCATTTGTTAAACCATCCGCCTCACCAGGGATTTTCCCATTTCTAAGCTAGATTCCTATTCCTCATCCTATAGCTCTCAGGGCACTGCCTTCCCCCACCCCCCAAGGTGGCTCTTTTCCATAAATTCCAGAGAGTGCCATCTAGACCTGAGCTGACCTCTCACACCACGGAGACGCCCAGACTGGGCACGGGGAGCCCAAGGCCTCTCCCACCTGGCCGGCTCCTTCTGTGGATCTGCCGCACCTGGGAGGGGGGCAGATGTAGTCGCTATTGTCATCTTATAGAAGAAGCTGAGGCTCAGAGAAGCTGGGACACTTGTCCAAAGAAGCAGGAAGAGTCAGAATCTAAATGTGTGGGTGTGCTGATAAAGTCATTGAAGAGGAAGGAATGGAGAGGTGGGCCTCCCTCCATAGAGGAGAGACCCCACACCTAGTCATAGGTTTGGGGTTTGGATGAGGCACAGAGACCAGGGTTTGATTTCCATTATGAAAGTGTCGGTAGGGTGTGAGAAATTAAAGGTCAGTGTATATTAGCTGGAGTTGGAGGTGGTCATGAAGGTAATTTTGTGGACCCCACATATCAGCTCAGGAGGAACCAGAGTAAGCCCAGCCTGAAATAAAGTCTGCCCCCATGAGCTCCCTATTCACTCAGCCCTGTTAGGTATCTCTTAATTCCTTTCTCCAAGTCAATTTCAACAACAGCAAATTAGGATCACATCCCATCTCTCTAAAATCTACTCATCTTAAACCCCCATGTCAAAGCATTCAGATTGTTCCTGTGCATACCCCATCCATCTCTGTCTCCCCACCCTCTAGTGTCCCCATCTGTGCAATGGAGTTTGAACAAGGCTCTGACTAGAGAAGTTCAGATGACAATAATCTAAGTGCTTAAGACATGAGATGTCTGGGCTGTGTGAAGCTCAATGCTGCCCTCTGGTGACGATGGCAACCACAGGGACACAGAGAAGGCATGAGGTAGTGGAGGTAGAAAACATCTCTGTATTCCCCCTCTCACCCCCCTAAGTGGAGACTCTCACCCTATCTTCTTTTTTATTTTAATTTTTTTAATTTTTAAAATTTATTTTAATTTAATTTACTTTCCTTTTTTGTTGCCCTTGTTGGTTTTTTAAGCAAATTTCTTTTCTTTTTAAAATTATTTATTTATTTATGAGAAAGATAGGAGAGAGAGAAAGAAAGAACCAGACATCACTCTGGTACATGTGCTGCCTGGGATTGAACTCAAGACCTCATGTTTGAGGGTCTAGTGCCTCAGCCACTGCGCCACCTCCCAGACCACAGCCCTTGTTGTTTTTTATTGTTGCTATATTGTTGTTGTTATTGATGTTGTCATTGTTGGATAGGACAGAAAGAAATGTAGAGAGGAGGGGAAGACAGAGAGGGGGAGAGAAAGACAGACACCTGCAGACCTGCTTCACCGCCTGTGAAGCAACTCCCCTGTAGGTGGGAAGCCAGGGGCTCAAACGGGGATCCTTACTGGGGTCCTTGTGCTTCGCACCATGTGCACTTAATCCGCTGCATAACCACCCAACTCCCTCACCCTACCTTCTTCTTTTTTTTTTAATCTTTTTTAAAAGTATTTATTATATTCATTTCCCCTTTTGTTGCCCTTGTTTTTTCATTGTTGTTGTAATTATTATTGTTGTTGTTACTGATGTCATCTTTGTTAGGACAGAGAGAAATGGAGAGAGGAGGGGAGACAGAGGGGGAGAGAAAGATAGACACCTGCAGACAGCCTTCACCGCCTGTGTTGTGACTCCCCTGCAGGTGGGGAGCAGAGGCTCGAACTGGGATCCTTATGCCAGTCCTTGCACTTTGAGCCATGTGCGCTTAACCAACTGTGCTACCGCCTGACTCCCCTCACCCTACCTTCTTAGAGCTCCTTAGACATTGTCTCTTATAGGAAAGGGAAAACAAAGCCAGAACTCTATTAACCTTGAGTGAGTTAATATAGGGTACTGGCAGGATTCGGGTGAGTGAGGGTGGGGGTGGGGGGTTCTGTCCTGGGAGAAAACTGGAGAGCGGGTTGCAGTGCCCACTGCAAGTCAAGCTGGCCAGTAAGAAGGGGGGGAGGGAGTGCGGGACAGAGGCAAGTGAGGGGTAGAGGCTTCTTTGCCAGCAGAGAGCTCAGATTCTGGAGAGGTGCCACATTTCATGGTTCCTTTCTACTGCAGACAGAGCCAGGTTTGATTCCTGGAGTCCTCATCTTACTGGGAGTTGAGTGTCAGGCCAAGAAATTAGAACTTGTATACTATGACTGGGGGCCTGGGTCCTCAACCTGGTCTGCTCTGACTTGGTTTCACCCCCTTAGCCTGGATTTCTGGGACTATCTCTGCACAGCAGTAGGAGCCATTTTAAGTTCTAGGTCAGGAAAGTATACAGAAACCACAGTCCCCATGGAACTTAAGCTGGGAAGCATCATGGACCTCATCAGATCCAATCCTCTCAACGTGAAGATAAGAAAACTGAGATCCAGAGAGGGACATTAAATTGCCCAGAATTGCACAGCAAGTCAGTGCAATGAGCCAGGACTTGGAATCAGGTCTCCAGATTCTCACCTTGGGTTTTTCTCACCTGTGATGTCATCTAGGGAAACATCTGGAGGACTGAGTCACAAGGGTATAACCCCATCTAGAACAGAAACCACCAGGGTGCCCTGACAGAAATGTTTATTAATCTAGTCATCATCTTGGGTTGATCTGGGAAGTCTATTGAGCACCCATTCATATAGAGAAGACAAATCCAGCAGGCTTCTGAAGGGAGAAGACATGAGGCAGATACAGTATTCGTGGAAAGGGAGAGGCTTTGGGAGCAGACTTGGAAAGCTTCCAGAAGAAGTGATCTATTCCTTGGGCTCCTTCTGGTTCTTGGTCAAGGTCTCCACCTCCTTCATGAAACGGAGACATAGTTCTTCTTCCCATGGCAAAGCAATGCACTGCACTGCCACCGGAAGCCCTGTGGATCCTCTCACCGCCTGGCCAGAGAAAGAGTTTATAGATTCAAAGTTGCCTTCTCACAGTCTCCTTGCTCAGCCTTTTTTTTTACCACCCTAGGTTCTGTAACACTCCAAACATTTTATCCCCAGTCTATATTAAGGTAGGGATGTCCTGAATGTCAGAGTTCCAGGCTTCCCCAACTCTCAACAAAACCTGGAAAAACTGTCCTGACTTCATTTGTCTACAATTTTCCCCTTCTTTCTCCTATTTTTTATAGAAACAGAGAGAGAGAGAGAGAGAGAGAGAGAGAGAGGAAGAGGGAGAGGGAGAGGGAGAGGGAGAGAGAGAGTTAAAGAGACCACAGCATAGAAACTTCCTTCAAAGTGCTGGGGGCTGGGCTTGAACCTGGATTGTGTGCATGGCAAAGCAGTACACCATCCAAGTAAGCCACTTTGGAAGCCATTGTCTATGATTTTCCAGGGCCAGAATACAGAGCCTGTTCCCTATGCAGAGAGCTGACTGTAATGATGAAATAAAAAACCTAGTGCTCACCCAAAGTTCTCACCTAAGGGAAGAAGGATGTGCAAATGCCCAATCCAGATCCTGACCATATTACTTCTGCAATGAAGGGGAGTCTTGACCCCAAACACAGACTTCTGGGATCATGGGGAATGAGGCTGAAGCCCTGCAGGTAATCCAAATACACTAGCAGGGATTCAAACATTATTTTCATTCAAGTCCTTAATGTGGCTTTGTTTCTGGGCTGAGTCACAAGACTTACAGTTCTGGCTTGTCCACTTGTGCTGATTGTGTGGTCAAGTCCCTTAACCTGCCTCAGTCTTCTCTCTTGCAAAACTTACAGGACATGCATGGAACAGTTTACTTGTTGCTGCTGGGGTTATCCCTGGGGCTCAGTGTCTGTCCTACAAAGCCACTGCTCCTGGCAGCCATATTTTCTCCATTGTTACTGTTGTTGCTATTGTTGGATAGGACAGAGAGAAACTGAGAGGAGGGGAAGACAGAGAGAGGGAGAAAGACACCTGTAGATCTGCTTCACTGCTTGTAAAGCCACCCCCTTATAGGTGGGGAGCCAGAGGCTTGAACTGGGATCCTTGGGTGGGTTCTTGTGCTTTGCATTATGTGCACTTAACCCAGTTTGCTACCACCCAGCCCCAATCTTTTTATTTATTTATTTTTAATTTACTTTTAATAGATAGTGAGAGACAGAGAAGGAGAGACACCTTCAGCACTACTCTACCACTCATGAAGCTTCACCTCTGCAGATGAGGAAAAGGGGCTAGGATACACTTCACGGTTCCTTTCTACTGTAGACACAGCCTTGTTTGGTTCCTGATAACATGCATGCTCTACCAGGTGAGCCACCACTCAGCCCCATATACAGCACTTTGAAACAACTGCTGGACAGGGCTAGGCAGTGATGTGCATAGTAGTAAAAATATGTTATCATGCCAAGGACTTGGCTCAACCCCCCAGCCCCCAATTGCAAAGGGGGAGTTTCAAGTGTGGTGAAACAGCATTGCAGGTATCTCTTTCTCTCTCCCTCTCTGTCTCCCCCCACTTCTTCTCCATTTATCTCTGTCTCTATCAAAAAGAAAAAAGAAAGGAAAAATGGCCACCAGCAGTGGTAGATTCATTATGCAGGCACAGAGCCCTAGCAATAACCCTGGTGGCAATAAACAAACAAATAACTGCTGGGACAGAGTAAGCCCAAGACACATTAGATAGCATCATTACTATTATTATCTCAGAATTCAGAGCAGCAGTTCCATTGGGAAACTCCACCATGACAATCAATTTCCAAAAAAAAAAAAAAAAAAGTAAGATACTTACTGTCTGAATCAAATACATTCATAATTTTTAGTCAATCGCCATCTCTCACCTCTCTCCCTCTCTCTCTCCCCTCCTCCTCCTCTTCCTCCTCCTCCTCTTCCTCCTCTTTCTTCTTCTTCTTCTTCTCCTTCTTCTTCTCCTTCTCCTTCTCCTTCTCCTTCTCCTTCTCCTTCTCCTTCTCCTCCTCCTCCTCCTCCTCCTCCTTCTTCTTCTTCTTCTTCTTCTTCTTCTTCTTCTTCTTCTTCTTCTTCTTCTCCCCTCTCTCTCTCTCTCTCTCTCTCTCCCAAGTCTGAATTACTATTTTAGACCTTACATTAAAGAGACCCACGGAAGCAATTCCTTTTGTGAAGTCACCTCTGAATTAGTAATAATACCATTTATTGAACACTCTCTACACATAAGATCTTAAATTAATTGTTTCATTCTTTCTCAGTTAAACTTTAGCACAACACTACAAGTTGATGTCTCAATTACTGCTTTCCTAGCAAAGAAACTGAGGACTAGAGAGGAACAGCCTTGTCACATAGCAAGCTCCTGCCCAGAAGCCTTTGCTCTGCTTCCCCCTCCCTAGCTCAGGGGTCCACCTTTCCTGTCAACATAAAATGAATAATAATAATAACAACCTGGAGCAAGGCAGTAGTGCACCTGATCCAGCACACACATTACTATGAGCAAGGATCTGGGTTCAAGTCCCCAGCCCTCACAAACAGTAAAGCAGTTCTTTGGGTCTATCTATCTATCTATCTAGCTAGCTAGCTAGCTCTAGCTCTCTATCTCCCTTTGCCCTCTCAATTTTTCTGTCCTTTCAAATACTTGACTAATTATATATATATATATATTTTTTAAACCCTACTGGTTTTGCAAAGTGTTTTCCCTGAAAAGAACAGAAACTGACTTGGAGGTCAAATGGTGAGTTCTCAGGGGTGGGGTAAGACTAGGAGGTACAGTGGCTCAAGTGCTGGACATGCAAATATGTGTTGGATCCTTAGCATTGCATGTGCCAGAGTATGGTCTGGTTCTCTCGTCCTTTCTCTCTCCATCATGTAAACTAAAAAAAAAAAATTTTTTAAGAGTTTTTTTTAAATATTTATTTTATTTATTTATTGCCCTTGTTGTTTTATTGTTGTAGTTATTATTGTTGTTGTCATTGTTGGATAGGACAGAGAGAAATGGAGAGAGGAGGGGAAGACAGAGAGGAGGAGAGAAAGATAGACACCTGCAGACCTGCTTCACCGCCTGTGAAGCGACTCCCCTGCAGGTGGGGAGCAGGGTTCGAACCGGGATCCTTATGCCGGTCCTTGTGCTTTGCGCCACCTGCCCTTAACCCGCTGCGCTACAGCCCAACTCCCCCCCAAAAAAGTTTTTTTTAACTGCAACAGGAACAATAAAAGGTGGGCAAAAGAATAACCAGTTTAGCCCACCCTTCGCAGGGCTGAGATAGAGGCAAGCCAGTCCAGGATTGTGCCCCTGGGAGAGGCAAACTGACCTCCTGGAAATTTTTGTCAAAGGTGTCTCCATAGTATCCCTTGTAGAAGGCCAACTCCTTCTCGTCTTCTACTGTGACTCTGGTGACGGGCAGCACACCGACGGGGAAGTTCAAGAGGTTGTACAGGCCCATGTAGGACATGCTCTCTGCATAAACCCAGAATATCAAGAAGGGAAGAATGGAGATGAGCGTCCCTCATGACTATCCCGGGAACTGCAGCCCTCACGAGGCACCTCTCTACCCCTGTCCTGCACTTAGCAAGCAGGAAGGCTTCAGCCTTAGTGTCCCACATGCACCGTGCTGGTTTCTCTATATTGTGGAGTTCCATGAATCACCCCCACCCCCAACAGTTGAGGTGGGGATTGTTCCCTGTATATAAGTGAGGAGGCCAAGATGGAAAAATGTTTAGATTAATTCCCAAGGCTTCACAGCTGCAGGGTGGCAGAGGCTTCAGCCTGTCCTGCAGTACACCAGGTTCTGAGATGGCTGGGGTCTGAATGCACATCCTGAGTGGGAAAGGCAGCTCCTCAGAAGCAGCCACAAGTGTGCAGGGAGGGCACATCAGCCAAGTGGCAGTGATGCTGACAGAGGACAAGAGAGTGGAAACAGCTGTGGAAGAGAAATAGGTGGGAAGGAAGAGTCCAGGTTTGAGGCTGGGTTCTCATCTTGCATCAGTCTCAGATCTGCACCTAAGCTGGGCATAAAACCAGGGGTGCCTTTCCAGTAGCCTGTCCTGAAGTCCGCGTGGGCTGAGCTGAAGCTACTTTTAAAAAATATTTATTTATTTCCTTTTGTTGCCTTTATTGTTTTATTGTTGTAGTTGTTATTGCTGTTGTTATTGATGATGTTGTCGGATAGGACAGAGAGAAATGGAGAGAGGAGGGGAAGACAAAAAGGGACAGATAAGACACCTGCAGACCTGCTTCACCGCTTTTGAAATGACTCCCCTGCAGGTAGGGAGCTGGGGATCATTACTCCAGTCCTTGGGTTTCTTACTCTGGTTCTTGTGCTTTGTGCCATTTGTGCTTAACCTGCTGTGCTACCGCCCGACTCCCCAAAGCCACTTTTTGAAGTGGAGCATGAGAAAGCATGTGAAGAATGAATGGTCATGCTAAGTGAAAGAAGCCAAATCAGCAGCCAGGGAACTGTTGCAACTGATAGAGTGCTTGACCTTCAGGCATGAGGTTCTGAATTTGATCCCTAGCACTGCATAAAAGAGTGATTATTTCTCTATGTCTCTCTTCTCTATCTAAAAACAAAAAAACAAACAAACAAGCCCACTAGGGCAAGGGTAGATAGCATAATGGTTATGCAAATAGACCTTCATGCCTGAGGTTCCAAAGTCCCAGGTTCAATCTCCTGCACCACCGTAAACCAGAGCAGATGAGTGCTCTGGTTAAAAAAAAAAAAAAAAAAAACCCACTATATATATTTCTTATTTTTCCCTCCAGGGTTATTGCTGGGCTCGGTGCCTGTACCATGAATCCACTGCTCCTGGAGGCCATTTTCCCCCCCTTTTGTTGCCCTTGTTGTTGTAGCCTCATTGTGGTTATTATTATTACCATTGTTGATGTTGTTCATTGTTGGATAGGACAGAGAGAAATGGAGAGAGGAGGGGAAGACAGAGAGGGGGAGAGAAAGATAGACACCTGCAGACCTGCTTCACCGCCTGTGAAGCGACTCCCCTGCAGGTAGGGAGCCGGGGGCTCGAACCTGGGATCCTTACGCCGGTCCTTGCGCTTTGTGCCACGTGCACTTAATCCACTGCGCCACCACCGACCCCCAAAACACTATATTTTAATGAAGGTCAATATAAAAGTGAAATTGGGTGTGACTGCTAGATCAAGGTGCTAGATCTGTTCTAGAATTAGTGGTGGTAGTTGCACAACATTCTGAATATGGTAAAAAAAATATTTATTTGTTAATGACAGTGGGGGGAGAGAGAAAGAGAGAGAACCAGGCATTACTCTAGCACATGTGATTCAAGGGATCAAACTCAGAGCCTCTTGCTTGAAAGTCCAATCCCTTATCTACTGTGCCACCTCCCAGGCTACAATTAAAATTGTTGCTGGTGGCTGGGGAGGTGGCTGAGGGTATAACATGAAGGATTTGTGTCTGTGTGTGTGAGGCCCTGGATTCTATCCCTGCCACCACATATGCTAAAGTGATAATCTGGTCTCCGCTGATAATCTTCTCATAGACCAAACAAATCTTTTCAAGAAATGACTATCTGAACCTTATCTCAATTTAAGTTTTTGGTTTTTTTCCTCCAGGGTTATCACCGTGCATTTCAAATCCACTGCTCCTGGAGACCATTTTTTCCCATTTTATTGGATAGGACAGAGAGAAACTGAAAGAGGAGGGGAAGATAGAGAGGGAGAGAGAAAGATACCTGCAGACCTGCTTCACCGTTTGTGAAGTGACCACCATCCCACGCAGGTGGGGAACTGGCAACTCGAACCAGGACCCTTGTGCAGGTTCTTGTGCTTAGTACTATGTACACTTAATGCTGGTGCACCACTGCCTGGCCCCCAATTTAAGAATTTTTAAATATATAGAAGTCAAAAGGCCACAGAAGTTATGCAGGATTCTGAAGCCCTGGACCCCCATTGGGACCCTATTGGGCCCCAGCACCCTCTCACCTGATGCTTTAGCAGGATAGCTGATATAGAAGGCAGGGTCCAGAGCTGGTGCCAGCAACACATCCAGGTCCAGGGACCGCCACTTGGCTATGAACTCGTGCTGATATTTCTATAGAGACAATGAGGGGTAAGTAAAAGCCTTAAGACACACATACTTACCAGCCACTATTTACCAGACAAGGTCAGGTGTTCCCAAACCAAGTGGTTAGACACCAGAAAGAATTGCCAGTTATGGGTTATCTGGAGAGGGGGAGGGTGTCCCCAGGGTCCAGCATGAAAGGAATAGAGTATAGTCTCAGGTGATGGTGGGTTGGGATAATGCATCATTTGGCTCCAAGGAGATGGACTAGATTAACATCCTAAATCACTAAGCCTTCCCACTCAGGTGCAGCCAGGCCTCCCCTGTGGCCAAGATAGAGCTCTGTCCCCTGCCTGACCACTTTTGTCACCACTTAAGTATTTGTTTCCCCTCTTCCAGCAGTTCCTCGGGGTCTTCCCAGATACTCCTCACCTCCACTTTTGAGTGCTGTTCCCACAGTTTCTTGGGTGTTCTGTGGAAACGGGGAAGACTCTGGAAAGTCTGAAGGTCATTGTAGGAAGACCCCCTTTTTTTGCACAGGGATATGGCATGCAAAGACAGGGTATGACCTCAATGCAGGCTTAAAATCAGCTGATGGATTTGGCTGAGAGTGACCCTCTGACTCATCCCTTGTCTGCCCAAGGTTCTCAAGTGCGTGCGCGTGCACACGCACACACACACAGTGTAGAGTCAGAACATGACCACAACCAGAAGCATTCACCATCCACCAGGCTTCCCCAGAACCACAGGATTCTTTCTCAACTCCAACCCAATGCAAAGCAACCCCAGGCCTAGTCCCCCGTCTATTTATTACTTTTCCAGACCCATTCTTAAGCTCAGGTACAGCCTAGCCTTTACCTCAACCTAGTCCAATTCTGATCTAAATTCAAAATTTAACTCTAGATTCAACCAGGTCCAACTCCATCTCAATCCAAACCCCACTCAAATGTCTAAATTTAACCAAATGTCAGACAAGACCTTAATTCTCTAACTAGATCCCAAAGTCTAAATAGCCCCTCACTCAATCTTCACCACCCCTTGGAGAACCCTGTGAGTGGAAACTAGATCTGAGAAACTCCACTCACCCAACTCCACGAAGCTCTTCTAAAGTCTTGCTCAGTCGGGGATTCTAGAGGTAAGGAAAGAGGGGGAGAGCAACTTCAGACCACAGGGCAATAATGTCAGGTGATCTCTAAGAAGAGCCTTTCTGCTCAGCACATTAACATGGAGCCCTCTGATCCTTTACAAGCTCCCACCATCTCATCAAGCCCTAAGACCCCCTAGGCTCCCCCAAATCCCCTTCCCTCTCTCTGAAACCCCTTCCTCCTTCCTCTCTCTGAGACACCTTACTCCCATCCTGAGCCTTTTTTTTGCCTCCAGGGTTATTGCTGGGGTTCAGTGCCAGCACTAAACTCCACTTGCTCCTGGTGGCCATTTTTTAATTGGATAGGACAGAGAGAAATTGAAAGGGATGGGGAGATAGGGAGGGAGAGAGACAGAGAGATACCTGCAAACCTCTTTCACCAGTCATGAAGCAACCCCCCTGCAGATGGGAGCCAGGGGTTTGAACCAGGATCCTTGAACTTCTTACTATGTGCGCTTAACCAGGTGCACCACCACCCACCCCCTGAGTCTTTTTGAAGCCCCCTCCTCTCTATAAGAATAGCCCCTCTCTTTGGGACCTGACTCCTCTTCCAGTTCCTCTTCCCCTTGAGCCCTTCTGTGAGTCACACCATTCTCTGTTCCTCTCTTGCCCAGAGGACATGAAGCCCTTTTCTTCTCTGAGTCTCTCCTCCTCTACCCCTCCACCCTGGTCCACACTCACTGTGTGCTTTAGGATCCTGGCCAATAAACACTTGAGCAGATCTGGCAGGCGGAGCAGGGTGACTGTCCCCTTCATGCAGGGGTCCACCAAGTCCCCCTCACTGAGGAAGCACAGTTATAGCTATTCAGTTTTTGAGCCCTCAGCTGGCTCCCTCAACCATGCAAATAAGTCTCCTCCACAAATAAGTCATGGAACAGACCTAAAGAAATGCTTCTGTCTCCACAATCACCCTTTAATCATGCTCATTCTGAAGGTGAGGCCTGAGCAGCTGACTTGCTGCTCAAGGTCACATAATTAGCCAAATGCATCCCACCGGCCCAGACCCTAAATTCCCCCACACCCCCTCTCTCCTACCCCATTTCTGTCATGTCCCCCAAACATACAGCTTCTCCAAAAGGGTGGCCCCACCATCGGCATTCAAGCCCCCTTTGTACAGGTGTTGCATGGCATACTCAATCTGAGGAATGGAGAAGGGGATGACCTGGGGAGATGGAGATCTGGTCAGGGACTGAGCCCCCCCCCCCCCCACAAGCCCACACTGTTTTCTCTGCATTCCTCAGGATTTAGAAATAGGGTGACATCTCAGCCCATTAGTGTATATCCCCATTCACTTTAGGTCTTCAGCAGGTTCTGGCAGGCTTACTGGGCCCAACCCTCTCCCATCCTTCCCGTTCACACTGCATTTTCACAGTCACCTCAAATGGTAGAAAACTGAAGTACAGGGGAACAAAAAACACTGGCCCGGGAGTTGCGCAGTAGCACAGCGGGTTAAGCACAGGTGGTACAAAGCACAAGGACCGGCATCAGAATCCTGGTTTGAGCCCCTGGCTCCCCACCTGCAGAGGAGTCACTTCACAAGCGGTGAAGCAGGTCTGCAGGTGTCTCTCTTTCTCTCCCCCCTCTGTCTTCCCCTTCTCTCTCCATTTCTCTCTGTCCTATCCAACAACAACGACATCAAGAATAACTACAACAATAAAAACAACAAGGGCAACAAAATGGAATAAATAAATAAATATTTTTTTAAAACACTGGCTCAAGAAATAAGGCAGGGGAGACAGTGTAATGTTATTCAAAAAGACTTTCATGCCTGATGCTCCAAGGTATCTGGTTCAGTCCTTGATACCATCATAAACCAGAGCTGAGCAGTTCTCTGATCTCTCTCTCTCTCTCTCTCTCTCTCTCTCTCTCTCTCTCTCTCTATGTCTTACCTCATGTCCAGCATCCTGGAGCAGCCCAGTGGTGAGCCTCACAGCCCTCACCATGCTAGGAGATGGCTGGGTGAAGCCATCTGATTCATAGTAGCCGATTCGAAGGAGCCGTTTACTGAAGTATACCTGGGGGCAAGAAGGGCTGGTGGAACTCTTTTTAAAGATTGGACTAGAGACAAAGTGGTCTCCACAAAGTCTCCAGTAGCTAGACTTAATAGGCTGAGGTCTTATACCATAGCTCTCTTCACCCTGGAGAACCCACAAGGACCTCTTGGAGTCCCCCTATATACTTTTAGACTCTAGGTCCCCTGGGGAAATCTTGGGATGATCAACAGATGAATGAAACATGAGTAGCTGGGTGGATAGAGTAGACAGGCAGATGTATTTGTGAATGAGTGCATGGGTATATGTATGAAATGATGAGTGGGTGGTGGGCAGAGGGTTAATTGGATAGAAGAGTGGATGGACGGATGGATGGATGGATGGATGGATGGATGGAGTGGGTGGGTGGATACATGGATAGGTTGATGGCTATATGGAATTGACTGGTTTATCAGGTGAGTAAGTAGATGAATAATCACATATATCTTTAAGCTAAAGGACTATCAGTCAATGAGGATAGATACAGGCAAATAATGTGTAACAATGATGATGGATTGATAGAATAAGGGTGAGTACAAAGAATCAGGTGAAGGGCCAGATGGTGGCACATGTTGCCTTGTGCAAGGGACTGGATTTAAACCCCTGATCTCCACTGGGAGAAACTTCACAAATGGTGAAGCTGTGTTGTGGGTGTGTCTCTCTTTCTCCTTCTCTATCTCTCCTCCTCTCTTAATTTCTCTCTGTTGTATCAAATAAAAAATAATGTATACCTTAAGCACACGTGGCGTGAAGTGCAAGGACCGGCGTTAGAATCCTAGTTCGAGCCCCATCTCCCTACCTGCAGGGGAGTCGCTTCACAGGCGGTGAAGCAGGTCTGCAGGTGTCTTGTCTTTCTCTGCTCCCCTCTGTCTTCCCCTCCTCTCTCTATTTCTCTCTGTCCTACCCAACAACAACAACATCAATAACAACAATAACTACAACATCAATAAAAAAGGGCAACAAAAGGGAAAATAAATATTAAATTTTTAAAAATAATGTATATGAGAATTAGATAAACAGACACTAAGTAGGTAGCAGATTCTTCTTTTTAATAAAGACTGTATTTATTTTGTTAATGAGAAAGACAGAAGGAGCAAGAGAAAGAACCAGATATCAGTCTGGTATATATGCTGCCAGGGATTGAACTCTGGAACTTATGCTTGAGAGTCCAATGCCTTATCCACTGCACCACCTCCTGGACCACCAGAGATTCTTCTTATGTAGAGGGCTTTGGAGTCAGATGGACTGGGTTCAAAATCCCAACTGCCAGTTGCTAGCTATATGACTATAGGAAAGCATTCTATTCCACTACAGTTAAGAAGAGCAATGCTCGTTCTTGGAGTGAGGTTAGGATGAAATACAAAGAATCTGCACATAGTATGTGCCAGTGAATTTTTTGAATAAGTTAGCAAATAAATGAAGATTACCAGGTCTGGAAGGGTCTGGAACAATCTAGATATTCTACTGATAGTGAGAATGAGACCTAGAGAAATGGTCCAGGAGGTGAAGCCGTGGATAAGGCATTGGTCTCTCAAGTATGAGGTACTAAGTTTGATCCCTTGGAGCACATGTACCACAGTGATGTCTGGTTCTTTCTCTCTTTCCTCCTACCTTTCTAATAAATAAGTAAATATTATAAAGACAGAGAGAGATTACTTGGCCAATGTTAACAAAAAAGGACTAAAAACCCAGTTTAGCTAGATATCAACCACCAGTTTTCTACTGCTGTGTCCTAGATATGTGACACCAGAGTTTCTCTGTGAGGGCTGATGCCCTGCCAGGGTTGGAGACTAATATGTCTGAGCCTGTGGGTTTCTTGATCACTGCACTGAGAAAAGAAGTCTCCACAGGGGATGGTTAGATGGGAGATAGTCTAATGACTGAGGACTGAGTCTGCTCCCTGTCCCTGCTCACCTCTTCCCTGAAGGGTATGGGAGGCACAGTGGGGTCCAGTTGGTGCATGTCTTCACTCAGCAAAACTTTCAGAGATAGCACCAAGCTTTCCACATCCAAGGCCATAGGACCAGCCATTGTGGTCACTACATAGAGAAAAGGGACAAAAGGAAGACACTTCATATTCTTTCTGCCCTGGGAACCCTCTCAATGCCTGGTCTCAGAGAGTGGTACCCCCAGTCACGGCCAAAGTCAAAGGAAGAGGCTCCAGTGACATCCTGGGTCAGGAGTTGAGGACAATTGGTAGACCAGACAAAGCAGCTCTGGTGTCTGAAGGGAGAAGTTCTTCAGTGATAGTACATCAAGAGATCAGCAGGAAATAATCAAGCTATATAGCAAGATGCACTTCTCAGTAGGGCAAGAGTCACAGAACTCAAGGAAACCAGGTAGAAGTTATGTACTTTTATAATTAGTGGGACTGATGTTGGATGCAGAGGCTGAGTAAAATGTCTTTGGCAGAAAGCCTGGAAGATTTTTCTTTGGTTGTATCTAGTTACAGATAAAGACAGGTACTTACCTGATTTCTTGCCCTTGACAGCAGAAGCAATTCCAGAGTAGCTGTAAAACCCCACCCACCCAGAGTCCAGCTCAGCACCTGAAAGAGGCCGGAGTTCCAAGCCAACACACTCTCCCAGGACCCAGCACACAGCCTAGAAGCTGTTCCCACCCTCCCATGACTCTCTACTGTCCATAGTATGAAATTTGACATCTGACTCCCTTCAAGGCTCTAAAGTACCAACTCCTACATTCTCCTTCTATCCTTTTTCAACATATATACCGCTCCAGACAAAGTATGCTGTACAGCCTACAGCCTTCTAGACTCTACACTATCACAGCATATCCATCCTTAGAAATCAAACTCAGTTGCTACCTTCTCTAAGAAACCTTACCCAGGCTCTGCAAGTTTAAAGTCTTGGTTCTTAATAACTCTCTGTTGAATAAAATGCCAGTTTCATCTGTGAGTTTTCATGAGCTTTCCACCCAACCCTAGAGTTCCAATCATTTTCGGGCTAAGTTATTTGGGTGTCTAAGAGCACAGCAGGAACAGAAACTAAGTCTGAGAGTGCTCTTGTCTCCACTGCAGGAGCTACCACAGTGTGGAAGTGAGTGATGAGTGAATAGATGGACACATAAATGAATGTAGGATAAACGAAAACGTTAATGGGCAAATGGATAGATAGATAAGTATTGCATGAAAAGAGGCAAATATGGATTCTTAGATGGATGACTAGATAAGTGAATGGATAGAGAGATGGATGAATGGATGGATGGGTAGGTGAATGTATGTTTCTCAAAAACTAGCATATCTGTTCCTTTTCTTCACTGATATATTCCAGATAGTCATCATAGTGTCTAGTAAATAGTAGACAATCAATATTTAAGAAACCAAATAGTGGATGGTGAAAATTTTTGATGAATAGAGACTAGGATGATGACTACATGGATGGATGCATGAGTGAAGGGTGAATAAATGGATGAACTGATGAATGAATAAGAAAAACAGTAAGTAGATAGATAGGTATCCAGGTGAATGAACTAGTGAATTAATTACTGAATAAAAGCTCTATTCCTTGGTCAACTGAACCAAATTCCTTGGCATGCTTCACTGTATCTGAGGCAGGAGTTACTAAAGCCCTTCTGCCTTCATCCATGTCCATGTATTGAGCTGAGTGAGTAAGTGTGGACATTGGGAGCAGGCCCCTCTGCTCCCCTGAACCTGAGCCTACCCACCCCAACACCACCACTGAGCACCTGAGGCGAAATCCTGTGGGCTTGAGGCCACAGATACCACAAAAGCTGGCTGGTATGCGTATGCTTCCACCTGTGTCGGTCCCAAAGCCCAGAATAGAGCCCCTTCCTGCCAGCAGAGCTCCTTCACCCCCTGAGGAGCCTCCAGATGTCTTCTGTAAATTCAGAGGATTCAGCGTCTGCCCATAGATGGGATTGCTGCAGTCAAAGCTAAGGAGAGCAAAAGAAAATGGTTTGGGAGGTGAACATCCATCTGGGAAAGATGGCCTCTGCCCCATATAGATGCTACGACCCTCAGAAATCAGGCCCCAGGTTAAGTCAGCTCCCCAGGTTCCAGGCACTTCTGCTTGGGCTGAGACCACTCACTCCTGGCTGAGGTTGGCAGTCCACTGTCCCAGCAGGAAAGACCAAGAACAGACATAAAGCAGGACTCCAAAGTAAGGAGCAAAGAGTTTACAGCTTGGCTGTCAGGATATGGAACAAGTCCCTCACTAATGGAACACTCTAGAGGCTGAATGTGGAGGAGAGAGTAGGGGCTCAAAAGAACAATTTGAAAAGCTGGGACAGGGAAGTCGGGCGGTAGCACAATGGGCTAAGCGCACATGGCACAAAGTGCAAGGATTGGCATAAGGATCCCAGTTCGAGCCCCTGGCTCCCCACCTGCAGGGGAGTCACTTCACAGGCAGTGCAGCAAGTCTGCAGGTGTCTATTTGTCTCCCCCTCTCTGTCTTACCCTCCTCTCTCCATTTCTCTCTGTCCTATCTACAATGACAGCATCAATAACAACAATAACTACAATAATAATAAAAGAAAAGGGCAACAAAAGGGAAAATTTTTTAAATGTTTTTTCTTAAAAAAAAAAAAAAAAAGCTGGAACAGAGATGTGGGACTTTTCAGAACCCCAGTGACTGAGGACTCCAAATGTTAAGAGGAAACCAGGACTCAGAGGGCAAAAAAATTACTCCAAACCTGGGAAATTGACGTATGCCTGACTGAACTCCATCTCACCCTCTAGTCTGCACCGGAATGCTGAGTCACTGTTTCAGCCCAAGGCTCAGCCCCAGCCCCCAACCCAGACTTGTCTGGTGGACCAGAGACCTGAACAGTGTCTGGGCCACATTAGTCTTCACAAAGGGAATGGCTCCCTGGGCCTTGAGTATTTGCACAATGATCCCATCCTTGGCTGCTGGCTTCTCCAGGAATTGGGCCAGCCCACACGTAGAGTCATGACCCTGTAGGAAAGTGACATTTAACTCCAGCCCAGGGAGGGAGCATGTTAGGGTAGACTCACCAGCTAGGCAGAGGCATCTTCACTCCATTCGTACTTACACACCCCGCTCATACCTCTGAGGTGCAGTGTTCTGAGGAGGCCTCACAGATAGCAGGCATGCATAGTGGATACAAGTTTGGATTTGGGAGCCAGACTTCCCATGTTCTGCCCCAGAGCTCACCATGCAATCAAAGGTATCCTTGAGGCTGACAGGGATCCCATAGAGAGGACCTCTCTCATTCTTTTTGAGTTTCTTTAGTCTCTGTAGTTGCTCCTCACATTCTTCCAGGAAATCTGTTAGGCAGTTCACCTCCTTGTGCACTCTCAGTGCCTAAGAAACATTGAGGGAACCCAGAAAAGGAACTTGAGGAGGCCCAGGACAGGGCAACTTCCCTTCATGCCACCATGAGTCAGAGCAGAAGAGAAGTGACAGATGAGTGTGGCATGTACATAGAGAGAGACCTGCCCCCCCCCCCAACTCCTCTAGTTAAGATGAATCTCACACACACACACACACACACACACACACACACACACACACACCATGCCATTTCAGAGCTTATGGTTTGGCCACTGGCCCCTGATGCCCACCTGCTCTAAGTAGCTACAGAGGACGCTCTCCAGACTCAGCTCCTCATCCTGCAGCTTCTGGGCCAGCGTCAGCAGGGGCAACTCCAGAATGGGCTTCGGATCCAGGTCTGGCTCCTGTGGTTATGGGATGGAGCAGACAGATGCCACAGACTGATTCTCCCAAGTTCAGGCTCATGCAGTTAATATCACATGCACACCACGCATTCCATTGGCGCACACATGTTCAGGCTCCCCTGCTCATTCCTACCACTGAAAACATCTCCTGGCTTGCCTCTAGGTTGGTATACAAGGCCTTCAGGCATGAGTCTGCTCTTTTGTCTCTGCCTCTTCAGTGACCAGCTGAAAGTCTGGCACAGAGTCTTTCTCCCTGTGTTGTTATCTAGAAGGGGCACAATTGGAACAGGACTTCCTGGGACATTCAAGACTCAAAGCATATGGAAAGTGAGGTTCAGCATCCCACATTTCCTTCTGCTCCAGTCCTCACACCCTTGTTGACCTAACTTTAGAGAAGGCACTCCAGCAGGGATAGCAAGAGGGCTAGGGCCCAGCCTTGACTACACCACTGGTCAGCTCCATAATGGACAGATCTCTTCCCTTCCTGTAGATAGATCTCCTCAGAGAAGAAAGGACACGAAATATATTATGATCCAGCCATGCTGGGTGATCACAGACAAGAACCCCGCTTCTTTTTTTTTTAATTTTTATTTATAAATTGGAAATATTGACAAGACTATAAGATAAAAGGGGTACATTTCCACACATTGCCCACCCCCAGAGCTCCATATCCAATCCCCTCCCTTGATAACTTTCCTATTCTTTATCCCTCTGGGAGTATGGACTCAAGATCATTGTGGGGTGCAGAAGGTGGAAGGTCTGGTTTCTGTAATTGCTTCTCCGCTGAACATAGGTGTTGGCAGGCTGATCCATACTCCCAGCCTGTCTCTCTCTTTCCCTAGTGGGGCAGGGATCTGAGGAGGTGGGGCTCCAAGACACATGGTGGAAGACACTCACTTCTAACTTCTCTGAGCCCAGTTTCTTGGGGTAACAGGGAGACCTGTCAACAACCCTCAGGACTCCTGTCAAGAGCAAAAGTAATGAGACAAGGACAGCATGCAGCAGACACTCAAGAAGGCAGTGCCTTCTCTCCATCCTCCTCAACCCCAGCCACGACCCTATTGCCTACTTGCTAGAACCATCTTTAAGTTTCTCTCAGTCTGTCTCCTCACCGGCTTTTCTGCCTTTAATCTCAACTCCTCTCACTCACCCTCTTTACTGCAGTCTGGGTGGTCTCATAAAACCCAGATCTGACTGCAGGTCCCAAGTGCCTCAGAATAACGCCTCATCATTCTCCTCCTCAGTATGGCCAGAATGCTGTTTACCATCAATGTGTAACATTGATTCATACATAGCCATAATGATATTCACATTTTTCCTTTAACAACAACAAAAAAAGATGGATCTATTTTTATGAGAGAGACCAGAATATTGTTCATTTCTGGCACTTGGCAGTGCTGAGGATCAAAGTGTGTGCGCACATGCGCGCGCGCGCGCACGCATACACACACACACACACAAAATACCAAGTATCCAGCCCAATAATATCCAGGTCCTCAGGCATGCATATCTTTTAAAAAAATATTTATTTATTCCCTTTTTTTGCCCCTGTTTTTTATTGTTTTCAGACAGGACAGAGAGAAATGGAGAGAGGAGGGGAAGACAGAGAGGGGAAGATAAAGATAGGCACCTGCAGACCTGCTTCACCACCTGTGAAGCAACTCCCCTGCAGGTGGGGAGCCAGGGGCTTGAACCATGATCCTTACGCCAGTCCTTACACTTTGCACCACGTGCGCTTAACCCATTGTGCTACCACCGGACTCCCAGGCATTCATATCTTATGCTATAATGGGTATAGTCCCAGCCCCCAAAATTCACATTTACTGAATGTATACTGTGTGGTTGGGAACCACGTCAACCATTCTGCCTACTCTATTTCAGTAAGTCCAAACAAAAGTCCTTGGGAGCTGGAGAGATAACTTACTGGGAAGGGCACATGCCTTGTCATGAGGCCAACCCAGGTTCCAAGCCCCAACACCACATGAGAGGTGCTATGACACAGGAAGAAGTTCTGGCACTGTGGTCTCTCTGTCTGTCTCTCTATCTGCATTAAAAAGTAGCCTAGAGGGAGTCGGGCAGTAGCGCAGCGGGTTAAGCGCAGGTGGCACAAAGCACAAGGACCGGCACAAGGATCCCGGTTCGAGCCTCCAGCTCCCCACCTGCAGGGGAGTCGCTTCACAGGCGGTGAAGGAGGTCTGCAGGTGTCTGTCTTTCTCTCCCCCTCTCTGTCTTCCTCTCCTCTCTCCATTTCTCTCTGTCCTCTCCAACAACAACAATAATAATAACTACAACAATAAAAACAAGGGCAACAAAATGGAAGAAACAAATAAATATTTTTAAAAATATAAAAAAAGTATCACAGATCCAAGTTATTGTCTGGGGAGATGATGTCATGGCTAGAAAAGGAACAGAAAGCTGGAAAAGGAACAGGAAGAGAGTAGCTCCCTAATATGGGAAAAGTGTATAAATATTGTTGACTGTTAACTCCATCAACTTGATGTGATCTGGGTCCATATTCAGCTTAGGAGCCTATGTAACCTCTGCATTCCTATAGATCTGAGTTCACATTCTGTGGTCATGAGTAGAAACATTCCAGGCTGCCCCAATATCAACCCATCTTCCTCAGGTGTAGCATAGAGTATGTTGTCCAGCCTCCCTTCAGAGGATGGAACATTCTCTACCATTGAGGGCAAGGTCCTATGGGGGCCCACAAAAGGGCCTATTTTGCTTTTCCTGATAGAAATGACTGGTAACAATGGAGAGAGGGATTTATTTGAGGTCTAGGCTCATCATGTCTCCCCAAATAGGGCCTCAGCTGATGGGGTGGCCTGATAGTGACTAAAGAGTTATCATTAAAGTATACCAGTCTCTTGCCCTTATTCAGCTTTTACAGTCATATTTCAGGCTCAGGGGAAAAAAAAAGCTAATATAGCAACAGGCCCTTTGGAATATGACTGAAATATGCCTAGTAGCTATCTACAAAATGGAGATCCCCCAACTCTTCATCTGCACTATTCCAGCCTTAAGGTTCATGATTAGTCAACAACTTGTTTGGCTTTATATGTTAACTCTCTTTTCAGCCACTAGGTTCCAGATGCTAGCATGATGCCAAACAGACTTCCCTGGACAGACACCCCCACCAATGTGTCCTGGAGCTCAGATTCCCCAGAACCCCACCCCACTAAGGAAAGAGAGAGGCAGGCTGGGAGCATGGATTGACTTGTCAATGCCCATGTTCAGTGGGGAAACAGTTACAGAAGCCAAACCTTCCACCTTCTGCATCCCACAATGACCTTGCGTCCATACTCCCAGAGGGTTAAAGAACAGGAAAGTTATCAAGGGAGGGGATGGGATACAGAGTTCTGGTGGTGGGGATTGTGTGTAATTGTACCCCTCTTATCCTATGATTTTGTCAATATTTCCTTTTTATAAATAAATTTTTTTAAAAAGTAGCCCAGAATGATGAAATCATACATTTGTGAGACCCCCATCCAACACACACACACCCCACACATTTAGAGGGAAAAAATCTTGACTAGGTGCCTTCATTGTTAGTTCCATTTCACCAATGAAGGCAACGGGAATTAACACCAGATCCAATCTTTGACCACCACCCTCAACAAGGATAAAAATCTTAGTGTTATTAAAGCTCTGAGAGGTATAGTTTAGATAATATTTGCTCTGTACCAGACATCAGTGTAAATATTTATTAATTAACTGGATATTATAATCACAACCACCACACCACTATAGAGATGAGAAAGTGAAGACACAGAGGAGCTACTTAGAATGTAAGTCTGAGTTGGGATCATGCCAGCAATCTACTAGAGAGACCACTGCTGTGTCACACAACCCTCTCACAAAACTCTAAGAGTCTGCATCAGCATAATACGCCACAGCATTGTAGTATTTTTCTAAGTTATGCTAATATATAATCTACTTTAGAGTAAGTCCCCCACCCCTGCTGGTTTCCGTAGTTTAATGGACATCTGGCCTCCTCCACACTCAGCTGATGCTATGTCCTATCATGGATTGAAAATTAAAGAAAATTATTTTTAAAGTTTTCAGCAAGTTGATTTCTTATTAATATTTCAATGTGTGAAAAGTGTATGTAATATCACAAAAGCCCTCACTTCTGATGACAGCCAGTTTCCACCAGGGGTAACCAAAGCCTCCTAGTCTGCAGACTTCAGACAAGACCTATTTGAAGTTTTCTCCCTAGAGAACTCTATAAATAGGATTTTCTATGTGTTCTACAGAAATATTGTCTTATCTTCTCTTTCCACTATGCCTTTCTCACTCCTTCCTCCTTTTAGAAAATTCCTGCTCATCCTGCAGGAGTCAGCTGTAGCACTACCTTTTTGTGAAGTCTCTCCACACAAGACCCTCTCCAGAGAGAGCAAGCCACCCCTCCTGCCAAGTCCCACAGCACCCTGGGCATCTGGCCTTTGTCTCACAGTCAGCTGAGTGACCTCCCAACAGGATTGCAAAGCTCTGCTTACACCACCCCTGGACTGCAAACATCTGTAAGACAGTTCAGATTCATCTTTATAATTAATCTTTCCCTGGGATTTAGCAGAAGGCAAGACCCAGAAGAGCCCTCTGAAATTTTGTTAACCTGAACTGAGATAGATTGGTTTGAAGCACACAGAAGGTTTGGTCTCTACTTCAGTCTCTGACTTGCTGAAATGTAAAGTTGCATACCTGAGGCCTGGAGGGCATCCTTGGTGGAATAGTGGCCAAACCAGAAGCTGGGGCAAACTTTTTTTTTTTTAATTTTATTTATTTTTTCCCTTTGTTGCCCTTGCTGTTTTATTGTTGTAGCTATTATTGTTGTTGTTGTTGTTGGATAAGACAGAGAGAAATGGAGAGAGGGAGGGGAAGACAGAGAGGAGAGAAAGATAGACACCTGCAGACCTGCTTCACCGCCTGTGAAGCGACTCCCCTGCAAGTGGGGAGCAGGGTTCGAACCGGGATCCTTATGCCCGTCTTTGTGCTTTGCGCCACCTGTGCTTAGCCCGCTGTACTACAGCCCGACTCCCAGGACAAACTATTTTTATAGAGGAGAGAAAAAGGTTCTGAGAGCCAAGGGACCTATACCCTAGGAAAAGGCTAGAGGAACCATGGGTGACCACACTCCAAATATCTTCCACTCCTTTGGACACACACACACACACACACACAAGACCAAGTATCCAGCCCAATAGCTGCAATCCCAAATGCCCCCACATGTCCCAACCAGGCGTCCTCACTCAACAGACACACGACCTAACCAGACTCACATGCCCAGATGTATATACTCCAACCTGTAATACAGCACGAAGACAGGCACACACACTGCAGACACAGAACCAAACACAAAGTACACACAGACAAAAAACCCACACACAATAAAATGCACAACAGGCACACAACGAAATGCCACTGGGAGACACAGACAAGCTGGCCTTGGGTTTTTGCAGTAAAGGAACCTAAACGCACCACCACACACAGACGGGGCTCCACACAGACAGGAATCCTCTCCATCAAGCTGATTCGACACAGCAGTCCCATTAGCTGAGATTTCCTCCTCATCAGCCAGGGAGGGGCAGCTGCTCTCTGGGGGCAGATTGATTTATCCAACTAATTAGCCCCAATTAATATTAATACACATTCTCAGGAACTGCAGCGGCTTGGGCAGAGAAGCTGCCCATTGGGGCCATCCATCACCATCCAGGGGACAGCAAGGACATGCAGGAACTCCAGAGCACAGGGACAACACCTCAGGCACTGTCCCCAACCCCCAACCCTGGGACTCCCAGAGGGAGGCCATCATCATCAACTGGAGTTGGGAACTCTACCTTTCTCTTCTCAGGCAGCTGGGGAGCCCAAGGTGCCAAAGGATCTACCACACCTTCCAGGTCACAGGGTAAACTGCAGCTTCACTATAAAGATGTCTCTGTGCCCCTCTGGCCCTTCCCTCTGTCACTCCAGCAAGCTTGACTGACATAAATGTGACTCAGTCGCTTTACCCTCTGAGCCCTACCCAGCCACTAGGACCACCCCAGTGTCTTGAAGTAGCCCCACTCTGGATGCCCCCTTTTAAGACATGTCAATTCCTGGGAGACTCATCTCCAGTGACCCTTGTGCTCTGCATCCACCAAGTGTTCAGCCAGCTTTTGCCGAACTAGGCAGAGCAGGAGTGGAGGGGGAAATGTGTAGATCAGAGTCCCTGCCTTAGTGGACCTTAGGGGTGCTCAAGGGATGGAAGAAGTCTGCCTCTCATCTCCAGTTCTCTTCATCAGGTTTTTTTTTTTTTCCTTCAATAAACACTTCCATGTTCCTAAGCTCTGGGTACAGGAAGAGCAGAGAGCCCCTGATTTCTTTTTCTTTTCTTTTTTCCCTCTTTATTGGGGGGATTAGTAGTTTATAGTCAACAGTAAAATACAGTAATACATGTGTAATGTTTCTCAATTTTCCACATAACACTCTAACCGCACCCCCACACCTAGGTCCTCCTCCACCATCATGTTCCAGGACCTGAACCCTCTTCCTCAGCCCAGAATCTTTTACTTTGGTTCAGTACACCAACTGTAGTTCAAGTTCTGCTTTGTATTTTCCCTTCTGTTTTTTTTTTTATTTTTTTTAACTTATGTCTATGAGCGGGATCATCCCATATTCATCCTTCTTTTTCTGGCTTATCTCACTTAACATGATTCCTTCAAGCTCCAGCCAAGATGAGATGAAGACGGTAACAGCCTCTGATCACAAGGGAACTCAGAGAACAAGCATGGAGGATGAAGTGGCAGGGACACAGAGAGCTGCTCCAGGGAGAGCTGGGGTGAAAGGGCTATGCCTTGGGTTCCCTGTCTTCTGCAGGGGGTGAAGCAAGGGGAGGGGAACCCTCTCTTAAATGGGACCCAGTCACTAAGTGTGGGAGTGGGGGGCTTAGGCATTGACACCCACTCATACACTCACCTGCTGCCGGAGTCGCTGTGCTAGGGCCTCCATCTGCTGCAAAGCCTTCTCCCTACGCTTCTGTGCCCTGGGGATTTTGTTCCGTGCAGGGGTCTGCCGCCAGTGGAGCAGAGCAGCTCCCAACAGGACCAACAGGAAAGGCACCCCCAGGAAGTAAGACAACGAAACCAACCCAGGCATCTTGGATCCCATGTGGAAGCATCAATTGCTTCCTCAAGAACTTTACCTGCTTATCTGTCTACACTGGTAGAGCACCCTCCTTTATCTGTAGTATAGAGGGCAGGAAACACAACCCTAGGTGTTTCAAACCCAACCTCCCTGATGGCTCTTACCCCTAGCACACTTCCTGAGGTCAAAGATTCCTGTCCTATTGACTATACTGGAAAAGCAGCTTTGGTAGAGATGAGTTGAAGGTGGAGCCCTGGCAAGAAGTTAGGTGACTGGGAGAAAAAATTATCACTTAATCAGATCGACATTTAGAAAGTTTACTCAATTGCCACATAAAGGATAGTGGGAGGAAGGTGGCGCAATGAATAAATCATTTGCTCTCAAACATGGAGTCCTGAGGTCAATCCCTAGCATCACACACACCAGAGTAATGCTCTGGTTCTGCCCCTCTTCATTCATAAATAAACAAATAAAGGACAGTAGGAGAAGAACAGTCTGGAGGCAGGAAGACCAGGCAAGAAACTGGACACACTTTCTTCACATCCTCCTCTGTACCCCAGCCCTCAGATGCTCCATCAGCACAGAGTCTGAACTGTGTTGCTGTGTGCCAGGCCACATAGTCAACACTATCCAGCCCAATGAATCTGAGAGCAGTTTCCCACCTACATTAACATTCAGATTTCTTAATCACCTTACCGTGCAATGATAATTAAGTGCTTACTATTATTATTATTATTTTACCATGATACTGCTCAGCTCTGGTTTATGATGGTGCTGGGGATTTAACCTGGGAGCTCAGAACCTCAGGCATGAAAGTCACATGAAAGACAGTCTAAGGAGCTGGGGGGTGGTGCACCTATTTGAGTGCATACAATGGCAAGGCCCCAGGTCTGAGCACTCCGGTTCCCACCTGCAGGGAGAAAGTTTTTGAGTTTGTGTTTGTTTGTTTGCTTGTTTTTGCCGCCAGGGTTATTGATGGGGCTCGATACCTGCACTATGAATTCACTGCTCCTGGATGCCATTTTTCCCTTTTTGTTGCCCTTTAAAAAAATTTTTTTAAATATTTATTCCCTTTTGTTGCCCTTGTTTTATTGTTGTAGTTATTATTGTTACTGTTATTGATGTCTTCGTTGTTGGATAGGACAGAGAAATGGAGAGAGGAGGGGAAGACAGAGAGGGGGAGAGAAAAATAGACACCTGCAGACCTGCTTCATTGCTTGTGAAGTGACTCCCCTGCTGGTGAGGACCTGGAGGCTCCAACCGGGATCCTTACACCAATCCTTGAGCTTTGTGCCACATGCGCTTAACCCACTGAGCTACCGCCCAACTCCTGCCCTTGTTGTTTATTGTTGTTGTCATTATTGTCGTCATTGTTGGATAGGACAGAGAGAAATTGAGAGAGGAGGGGAAGACAGAAGGCGGAGAGAAAGATAGACACCTGCAGACCTGCTTCACTACTTGTGAAGTAATGCCCCTGCAGGTAAGGAACCGGAGGCTCAAACCAGGATCCTTAATGCCAGTCCTTGTGCTTTGTGCCATGTGCACTTAACCCACCGCACTACCACATGGCCCCCAAGGGGAATGCTTTGAGAGTGGTGAATCAGTACTGCAGGTGTGTCTCTGTCTCTCTATTACCCCCTTCCCTCTCAATTTCTGGTTGTCTCTATCCAATAAATAAATAAAGATAATAATAAAAAAGAAAATCTTTCCAGCCCTTTATCAAAAAAAATTATTTATTAATGATAGAGAACCAGAGCACCTCTCAGACACATATAATGCTGGGGATGAAACTCAGGACTGCATTAGTATAAGTCCAGCACTCTAGCCACTGCACCACCTCAATTCAGTTGTATATATATATATATATATATATATATATAAAATCTTTATTACCTTTATTTAGTAGATACATACAGCCAGACATTAAGAGGGAAGGGGGAGATTGAGAAGGAGAGAGACAGAGAGACACCTGCAGCCTTGCTTCACCACTTGTAAAGCTTTCCTCCTACATACAGGTGGGGACCAGGGGCTCAAACCCAGGTCCTTGTGCACTGTAACACGTGTTAACACGTGTGAGCCACCACCAGGCCCCCTCAATTTAGTTTTAGAGAAAGAGCTGAGAACAGAACCTACCACCTGGATTAATTAAAGGCTGCACCTTTGTTTGGATCATAGATATAAGGAAACCCAATCCTAGGAAGACAGGTTTTTATTGTTTGTTTGTTGGGTGGTGTAAGGCAAAAAGAGTAGGCCCAAACATGCAGGGCACAGAGCTTAGAAGGAGCAGGGGACTGGGGCCCTAATCGGGGAATCCTGAGATTCCCAAACAGACTTGATGGGCCTAGAATTCGAATAAATCCCTCTCTCCATTGATACCGGTCATTTCTATCAGGAACAACAAAATAGACCCCTTTGTGGGCCCCTATAGGACCTTGCCCTCAACTTGGATCAACAATGGTAGAGAATGTTCCATCCTCTGAAAGGAGGATGGACAACATACTCTATGCTACACCTGAGGAAGACGGGTCGATACTGGGGCAGCATGGAATGTTCCTACTCATGACCATATAATGTGAGCTCAGATCTAGAGGGATGCACAGTTCACACAGGCTCCTAAGCTAATTATGGGCCCCAGATCACATCGATTCGATGGGGTTTACAGTCAATAATATTTATACCCCTATCCCATATTAGGGAGCAACTCTCTTCCCTGATCCAGCTTTCTGGTCCTTTTCCCAGCCATAACATAATCTCCCCAGACAATAACTTGGATCCACCTGCATAACAGATTTCAGGCCCAGGCAAAACAAAAGACACTAGTATAGCTATAGGCCCTTTGAAATATAACTAAAATATGCCTACTAGCTATCAAAAAAATGGAAGACCCCCCCAACACTTCATCTGCACTATTCCAGCCTTTAGGTCCATGATTGTTCAACAATTTGTTTGGCTTTGTATGTTAACTCTCTTTTCAGCCACCAGGTTCCAGATGCTAGCAGGATGTGACCAGACTTCCCTGGACAGACAACCCAGTTCTGACACCATATGAAAGCACCAGGAATGGTGGAGTGGGGCAGTAGTATCTCTCCTGTCTTTCCCTTTCTTCTCCTAAAGAAATAAAGACAAAAGACTTACACATCTGAGGCTCTGGGGTCCCAGGTTCAATCTCATTCAAAGGTCCCTATTCTCATCTGTCCTATTCCTACTTTTTGGTTCCTGTTTACTAAACATTTTGTGCTGCTTTATATTTTACTATGTTTAGCCACCTAGTTGCAGGTGCTACTATAATTGTTATGCCCAGAGGTTCGAGTCCCAATCTCATGCAAAGAAGACCAGAATCAAATGCAATAGCAAAAGCCTTTATTAGCAAGCTTAAGCTTGGGCCGCTGACACCCTTCCACGCAAGGGGAAAGTCTGCGACCCTGTTCATTTTTCATCCCACCTTTTTATAGTTAGCACAGGGTGGGTACAAGTGGAAATATTTACACGGAACAAGGAATAGTTGGTTTCGGGTTAACGGCTGTTCTCAATATTCGGGGCTTTTCTTTAACCTCACAATGATTGCATCCTGAATTCCCTGGGCAGACCATCTCACCTGTGTGCCCTGAAACCCCACCTCTCCAGAGCCCTAACCCATTGGGAAAGACAGAAACAGACTGGGGTCATGGATTGACCTGTCAGCGTCCATGTCCAAAGATAAAGCAATTACAGAAGCCAGACCTCCCACCTTCTGTACCCCAAAAATAATTTTGATCCATACTCCTAGTGGGGGAGGAGTGGTAGGAGGAAGACAATAAGAGGGCTCTGAACTCCAACTATATCAGGACCCGGAGAAGAGGAAAAAGAGAGGGACATCTGGATGTAGTAATAGGGTTATGTGTAGCTAGTGATAGAAATAATAGTTAACCCATATCTGCAACCTTAGGAAAACTGCTATAGGGCAGGGATAAATAGCATAATGGTTATGCAAAGATATTCTCATGCCTGAGGCTCCAAAGGCCCAGGCTCAATCTCTTCCCTCCCCCGCCTCATACCACCATAAGCCAGAGCTGATCAGTGCTCTGGTAATTAAAAAAAAAAAAAAAAAAAAAGGAGAGGGGGTCAGGTGGTAGCGCAGCGGGTTAAGCACACGTGGTACAAAGCACAAGGACAGGCACAAGGATCCTGGTTCGAGCCCCCAGCTCCCCACCTGCAGGGGAGTTGCTTCAGAGGCAGCGAAACAGGTCTGCAGGGTCTATCTTTCTCTCCCCCTCTGTCTTCCCCTCCTCTCTCCATTTCTCTCTGTCCTATCTAACAACAATGACATCAATAACAACAACAATAATAACTACAACAATAAAAAGACAACAAGGGCAAAAAAAGGGGAAAATAAATAAATAAAATAAAAATAAAAAAAAATTAAAAAACAGGAGAGCTGCTATAGTTTATAATAGAGGGATTGGGATTCAGAACTCTGGTGGTGGGAATGGTGTGGAATTATATCCCTGTTGACATGCAATTTTTTAAATCAACATTAAATCACTAATAAAATAAAGAAGAAACCTGCAAAATAAATACATATGGGGGTCGGGTGGTAGTGCATCAGGTTAAATACATGTGGCACAAAGCACAAGGACCAGTGTATGGATCCTGGTTTGAGCCCCTGGCTCTTCACCTGCAGGAGGGTCGCTTCACAAGAGGTGAAGCAGGTCTGCAGGTGTCTATCTTTCTCTCTCCCTCTCTGTCTTCCCCTCCTCTCTCCATTTCTCTCTATCCTAAACAACAACAGGAATAACAACAACAATAAACAACAAGGGCAAAAAAGGGGGAAAAAATAGCTTCCAGGAGCAGTGGATGTGTAGTGCAGGCACCAAGCCCCAGTGATAACCCTGGAGGCAAAATTAGATAGATAGATAAGACAGACAGACAGACAGACAGACAGACAGAGAGACAGACAGACACAAAGTCAGGCCATATCTATCACCATGAGAGAACTACTGCAGCTTCCAATGAAGGAGATGAGGACATAGAACTCTGGTGGTCAGAACGATATGGAATTATACCACTATTGTATAATTTTGTAAATCAACATTAAATCAGTAGTAAAAATATCACTATGGCTGGGGGTCAAGCAGTAGCACAGCAGGTTAAGCGCACATGGCACAAAGTGCAATGACCAACACAAGGATCCCGGTTCGAGCCCCCAGCTCCCCACCTACAGGGGAGTTGCTTCACAGGCAGTGAAGCAGGTCTGCAGGTATCTTTCTCTCCCCCTCTCTGTCTTCCCCTCCTCTATCCATTTCTCTCTGTCCTATTCAACAACAATGACATCAATAACAGTAATAACTACAACAACAATAAAAAACAAGGGCAACAAAAGGGAAAATAAATAAATAAATAAGTATAATACTTCTGTCCAGAAAATGGGTCTGGAGGTTGTTGGGGGGGGGCGTTCCTGCAGACAGGTAAGGCTGGAACCAGGAGCTTATTTAGGTTGTTGTGGAGTCCAGAGAAGCAGGTGCACAGTGGGTGCACAGTGGAATTGCCACAGTGAAGTCCTGAGCAACACATGCCTCCCTTACTTTGTCCAGCCTTAGCCCCAGTCTGAACACCTAGGGAGAAACAACGTTTATCTCAATCTCCACCATCCCCACACTTCCAGGAGCTTCTCAAGGATGGAATTTAGGCTCCGTGGACCACCACCACCACCACTCAGCCCAGGGCTGGTTACAATCTGGGGCCCCAAGGGTGAATCAAGGAACCAGTGAAGGAATAAGAGAGAGGCACCCTCCTCTGTACTCTGCACCCTCGTATCTGAACAAGCAGAGATGCCAAAAACTCAAGTGAGAAATGGGGCAGGAGGAGGCGTGCAGTTAAGACAACAGGTGAGTTTGTAGAACACAATGACACAACAGTGGAGGAGTCAAATTGCAGCAATGCCTGCTAATTTCCATCAAGATGGCCACATGGGTGGGGCCCTCATGCTTTCTGCCCTAATTCTGATCCCACTGAGACCAGATGAAGAGGGCAGATATCACTGGGAGCACCACCAGGGAAAACCCCTTTGGGGGAGTAAGAAAATAAGGAAGCAGAAGGAAGCCTTGGGAAGGTAACTTGACCGAAAAATAATATAAATAGTCATTGGTGGAAGTCAGAAGTCTCCCCGCCCAAGGACTCAGCTCAGAAATATCTTCCACAGTAAGCTGGGGAGTTAGGAGTTGGGCCAGGGAGAGGGTCTGCTAGTGCAGCCACAAAGCAGCCATAATCTGTCGCAGATGACCTACCCTTTTACCAGCCAGCCAGTACAGTCTAGACTATCGTGCATAAGGTTAGGAGTTCCACCCCTGGCATCACCACATTCCAGTGATGCTCTGATATCCTCTCTCTCTCTACCACTCTCTCGTAGATAAATATTTTTTATTACTTTTTTATATTTATTTATTTCCCTTTTGTTGCCTTGTTTTTATTGTTGTTGATGTCGTCGTTGTTGGATAGGACAGAGAGAAATGGAGAGAGATGGGGAAGACAGAGAGGAGGAGAGAAAGATAGACACCTGCAGACCTGCTTCACCTCTTGTGAGACTCCCCTGCAGGGGGGGAGCCAGGGGCTTGAACCGGGATCCCTCCCCCTCCGCCGGTCCTTGAGCTTTGCGCCACCTGTGCTTAACCCTCTGCGCTACTGCCCGATTCCCGATAAATATTTCTTAAGAATAGAAAAAGGTGTGATCAGGAGGTGGCGCAGTGGTAAAGCTTTGGACTCTCAAGCATGAGGTCCCAAGTTCGATCCCCGGCAACACACGTGCCAGAGTGGTGTCTGGTTCTTTCTCTCTCCTCCTATCTTTCTCATAAATAAATAAAATCTTTAAAGAAAATCAAAAGAATAGAAAAAGGTGAGTTGATTAAAGCTGAGCAGAGCTAGCCCACTTCCATGGTAACTATCAATTCCTACACCACCTCTCTCTCCACCCACCCCAGGCCACTGCCACAGCTCAACTGTCACAGCCTCTTCCCCAGATTAGGACCAAAAAGTAGCCTCCTTGTCCCTCTCCAGCATTTGCCGCCCCCCACCTCCACCCAATCAGCTCTCCTTTGCTGCTTTTGTGTGATGCTTCAAGAAGTCTCCATGGCTCATGAGATGGGAAGAGTTCCCCATTTCCCTTGAGACCTGCTCCCCATCTATGTCACTATTCCTCTTCCTTTGCCCACTCAACATTTCTATCTGTTCAATTCATCCTCATCTTCAGGCATAAGGTTCTTTCTCCCTGGGGTGTCCTTGTCCCCTACCTCAGTCTCTGGAAATCTAGGCTCAACAGAGGCCCTCCTCCTTCAGGAAGTCTTCCAGAATAATCTAGTTCTTGGCCACTTCCCCAGGCCTGTGAGCTCCTCCTCTTAACAGCAGCAGTTCAGAGGCAACACACAGGAAAGGGCAGAGACCTTCACTTTTGGGTGCACTTCACTTTTCGGGATCTGAGCTAGTCCTCTAAGGATCTGATTAAGGTAGAGGAACAAAAAAGACACCCTCTGTACAAGGGGTGCACAAAGGAAGGAAAAGGAGAAAGGACAAAGTTCTGCAAAGCAGGCCTTAGTCTAAATGTGTGCATGTGTGGGTGGGTGAAGGCTCATGCCCACCCTACCCATCCTGGTGGTGGTGGGAACCATAGGAGCTTTAGGTGCGAGAGACTGACACAGCTGTGGCCCAGCTCTATGTCAAGTCTCCAACCTTGCAGTGCCTTGACAGTGACGGCCAGAAAAGACACAGACCAGGAACTGTTTCTTCCGTGTTAGTGGCCCTTTGCCCATGTCACATCCACTAACTTCCCCATGGGGGTAGGGGTGGGGGAGGTCAATGCAGAGAGAGGGAACCAGAGTGGGGAGAAAGGTCCAGACTCAAGGGGTCTCTACTCCTTGTAGAGAGTATGGGGAGGGGAGACAAGAAGCTCTGTCCCAGGTTGAACGTCTCCTCCAAGAGCAACAGCAGCAGTGCCCTGGCTGTGGTGAAGTGAGTGGTGGGTCCTCTGGGACCAGCAGGCAGATGGGCAGTCAGGCAATCAGGATGGTCTCTTTTCAGGGGTCATCAGGTGCTCTACCTCCCGCATGAACCGCAGACACAACTCTTCCTGCCAGGGCAGAGCCACACACTGCACGGCCACAGGCAGCCCCACGCTCCCCTTCACGGCCTGCAGGAGACACAGGCATCAGGATGGGAGGCAGTGAGGTCAGACCCCCGCCCCCAGTCCAGGAGCCCCCTCAGTAAGAAGTCCTCCAGCCTGCCGTCTTTAGGGATCTGTGATCAGAAAGGCAGGAGTGCACATGCGCATGCTGTTCCCCCTCAGCAGCCACAGTCAAGGTGCGGGTGTGAGTCCTGAGGAAAAGAGGCTGGGTTAAAGGGGCCAGGCCCACAGCCTTACCTCCTTCCATATCTTGTCCCAGATATCCCCAAAGTAGCCCTGGTACTGGTCCATCTGGGCCTCATCCTCCTTGGTCACAGTGGTGACGGGCACCACCCCGGCGGGGAAATCCAGGCAGTTGAAAAGCAGAGTGTAGCTGACAGCACCTGAGACAAAGTACAAATAGCTGGGCCAGGAGGTGGCGCAATAGATAAGTTTTGGACTCTCAAGCATGAAGTTATGAGTTTGTTGCCGGGCGATGCATGTACCAGAGTTACACTCTGGTTCTCTTTCTAGTTCTCTCCTCCTACCCATCTCACTAATAAATAAATAAATAAATAAATAAATAAATAAATAAATAAATAAATAAATAAATAAAATCGGGGACTGGGGAGATAGCGTTTGTGGTTATGTAAAAAGCCTTCATGCCTAGGGCACCAAAAGTCTCAAGTTCAATCCCCAGCACCACCTTAACCCAGCTCAGCAGTGCTCTGGTAAAATAATTAATTAATATATGTACTCTATAAAAATTTTAAGTGACTAAAACAGACTAGGGGAACTTCAATGCCAATTACCCTTTCTGTAGTTCAGTTCTCTACCCTAAGAAATGGCAGCCTGCTGTCCCTACACACCCACCCCTCACTGCACCATCCCCCTTCCACAAAAGGTGAGGTTTCCTCCCAGAACTAAAACCTGAGTGGTGAAGATCAGGAGTCCAGATCCAGCACAGCTGAGAGGAGGGGGCTGGAGGGTATCTTTATCCATGTAGTTCCCCCAGCTAGAATACTATTCCTGTTTTCTTGGCTTATCCAAATCCCACCTAGGCTTCAAACGCCACTTTCCCAAACCAGAAACTCAAGAACGTGCAGGACAGGGAACTCATTCCCTCCTCGGAGTGCCTAATACAACTCCCTCCAAGGATGGGGTCCTCCACTAGAGGTAAAGCTCCACTCCACCCAGACCCCCAGGTTCCTATTTCTCCTCCCAGCAGCCCCGCTAGGTGCAGGGCAGACTTTATAGACAAGAAGGGATGGGTGGGTATCACAGGCATTGTGGGGAAGCAGGCTCACCTGTGGCCCTGCCTGGGGCATTCAGGTTGGGAGCAGGGCCCAGCATGGGGGTGAGCAACACATCCAGGTCCAGTGCTTTCCACTGGGCAATGACAGAGTTGCGGTACTCCTAGGGAAGAATACCAGAACCCCCAGGTAGAGCACTCGGGCCCAGCCTACCACACGCACTGTCTAGTGCAGACAGTGTGGCTGGGGTGTTGCTGGACCCAGCACTCGTCCCTGGACCTGAACTGAGCCATGATAGGAAGGAGGTCACTGGGGCATACTGGCATGACGGCTTATAGGGGACATCAGTTACTCCACCTCCCATAGGAACCACCAACACCATCCTTCCTGCTAGAGAAAAGCTTCACAATGCCAAGCCACACAGAGAAGCTCCAGGGCAGGAACCCAGGCTGCCTGGGCCCCAAAGGCAGGCAGCTGGGAAAATGTGGGTGAAGAGGCCCCAGTGGAAGATGCCCTTTTCAACTCCCACCCACTACTACACTCTTCTCTAATCTAAGGACTCCAATCTCACCTCAAACTCATGATGCAGTTCCCAAAGCTTTCCAGCCGACCTGAGTAGAGGGAATAAGGTTACTGACCATGTGGATCCTAGCCATGGGGCTTAACAAGAGTAGAGCCCTCCTCTTAGCATCACCCAGGTCTCATTCATCCACGGGCCCTACTCATCTCCATCAGAGCTCTGAGAAGGAAGTAGTACAGCATGGAAATTCCAATTTCTATAGGCCTGCTGAGTCAGGGACAGACCAGGCCTAATTCCTGGCTACCCTTAGAACACAGGAGAGGCCAGAGCTGTCAGAGACCCTATATGTCTGGTGGTGAGAGAAGGAGCAGGTGCAGCAAGATGTCAAGGACTAACAATGGAGTCAATTATGCCCTGTATTTCCTGCTCAAGCCACTGGGGGCTAGGCAGGACCCAGCGCAGCTTAGCTCTAGCAATAACAGCCCACATGGGTTCCTCATCATTCCCCTCTTCCTTGCCCCCCACCAATTACTTCTTTCCACCCATGCCTCAACTAGACCTATCTCCTCACCCTTTCCAGCCCATTATTTCCCTCACGTATTTGCTCCTTAGCCAGATCTGAGCTCTGCTAAGAAGTCAAAGTCCAGAGGGTTAAGTGCAGGTGGCGCAAAGCGCAAGGACCGGCCTAAGGATCCTGGTTCAAGCCCCCGGCTCCCCACCTGCAGGGGAGTCACTTCACAGGTGGTGAAGCAGGTCTGTAGGTATCTATCTTTCTCCCCCCTCTCTGTCTTCCCCTCCTCTCTCCATTTCTCTCCTAACAATGAAGACATCAATAACAACAACAACAATAAAAAACAAGGGCAACAAAAGGGAAAATAAATAAATATCAAAAAAAAAAAAAAAAGAAGTCAAAGTCACACTAGAAGACCTGTCACCCTATCTAAGTCTCGTCTTTTCTTGTCAGAAATCACTTGAATCTGAAATGAGATTCTGAAAGAGGGGGGCAGGCATCAGGGCATGGGAAATATTACCGAGACTTCATGTTTCGGAGAAAGGCTGCCATCCGTGGGAGCTGTAGAAAGGCAAGATCATGAACTCAGCACAGGGCCAAATGCAGGCAACAGACCTCTTCTGGCCAAGCTGTTTGTGCCTCCTCTGGCTGCCCCTCTTCATCCTGCCCAGGAACCAGGTCAGCACCCCTTTTATTGGTAGCATGCAGGCTGGGAAGGAAGGGAGGGTCTGGGTAGGGGCTGGAGAGAAGAGGCCATGCCTAGCCCAAAGCAAAAAAGTGCAAGAGAGACAGGAGAGCCCCACAAGTTCCCTCCAAGCCCTTTGACTCCTGTGGCTTCACTCACCACAGGCCTTAACAGGAAACTTAGCAGTCCTTTAAGCCAGTTGGGCAGCTTCAAAATTAAGATCAGTTCCCCCAAACAGGGGTCCACAAAGTCACCTTTGCTGGGAGACAAAGGGGTTATTCCAGGCACTCTCACCCAGGCACCCCTGCAGGCTTGCCCCCCCCCCATCACTACTTACTACTCAGTGACCCTATCTACCTCCTCCCCAGATTACAATAACCACTGGCCTCCCCTTGCAAACTTGTGACTTGTTTCTGCTGATCCTTTGGGAGGGCCTGGGAACCACCTGACACCCACTGGAGTTCCTCAGAGCACAACTCTGTGTCTCCCTCCCAGGTAAATTCAGCTTGGGGCTCTAAGGAGGAAGGGGAGCAATCCCTGGCCAGGACTCAATACTGAGGTGTCCCTCCATTGATGTTGACATCAGCCTGGGTGTTGCAGAGTGCTTCCTCCCAGAGGCTTAACTAGAGCCTGTGGCTCTAGATCTCAGAGAAAGGTCTCAGGTGGCAGTTGTGGGCCTCAGTCCCAGGACCAGAGTGAGGGGGCAGCCCCTTCTACTGAAGCCTAGTGCACACTCAGTTCCTAGGGAAAGTCCAGGCAGCCCAGGCACCTCACTAGGAAGTGTCTGCACAGGCCTGTCTTCTGACTCTGTCAACCTTTAAGGATCAAAACCCTGCATGCAAAACCAGCTTCCCTAAACATGAGCTCCCTCTCTGTCTACCCCTCCTCTCTCCATTTCTCTCTGTCCTATCCAACAACGATGACATCAATAGTAACCACAACGACAAAACAACAAGGACAACAAAAGGGAATAAGTAAATTTAAAAAAATTAAAAGGGTTCGATCCAGTGGCCAGGTGCACCTGGTTGAGCATACATGTTACAGTTCTCAAGCTTGATCTGGGTTCAAGTCCCAAGCTTCATAAGTGGTGAAACAGTGCTGCAGGTATCTCTTTCTCTCATTTCAATTTCTCTGTCTCTATCATATATATATATATATTAAAGGGCTTTATCCAGCAGTCAGGGAGTCAGGGAGGTGGCTTAGCAACATAGCATATGCCTTGTATCAGAAGGCCCTGGGATCAGTCTGTGATACTGCATGTGATGGAGCAGTGCTCTGGTTTCTTTCTCTACTTTTCAACTCTCTCTCTCTCTCTCTCTCTCTCTCTGTAAAACTGATTAGACCCAGGGTCAAGTCCTGGCATCATATGGGAGGTGCTATGACATCAGAGAAAGTTACAGGGTTCCCCAGTCTCTCTCTCTCCCTCTCCCTCTCCCTCTCTCTCTCTCATTTCTGAATAAAAGGAAAAGTGATGAAATCACACATGTTCAAGTAGCAACACACACAGTACATATCTAATCTAACCCACCCACTTTAAAGAAAACGGAAATCCAGTTCAAAAGGGAAAGGTGCGGCTCAAGTCGGAAGAGATTGAAATCACAGACCCCTCCCTCCTGCTGAGATGGTGCCCTTGTTGTCCAATCTGCCAATCAGACAGCCTACTCCTAACCCATTTCCTTCCTCCCAGCAAGCTCAGCTCAAGGCCACACCATAGATTCTCAGTCCAGTCTCACCCTGAGCTGTACTTTTCTTTTTTTTTTCTTTTTATTTATCTATTTTCCCTTTGGTTGCTCTTGTTTTTTTATTGTTGTTGTAGTCATTGATGTCGTTGTTGTTAGATAGGACAGAGAGAAATGGAGAGAGGAGAGGAAGACAGAGGGGGAGAGAAAGACACCTACAGACCTGCTTCACCGCCTGTGAAGCAACTCCCCTGCAGGTGGGGAGCCAGCGGCTCGAACCGGGATCCTTAAGCCAGGCTTGCGCTTTGTGCCATGTGCGCTTAAAATGCTGTGCTTTTCTAAACTCCACACACCACCACCACCATCACCACCACCAACAACAACTCATCAGGGCATCTTTGAGCTCAATCTGTACAGATGAAGGGGCTGCAAAGCCCCTGTCCCCAGAATGCGCAGACCTCCCAGTCCAACTGAGGTCCTCCTCCCATTTTCCTGCAGAATTTCCCTTTGGTAAGGGAAGGTGTCACAGTACCCAGATGCTCTCCTTGACTTTGCCCATCTCCCAGATCCCGACAGACCCCAAAGGCCAACATCACTCACAAGTTCTGTAGGAAGCTGTAGCCACCATCACTGAATAGCCCACTTGGTGATAGGGTCTCCAGAGCAAAGGGTATATTGTTTGGCAGGAAGGGTATCAGCTGTAGGAATTAAGGTGTGTAAGACACATGCCCCAGTCTTAGAGACCCTTGGTGTTCAAGGCCCCTGTGCTGCCCAGGAAGCCTTGAGAATGGGCAGGGCAGCCCCTGCCCTCACTAGAGCCACAACAGGGTCCTATTAGACCAGGACAGCTCCTTGTAAAATGCACACATGCGGCAACTGGGTGTCAGTGCACCTGGTTGAGCACTCATGCTACAATGTGCAAGGACCCAGATTCAAGCCCCATCCCCCACCTGCAGGGGAGAAGCTTCACAAGTGACAAAGTAGTACTGCAGCTGTCTCTCTCTCTCCCTATCTCCCCCTTTCCTCTCCACTTCTATCTCTATCCAATAAGCAAATAAATGAAATATTAAAAAACGAAAGAAGATGCACATGAGAGAAGTCTGGAGCCTGCTGTCTCAAATGAGCATACCAACACCCACCAAGCCACCATCTTAGTGTCCCAGGAGCCTCTGGGTGACTGTGAGGTCCTCTCAATGAAGTGCTTATGCATTTCCAGCATGGGTCTGAATTGACCACCAGTCCTTCCTCAACACTCCCTAGCAGCCCTCTATATGTTGGGGTCACAGGGACACAGTTCCATCCCCAACCACAAAATGGTCAGCATATGAGAACACCAAGGAGGGTGGTGGCTACAGGTGCCAGAAGGAGATAGCAAAGAGGTTTAAGCAACAGACTTTCATGCCTGCTGCTTGGAGTTCCCAGGTTCAACCCTTGGCACTGTCATAAGTTAGAGCTGAGCAGTACTCTCTGGTTCAAAGGATTTTCACAAAAGGAAGAGAAAAGGAAGCTGCCCTGAGGGAGGGCTCTGCAGCCATACCGTATGGCCAGCGGCCTCAAGACTCTTCTTGGTCTCCAGCACAGCCCGCTTCATGGCTGGGGTGGGCATAGTGTACTTGTCAGTCTCATAATAGCCCACACGCAGGGGCTGAGAGCTTCGGTAGACCTGGGGGCAAAACACAGGATGCTGAGTCAGGTCAGGAGAGGGTGACCCAGGATAGGGCTGCCAGAGATCAGAGAAACTGAGCAGCCCCAGACATGGCTGTAAGGTCAAAACTGACTTCCAGGAAGGTCAGCAGCTTCTACATCTGACCCTTTTATAAAAGCACTGACAATGATTGGGCAGACAGGCAGAACAATTCTCAGTGATCATTTGAGAATGAGAATTTCCACTAGTAATATAAGGAAGCTGAGGCTTCAGGACTAGATCGGGACAGAGGCCCATACTGATACTACGACATGCTCAAGGCCACTCAATGCAATGACAATGGCCCAGAACCCAGGTACCTGTCTCCTGAGCCAATGCTTCCCATTGTCAGCACCATGAATACAAGTCCTGGGCTGGGGAGATAGTACAGTGGTTATCCAAAAAGACGTTCATGCCTGAGGTTCTGGAGATCCCAGGTTCAATCCCCAATACCACCATAAGCCAAAGCTGAGCAGTGCCCTATATCTATCTATCCATATAGCTAAGAAAATAAAATATTTAAAAAAAAGAATACAAGTACTGGAATTATGGGATAATGCCCCAGGCCCCCAGACAGAAACCTCCTATCTTCTGTCTCTTAGAAAGCAGTTCATGAACCACTGGGTTTAGATAGAACATTCTCTTCTGTTGAGGAGGGGGAGCCATTGCACCCAGTCCAGATCTCCCACCTGCCAAGTACCACTGAGGCCCGTTGTTCTGCCCAGGAATTCTCAACCCATCTGTTCCAAGGTGCCTGGGACAGGATAAGGACAAGAGGCCAGGACAGAGAAGTGCCCAACTGCTGGGGAACAGAGCCTACCTTACACAACATACAGTCGTATGAACATGATGCTAATATCCCACTGTCTGCATCCATCTTCCTTGCCTACTCCTGGATGCTTTGCATATAAAGTAAAAAATAACATGGGCAGGAATGTAGCTTGGCAGGTAGAGCACAGGACTTACTTGCATGAAGGTCCCAAGTTCCATGCCTGCCCCAGTACCACATATGCCAGGGAGGTGCTCAGTTTCTCTCATTTAATATATTTTCTTTCCCCCCCCCCCTACTCTCATTTAATATATTTTCTATGTATATGGTGCCAGGGCTTCACACATGCATGATTCCACTGCTGCCAGGCTGGGCTTTTATTATTATTATTATTCTTTTTATTTCAGATATGGAGTGCAACAGAGATGAAAAGACACCAAAGTACTGTTGTTACAACATGGAACTTCCCTGGTGTCATGTGCTCCCATGTGACACTGGAGTTTGAACCTGGAACTTTGTGTATGGTAAGGTATGTACTCTACCAATCGGCCTTTCTCCCCATCCCAGATAAAGAAATCTTAAAGAAAAAAAAAAAAAACACTTCATTGGCAAGAGAGACGTTTCACCATGCAATGAGCATGACCCAGATCCAAATCTCAGCACCATATGGGAGGTGCTACGGCACAGGAGATAGCTCCAGGGTTGTGTATCTATTCTCTCCTTCTCTTTCCCTTCCTCCTCCTTTTACTAGAGCAGAGCACTATTCAGTTTTTGTTTATGGTGGTGCTGGAGGATTAAACTTGGAACCTCAGAGCCTCAGGCATGAAAGTCTCTTTGCATAACCACTAAGCATAACCATCTAGCTGAATGAAAAAGCAGCTGAGAGCAGTGGGGACCCCCTTGGCTGGGGGGAGGTGTATGGGGAAAGGGGAGGGGACATAGACACACACACACTCCATGCATTCTTGAAAGACCTACCAATTTTTCAGCAAAAATCTTTTTAAAATTTTTTTTATTATCTTTATTAATTTATTGGATAGAGACAGAGAGAAATTGAGAGGGGGAAGACAGAGACGAGACGGAGCGAGACAAAGAGATACCTACAGCTCTGCTTCACTATTTGTGAAGCTTTCCCCCTGCACGTGAGGACCCTTTCTCTCTCTATTTTTCTTTGTCTCTAGCCAAAGCCTTATTGTTATTTTATCCAGTAAAGTAAAAAATAAATATAATCTAAAAATGTTTTTTTAAAAAAGGGAGCTAAGGCTCTGTGGGGGCAGTACTCACCACAGAAAATGACAAACAGTCTGATCAACAGGCTATTTTGGGAAACCAGCTGCCCACAGAGCCCAGTTTTCTTTAAAGGGAAACAGCTCTGCTTTCTATCCTTAACTTAATCCTTAACTCACTCAGCTTACATGCCAAGCATCCTACTGGAGGCTTAGACTATGGCAACATTTCCTATGATCTGAGGGCTAAACACAGACTAGGAACAATTGTTTTCAGACCTGCAAGTGACTACTGTTTCTCAGTACCATTAGCAGAGGCAGGGGCTAGAAGAGACTCCCCCAGTTCAGCCAGTAGTTTTTAAAAGTTTGAGGGTCTCCAGATACAGGCAAGGGCTCCACCTGGTGGCTATCTGTGAAACAGCAGCTGATGATAGGAAATCTACTCCCGACTGAGGAACACAAGTGACTTTTTTTTTTCCTATTTTATTTGAGAGAGGGAAATAGAGAGGGAGAGAGAAACAGAGACATCTGAAGATCTGCTTCACCACTTGTGAAGTGTACTCCCCTACCCCCACAGGTGAGGCACAGGGGCTCGAACCCAGGTCCTTGGGAATGATAATGTCTAGACTTAACCAGGTGTGCCACTGCCTGGTCCCCACAAATGAGAATTGAAACTACCCTCATCCAGCCCAGCCGGCCCTGCTCACCTCCTCCTTGAAAGGCAAAGGGGGCACAGAGGGGTCCAAGCGGAACATGTCTTCACATAGCAGAGCTCTCATGCACAGCGCCAGGCTCTCCACATCTCGGGCCATAGGGCCGACTGAGAGCTGAACTGTGGGGCAGGGAGAGAAGGAAGAGAGACCACCTGGCCCCAGTAGGCTCTGGGGCTGGGTCATCTCCAGGATGTGGTAGCTCAGATCTCAAGCACTCTGAGCACCGAACAACAGCCCAAGGAGGAAGGGGCAAAGGGTTATCAGGCAGACCCTGCCCCTCACCCTCCAGGTCGGGGAGCCCTGAACCTCACCTGCCACCTGTCCGTAGACACAGCCCTTCAGGCCACTCTTACTGGATGAGAAAGACAAGGTTTTGGTAAAAACAAAATGGCCACCCTCTGCCCAGCCCCACAGCCACCCAGCAATCCAGTGGGACTGTGATACTGCCTCTCAGTAGAAGCCCAGGCCGAATCATAAAGACTTAAGAGATAGGTAAGAGGCAGGGAGTCAGGCGGTAGGTAGCACAGTGGGTTAAGCACACGTGGCACAAGCGCAAGGACCAGCGTAAGGATCCCGGTTCGAGCCCCTGGCTCTCCACCTGCAGGGGAGTCGCTTCACAAGCGGTGAAGAAGGTCTGCAGGTGTGTCTCTCTCTCCCCCTCTCTGTCTACGCCTCCTCTCTCCATTTCTCTCTGTCCTATCCAACAACGACGACATCGATAACAACAATAATAACTACAACAACAATGAAAAACAGCCAGGGCAACAAAAGGGAAAATAAATTTAAAATATATTTTAAAAATTTGAAAAAAAAAAAAAAAAAGAGGTAGGTAAGAAGGAGTCAGGCAATAGTGCAGCAGGTTAAGCACACATGGCGCGAAGTGCAAGGACCAGCTAAGGATCCCGATTCGAGCCCCCACCTCAGGGGAGTCACTTCACAGGCGGTGAAGCAGGTCTGTAGATGACTATCTTTCTCTCCCCCTCTGTCTACCCTCCTTTCTCCATTTCTCTCTGTCCTATCCAACAACATCAGTAACAACAACAATAATAACTACAACAACAATAAAAACAAGGGCAACAAAAGAGAAATAAATATATTTTTAAAAAATTTTAAAAAGAGATGCTGCCCAGTATTTATTTCTGAATAAATAACTTAATCTAGTAGGGAAAAGCAGAGAGGGAACCTAGTGTGGTGTCCAGCAAGCTAGGCAGCTAGGCCAGTATCACAGCAAGAGAGCCGAGGACTCCCTCCACCCCTACACACACCATACCTGAGGCGGTTCCCTGTGGGCTTGAGGCCACAGATGCCACAGAAGGAGGAAGGAAAGCGGATACTGCCTCCGATGTCTGTGCCCAGGCCAAGCGGGGAGCCTCCAGCTCCGATGAGCGCTCCTTCACCTCCAGAGGAGCCACCTGGGCTCTTGGAGGACCTCCAAGGGTTCAGGGTCCGGCCAAACAGGGGGTTACTACAATCAAAGCTGGAGGAAGCAGGAACAGGTCAGTCCACACCAGGCTGTCACCAATGGCCCTGCCCCCAGCCCACACCTGAGACCCAACCTGAGCATGGACTGGGGGACGTTGGTGTGCACGAAGGGCACGGCACCCTGCAACTTCAGCACCTGCACCACCACGCTGTCACATTTTGCCGGTATTCCCTCATTGATGCTCAAGCCCAGCGTTGAGTCCTGGCCCTGGGAGGGATGGGCACCAAGAAGTGAGTGGCTGATGGACCAGGAGTTGTTCAAAACCATGGGCCCCACACTGTCTCCTCACAGGCCAGGCCAAGCACACTATGCCGTCCATGAAAGGCTTCTGGGAGATCAGGGATGTGGCTCAGTGGTAGAACACAAGTCGTATGTGCATGGAACCCTGGGTTCAATTCTTGGCACCACATAAAAACAAAAAAGATAGAGCTGAGTTTCCAGGTGTCATCAGGATGCTGGCCAGACTTCCCTGGATTGAAGACCCCACCAATATGTCCTGGAGCTCAGCTTCCCCAGAGACCCACCCTACTAGGGAAAGAGAGAGGCAGACTGGGAGTATGGACCGACCAATCAACGCCCATGTTCAGCGGGGAAGCAATTACAGAAGCCAGACCTTCTACCTTCTGCAACCCACAATGACCCTGGGTCCATGCTCCCAGAGGGATAGAGAATGGGAAAGCTATTGGAGGAGGGGGTGGGATATGGAGATCTGGTGGTGGGAATTGTGTGGAGTTGTACCCCTCCTACCCTATGGTTGTGTTAATTAATCCTTTCTTAAATAAAATAAATAAATAAATAAATAAATAAATAAATAAATAAATAAATAAAAAAGATGGAGCTGAGTGGTGGCACACCTTATTGAGTGCACACATAATCATGCGCAGGGACCCAGGTTTGAGTCCTTGCTCCCCACCTGCAAAGGAGAAATTTCAGGAGTAGTGAAACAGGTCTGCAGGTGTCTCTCTTTTTTTCTCCCTATCTCCTCCTCTCCCATCTCAATTTTTATCTGTCCTCTCTAATTGGAAAAAAAAAATGAGCACTAGGAGTGGTGGATTCATAGTGCCAGCACTGAGCCCCAACAATAACCACGGTGGCAATAAAAATATGAATAGATGGGGGGCCAGGTGGTGGTGCACCTGGTGGAACACATGTTACAATGTGCAAGGACCCAGGTTCAAACCCTTGTTCCCTACCTGCAAGAGGAAAGCTTTGCAAGTGGTGAAACAGGACTGCATATGTTTTTCTGTCTCTCTCCCTATCATTCCCTTCCCACTCAATTTCTGGCTGTCTCTATCCAATAAAAAAAGATAATAATAAAAATATGAATAAATAATAAACAAAAGGATGTGGCCTGGAATTCATGCAGTGAATTAAGTGTTGGACTCATAAGCATGAGGTCTTGACTTCGATCTCCAGCATCAAATGCTTTTCTATATATATAAATAAATAGTGTACTTTAATTTTTTAAATTTCTTTATTGGGGAATTAATGTTTTACAGTAAATACAATAGTTTCTACATGCATATATAAATAGTGTATTTTAATTTTTAAAGAAAAATCAAATAAAATATTGTAAATGATAAAGAAATACCTTCATGTCTCCATCTCATTTAAAAAGAAGAGGAAGAGGGGAGGGAGAAAGAAAAGAAGAATCTCTTTTTCAAATGTAATTTCTAGGGGCCAGGGAAATAAGCAAAAAGGTGTTCATTCATGAGTATGGGATGATCTCACTCTCAGGCAGAAGTTGAAAAACAAGATCAGAAGAGAAAACACAAGTAGAACCTGAACTGGAATTGGCGTAAAAGACTCTGGGGTGGGGGGGTGGGGGGAAAATACAGGTCCAAGAAGGATGACAGAGGACCTAGCGGGGGTTGTATTGTTATATGGGAAAATTGAGAAATGTTATGCATGTACAAACAATTGTATTTACTGTCGAATGTAAAACATTAACTCCCCAATAAAGAATTTTTTTAAAAAGATGTTCATTCATAAGGCTCCAAAGTCCCAGGTTCAATCCCTTATACCACCAGAAGCAAAGCTGAGCAGTGCTCTGATAATAATAATAATAGTAATAAGAAGAAGAATAAGGGTCAGGTAACGGGGCACCCAGTTAAGCACACATAATACTAAGTGCAAGGAGCTGATTAGAGCCACCTGCAGCGGGGACACTTAAGGAGCAGTGAAGCAGGTTTTCAGGTATCTGGTTTTCTCTCTTCCTCTCTATCTCCCTCTCTTCTCTCAATTTTTCTCTGTCCTGTTGAATAAACTATTTTTAAAAAAGAAAGAAAAAGAAAAGGAAAAGGGAAAAAAATGTCCACCGGGAGTGGCAGATTCTTAGTGCTGGCACTGGCACGGAGCCCCATCAATAAGCCTGGAGGTAAAAAAAATAAAATAAAATAAGAGGAGGAGGAGAAACGTCATTTCTAAAGCTGCAGAACTGGCTGGTGGTAACGGTGAGTCAGGACCCAGTTTCCACACAGGTCATACCTTGTAGCTGAAGCACTCCTTGAGGCTCACGGGGACACCGTAGAGCAGACCCTTCCTTGGGGCCTGTGACAGCTGAGTTTCACAGTCTGCCAGGTAGGTGGTCACACAGTTAGTCCCTTTGTTCACTTCCCAGGCCTGGAAGAGGGAGAAATAGATACATAGCAGAGTGAAGGTATCTTTCTTTCTTCCTTTCTTCCTCTCTTTCTTTTAATGGTAGTAAAATATACATGACAAGAAATCAATTTTAAAGTAAAGAAAGAGTAGCCAGCATTATTGGCCAGAAGCAGGAGCACAGAGGTAACATGGGGCCCAGCACCCACCTCACTTGGAACACCTAGCCCCAACCCATTGGCAACCTCTAGCCTTTCACCTCAAGATGGTGAGAGAGTGCTCCAGAAGCCAGGTGACAATAGGGGCAGCAGGGTCAAGCTGGGAGCAGGGTTACCCTAGGTCCCTGTCCCTCTTCTCCAAAGCCACAGTTCTGCTGGGTGGGGTAGATGAAAACCAGACAGCAGCAGTCCCCCACCTCCCAGAGTCAGGTATGCTCGCCCACACCTGCCTGGGCCACCGGTTCTCCCCATCTGTCTCTTGTTTCACACTGATAGCACTTGCTCAGAGGCAAGACTACTCCTAGTCCTGGAAATAGTTGAGAAAATTGGGTGTGGGTCTTATTGCCACACTTCACTGGCACCTGAAGTTTACGTCAGGATACCTGAGACTTGAGGAAGAGGAGAGGTCCATGCATAGACTGAATGCTCTCTAATGGGTGTTTAAGAAGGGCTGGAACCAGGATATTGAAATGGAAACAGTAACTACACCTGCTGAGATCATGCATGTTCTCTCAGTGCACCCAGCCCACAGGGCTCCAGCCCTTTCTCCATACACTCTCTCTCCTCTCACACTTCTGCCAAAGATACCCATCTTTTATCTGCTTAGTGCTCTTTCAAGAAACTTCATTCAGTTAACACTCACAAAACAGAGTTCCTTCTGTCTTTCATTTCAAGAATCCTTCTTGAACATTCACTATATGAAGACAGTGTTCAGTAGAAAATACAACCTGGCACGTGGCACAAAGCGCAAGGACCAGCATAAGGATCCTGGTTCGAGCTCCCGGCTCCCCACCTGCAGGGGAACTGCTTCACAAGCAGTGAAGCAGGTCTGCAGGTGTCTATCTTTCTTTCCCACTTCTGTCATCCCCTCCTCTCTCTATTTCTCTCTGTCCTATCCAACTACAACAACATCAATAACAACAAAAATAACTACAACAATAAAACAACAAGGGCAACAAAAGGGAAAATAAATAAATATTAAAACATTTTTTTTAATTTGTGAAACTCTCAAATTACTAATTTAAAAAAAAGGATACCTCTATGTTCATAGCTGCTTTTATTCACAATAGCCAGAGTGGAAGTGGCCTAAATGCTCATTAACAGATGACTGGATAATGAAACTATGGGATATATACTACATGGAATATTACTCAGCAATCAGAAAGATGATATTATGTCATATGAGACAAAATGGATGGAACTGGAGGTGACTGTGCTAGTGAAATAAGTAAAAAGATGAAAGACAACTACTGCTAAATGGTTTCACTCATATGTGGAATCTAGGGATTTGATTCATATGAACTTGTATTTTAAAAAATGCACAGAAGCAAGCAAACTGTTTTTAAGACTCTAAAATTAGGGAGCCAGGCAGTGTCACACATAGTTGAGCACACATGTTACAATGCCCTTGCCCAGGTTCAAGCCCCTGGTTCCCACCTGCAAGAGGAAAGCTTCACAATTCACCAAGCAGGGCTGCAGTCATATCTATCTATCTATCTCTATCTCCCCCTGCCTTGATTTCTTTCTATCTGTACCTTAAAAAGAAAAAAGGCTTTGTGAAAATTATGATGGTTATCTTTGGGAGGGTGGAGACAGAACTCTGGTGGTTATCAGATACAGCAGGTCCTTGAGAGGCAAAGCCCCTGGGACTGTGAGCAGAAGGCTGGCAAAGCAGGCTTTCTGTGTGCCCCTGACCTTTCTCTTAGGGTGATTGGAGAAAGCTGAGAAAATGATAAAGACTTTGCAGACTCTCTGGGAAAATGATAATTGTCTAACTACATTCTTCTTCTTCTTCTAGCGTTTGCCCTTCTTCCGTAGCCAGTCAACAGCATCAGGTTGAGCCTGATGTAAAGTTTCGAGACCTCCTTTGAATCTGGAGAGGTGGCAGTCGTTGACTATGTGGGTCATAGTCTGTCTGTAGCTGCAGGGGCAGTTTGGGTCGTCTCTGGCTCCCCAGCGATGGAACCTAGCAGCGCACCAGCCATGGCCTGTTCAATAGCGATTGAGGAGGGCCCAATCATAACGTGCTAGGTCAAAGCCGGGTTGACGCTTGCAGGGGTCTGTGATGATGTGTTTGTTCTTTACCTCAGCTGACTGCCAACTCTGTTTCCAAGAGACTGGAACAGAGAAGTTCAGTGTAGGCATAGGGGACCAGATTGGGTGACGAGACGTCAAGCGTTGGACAGGGTGGGTGAAGATATCCGCGTATATTGGCAGGTCCCGTCGAGCGTAGACGTGGGAAATGAACTTAGATGATGCCGCATCCAGACGAATATCTGGCGGGGCGATGTTGCTAAGAACTGGCAGCCATGGAACCGGGGTGGAACGGATGGTTCCTGAAATTATCCTCATGGAGGAATATAATTTGGAATCGACCAAGTGGACATGGGGGCTACGGAACCATACTGGGGCACAGTATTCTGCAGTGGAATAGCATAATGCCAGAGAGGATAATCGTAGTGTGGAAGCGCTCGCGCCCCATGAGGAGCTGGCCAGTCTTGCAATGATGTTATTCCTCGCACCCACCTTTGCTGCAGTTTTTATGAGATGTTCGTGAAATGACAGAGTGCGATCGAGAGTAACGCCAAGATAGACTGGCTGGGCTTCATGCCGGATTCTCGTATCGCCAAGCTGCACATTAAGCTCACGCGAGGCCGAGGCATGGTGTAGATGGAAAACAGATGATACCGTTTTTGCAGTGCTAGGGATTAGTCGCCATTTTTTACAGTAATCAGATATCAGAGACATGTCTTTCCGTGAGTGTTTCCTCGAGGATGTCGAACTTTGATGCCTGAGTTGCACAGCAGATGTTATCGGCGTAGATGAACTTCCTTGAAGAAGTTTCTGGGAGGTCATTGATGTAAATATTAAATAGCGTAGGAGCCAGAACAGAGCCCTGGGGGAGGCCACTTGAGACAAGTCTCCATCTGCTAGACTTGTCACCCAGATGCACCTGGAATCTTCTGTTTTGGAGAAGAAACGATATAGTGTTGGCCACCCATGGAGGCAGGCATCTTGAGATCTTGACTAGGAGACCACAGTGCCAGACCGTGTCATAGGCTGCTGTGAGATCAACAAAGACAGCACCCGTCTTTAAATTCTTCTGGAATCCATTTTCAATGTAAGTTGAGAGGGCCAGGGCTTGTTCGCAGGTAGATCTTCCTGGGCAGAAACCAGCTTGGGCGGGTGATAGGAATTTCTCTGTAAGATGAGAAATACGTGACAGAAGCAGCCTCTCAAGGAGTTTGTAACACACGGAGAGGAGAGAAATTGGTCTATAGCTGGCGGCCAGTGTTGGGTCTTTCTTTGGTTTCAAAACCGCTATAATCTTCGCACGACGCCATACTTTGCGCGTAGACTCAGATTCCAAGATGTGGGACAGGAATGAAGCGAGCCACTTCTTTGCCGCGGGACCCAGGTTAAGAATGAGTTCTGGGGTGATGTTATCATAGCCTGCAGCTGTTCCTGGTTTAACCGTCTTCAAAGCGTCTTCCAGTTCAGACAGTGTAAAGGGAGAGAGTTTTGGAGATGGACAAGATAACCGGAAGTGGGATGACCACTCATGGGAAATTTCTCTTTTCCAGACTGGGTCGATTTTAGCACGTCCAACTTGAGTTAGGTGACTGGCCACTGAGTTTGGAGATACGGGAGGATGGGAGACGGGAGGGGGTTGGCTACCGGGATGCACTGGATCGACCTTCCCGTGGTGCATCCCGTGAGTACCCATTCATTGGGGAAACTGACGATCCTTCCTAGCCGACTGAATCCACATGGATCCCAGTCACTTTCAAAGCCAGCAACAAGCAGCTCCTGACAGCTTTCAAGCTGTTGGTCCTGCTCTTCGAGTCCTCCAACTTAATGTTGAGGGGCTGTCCTTTGCCAAACGCGTTTTTATTGGTCAATTGGCGATACAGCATCAGGCAGATGTTATCTGCCTACAAGAAACACATATAGCAGTCGATGAAGCTGCTCGATTCACCATCAGTGGATTCGATTTAATATGCTATAATCTCCATCCTAAACACGGCCGAGCCATCTACGCCAAATCGTGTCTTGCGGACATTTACCATACGGCCTCTTCGACCTTCTACGACTCCATTACTATTGGGACTATTCAGCTCGTCAACATATATAAGCCTCCCAGTGCCTCATGGGATAATGAGGTCCTGCCTAGCCCGAATCACCCAGCTGTTTACGTTAGAGACTTTAATAGTCATCACCAAGACTAGGGATATTCCTCCACTCGTGCTGACGGCTCTATCTTAGCCAACTGGGCTTCAGCGAATGACCTCTCCCTATTATACGATCCCAAACAGCCAGGCTCTTTTCACAGTGCTAGATGGAATAAAGACTCGTCACCCGACCTGTGCTGGATTAGCACAGTCAACGGCCAAGCCTTTCCCGCTACGAGACAAGTTCTCAAGATCTTCCCCCGCACAGTCATCACCGCCCAGCTATCATCCACATTGGTCTCCAGCTCCCACTGATTCTGTGCTCGGAGAAACTAAGATGGAACTTTCGGAAAGCAAACTGGCGTCTGTTCAGTGATCTTACCAACAAATCTATTCCTGCAATTCCAATTAACTCTATCCCCTCTGAAGATTCCTACAGGCGCTTCCGCCAAGCCATCTTCAAAGCAGCTTCCCAAGCCATTCCTCATGGGAGACGTGCTAACTATACGCCTTGTCTTGATGCTGAATGCGAGCAACTACTAAAGCAGTATGATGAGTCGGGCGACCCGATGTGGCTGACCATCTCATTGCCTCCCTGGATGCAGCACGCCAAGCCCGCTGGCAACAACTCATGGAAAGTCTGAACTTCACCCACTCAAATAGGAAGGCCTGGAAGCTTCTTCACAGACTGGGTCTAACTACATGAACTTCTGCCTCAACTTTATCTTGCTCATGTTTTGAGAAACTGTACTTTACTTATGCACCTAGATTATATTTTAAGAAACCTTATGCAGAGCCAGTATAATTAAGCTTCTTGCTGTGTGTTATAAAAGGACTGTGAGAAAATAAATCTGCATGCTCAGTTAATGAAGTGGGGCCCTCCGATGCCATTACACTGTCTTCTTTCTTTTCTCAATCTTAGCGCCCTCTCCAGGTACTACTGTTCCTGGTTGGCAGGCTCTGACCAGAAGTGGTGGGTGCAGTATAGAGCTATACCCAACCACTATCAGTCACAAATTAAAAAAAAAAAAAAAAAAAAGAAGAAGAAAGAAAAGAACAGGGGTGGGTAGATAGCATAATGGTTATGCAAAGAGACTCTCATGCCTGAGGTTCCAAAGTCCCAGGTTCAATCCCCTGCACCACCATAAGCCAGAGCTGAGCAGTGCTCTGGTAAAAAAAAAATAAAATAAAATAAAGGAAAAGGCTTCCAGCTAAAGATGCTGCAGAATGAGCAGGTACAGACCATAGCAGGTCAGTGGTACCAGGGTACCACCAGCCAGTGAACTGCTGATGCCCTGAGATTCAGAGAGAGAATACTGGCAACAGCAGAGGATCCAAATCTGAAGAACCACAGCCTCAAGTGGGCATCCAGCCAGGAGGCAGGTGCTTAGCCATGGAGAGAGACAGTGGTAAAGGGCCAGGGCAGCAGAAGTGAGGTGGGGACAAACAGAGCTATGGGAAGGGAACAGACTAGAGTTGGTGAATAAAGGGAAAAGGGGGTGGAGTTAGAAAAGTTTTCACTAGGGTCAAGGTGGTGGTGCACCTGAATAAGTGCATATGTTACAATGTGCAAGGACCCTAGTTCGAGCCCCTGGTCCCCACCTGTAGGGTGAAAGCTTTGTGAATGGACAGCCATTACTGCAGGTGTCTCTCTCTCTCTCCCTCTTTATCTCCCCCTGCTCTCTCAATTTCTGGCTGTCCCTATCCAATAAATAAAGACAATATAAATTTTAAATAAATGGGAAGTTGGGCAGTAGCACAGCAGGTTAAGCGAACGTGGTGCAAAGTGCAAGGACCAGCGTTAAGGATCCCGGTTTGAGCCCCCGTCTCCCTACCTGCAGAGGAGTCACTTCACAAGTGGTGAAGCAGGTCTGCAGGTGTCTGTCTTTCTCTCCCCCTCTTTCTTCCCCTCCTCTCTCCATTTCTCTCTGTCCTATCCAACACGACGACAACAATAACAACAATGATAAACAAGGGCAACAAAAGGGAAAACAAATAAATAAATATTAAAAAAATAAAAATTTAAATAAATGAAGGCTAAGAAAGAGACAGAGAGAGAGAGAGAGAAAGTTTGCACCGAAAGTCAGGTCTCTGGCCAAGACAGAACACTGAATTCCACTCCCCCACCCCCAGTGCACCCCAGCCCCCCACACCCCCATTCACACAGCCATCTGGTTCCTTCCCCCGTGACAGCCCCCAGCACTGTGGCTGCCCCATGGCCCTCAACCCAGCTAGCCCTGGGCCAGGTTTATCCCCAGCCTGCGCAGCACATGTGTGGGGGAAAGTGCCACTTACCTTGCCCACATAGGTGAATAGTGCAGCCTCAGGAGATAGCTCTCCGCTGTGTAATTTCTGTACTAGCTGAGGCAGGGGCAGGGCCAGCAGTGCCTCTGAGTCCAGGTCTGGATTCTGGGGAGACACTTCGAATCAGTCCCCCCATTCTTCAGGCTCATACCCTGCAGCCCGCCCCCACACCTACCCAAGCAGATGTGGACTGTCAGACAGCAAGATTCAAGACAGACAGGTCCACCCAAGGCTCTGGCACCAGAAACCTGGGAAAGTGGCCAGTCTGGGCAAACTCTGTCACCTGTGAATAGTGCAGACAACCCCTTGTAGAAGCTGGATAGAAGAGGTACCCAGGGAGAGAGCAGGCCCACATTGATTTTCTTTTCCTTGTCATTTATTAATGAGACAGAGAGGCAGACAGAACCAGTTATCACTCTGGCGTACGTGATGTCAGGGTCTAAACTTGGGGCATCAGGCTTGAGAGTTCAGTACTTTACTGATCCACCTGATTATTAAAAATCTCTAAATGATTACTCCTGCAGTGCTCAGTGCCATGAACTCTATGATTTCATAAGCTCTATTGCGCAGAGGAAGAAACTAAGTTCAAATCATGGGTAGTGTAAGAAGATAATGTCAAACAATAGGACTGACTCAGATAGGATGCGCAAGCCTCTCTGAAGAAGTTTATTTCAGCTGTGATTTGAAGAATGAAAAGTCGCCAGGTGTGGGGACAGAGAGATGCTCCCTGAGGTCCCTCTGCAATAAATCTTCATATGGAGAGAGAGAGAGAGAGAGAGAGAAGGCAGAGTGAAAGAGAGACCACCGCACCAAAATCTCCTTCAGTGTGTTGGGAGCCAGACTTGAACCTGGGTTGCTCACAAGGCAAAAACAGCACAATATCCAAGTAAACTATTTCACCAGCTCCCTGTGGTCCCTCTCTGGGTGCCTCTTCTGTCTCTGACACTGAGAGAACTGGAAACAGTTGAGGAAAATGGGTGTTGGGTCTTGTTGCCATACTCAGGCACATGAAATCTGTCTCAAGCCCTATCAGGGTTCAGGAAGGAAAGACACTCCTGCAAAACCAAAATTCTCTCTTGTGGATGATGAAAAAGGACAAGGACTTTATCTGGGACATTGATAGGGAAGCTTTCACACCAGGCTCTCCACCTTTTCGGCTTCCTCACCCTTCTCACAGACTGACTCAATTGAGCTCAGTCCTACCCTCTGAGGTCTGTTCCCCATGTTCCATGGTTCCTTCTCTGTGTACTCTGCAATAATGTGATCTAAAAGAAACATTTCAGTGGCCTAGAAGGTGTCACAGCAGGTACAGCACCAGACTCAGGAGCATGAGGTCCCAAGTTCATCCTCATTGAACTCTTGTTCAAGCCTCAGTGATGACAAAAGGAGGAGGAGGAAAGAAATAAAGAGAGAGGAAGGAAAGATAAATGGGAGGGAGAAAGAAAGGGAGGAAGGAAGGGAGGGAGGGAGGAGGGAAGGAAGGAAGGGAGGGAGGAAGGAAGGAAGGGAGGGAGGAAGGGAGGGAGGGAGGGAGGGAGGGAGGGAGGAAGGAACGCTTCAGAGAGCTTTCAGGCTGGGGAATGAGACAAATCTTTCCACATGCTGCCTTGACAAATACCAGATTCTACAATGACAGAGACCCTTCTATTCTGTGATCTCACCCTATGTTTCTCTTCATCTGGTTGTTGATTTATATCCTTTATTATCCTTTATTTTAAAAAAGAAAGAATAACTAAAGGGGGCAGGTGATGGTACACCCAGTTAAGCACACACATTACCATGTGCAAGGACCCAGGGTTGAACCATCTCTCCTCACTCACAGGAAGGAAGTTTCACAAGTGAAGAGGCCTGCAGATGTCTCTCTTCCTCCCTATCTTCCTCTACCCTTTAAATCTCTGTCTTATCTAATTAAATAAATAAAAAAATAAAAATGGCTACCATTTTTAGGTGTGGTAGAATTGTCATGCAGGCTCCAAGTCCCAATGATAATTATGCTGGTAGCAATAAAAAAAAAAAAAAAAAAAAAAGGAAGAAAAAGAGAGAGCAAGCAGACTTGGAATGGTGAACCCTAAACCTGAGGAATTTAATGCTGTTTCCAGGTAGATAGTACCAGAATTGCACTGAATTCTCAAAAACCCGCCTGATGTCAGAGTTGTCTGTTGGTATAAGAAAGTCTTCAAAAGCCAGTTAGAATTGGATCCAGAAATCCATAGCACAACCTTTAATCAGAGAAGGCAGTGTTAAAGTAGAACACAGGGCACAACCAGGGCTCCTCCTCCTCCCTCCTACCTACGCCCAGCCAGTCACCAAGTTCCCTAAGTAGCTCTGGAAAATAGGTCTCTCTCCATTTCTTCTACCAAGACTTTTGTTGGTGCTCATCCTTTCTTTCCTAAGGACCATCTCATGGATTGCCCTGCCCAAGCCTTGCCACTCTCATCCAGCCTTCCTGCTAGACACTACAAAGCCCAACCAGACCCAGCTTCCCCATCACTCCACAAGCCCAGAGCAGGTCCCAGGAGTGCTTCCAGGCAGTTGTCCTGTTGGACTTCTCTGTACCCCCTCCAAGTCACTGCCCACTCATAGTCACCACCACCATCACCACCCCCCAGAGCTGAGTACACTCCACACAACCTTTCAGCTCCAGCTTCAACATCAGGAACAATCCGCCCCTTCTGTTGGTTTGCTAAAATAATACAACACTCCTTTGAGTTCTTCTTTTTTTTTCCCCAATAATGTAAAGAACTGCAATGGGGAAAAATGGATTTATGTTATTCTCCCCACACACACACACACACACACTAATCCCTGGTGATAGATTTTTCTTGTAAGATACACAAACAAAAAGTGAAAACAGTCCCTCCATTTCTAGGACCACTCTGTGGCAGCCTCCCTTCTGAGAAGGAATCCACAAGAAACTTTCTGATGAAATATTACAGGAGAAAAATGTGGTGGTCAGGGAAGTTGCTCAGGGGTAGAGCACAGGACTTATATGCATGGGGTTCTATCTCTGGCACTGCACATGCCAGAGTGATGCTTTGAATCTCTCTCTCTCTCTCTCTCAATAAACATCTAAAAAGGAAAGGAAGAAACAGAGAGAGACAGAGAATGGGAGGGGGATCAGGTAGTAGAGCATCTGGGTTCAAGCCTTCGGTCCCCATTTTCACAAGTTATGAAGCAGTGCTGTGTGTGTGTGTGTGTGTGTGTGTGTGTGTGTGTGTGTGTGTGTGTGTGTGTGTGTCCCTCTCCTCTCTATCACCTCCTTCCCTCTCAAGTTTTCTCTGTCTCTATGCAAAAAAAGAAAGATAAAAGAGGGAAGTGGGAAAAAATGGCCTCCAGGAGTGGTGCATTTGTAGTACAAGGCACCAAGCCCCAGCAATTACCCTGATGAAAAAAAAAAAAAAAAGAAGGAAGAAAACTACTTTTCCTTACCTTGCTAAAAGGCACCCACAAAATCCCTGAGTATATCAACTAGGAGCTATCAGCAAGTTCCCTTCCATTCTCAACTTTATTTATTTACTTATTAATTTATAAGAGATATGGGGGGCAGGGATGGAACTTGGGACCTCAGTGTTGCAAGTTTCCTCTGTTCTTCCATGTTGGCAGTGGACAACACAATCTATAACAGATGCTTTAAATCTTTAGCTAGTTTTTTAAGCACTTGAGAAATTTTTTCTTTCACAAGACACCAAAGTCTGTGCTTCTGAGAGGCAATTCCATGAATACAGGAAACTGAATATGTAGGGAGCAGGCAGGAGAGCAGACAAGCAACCTCTAACCAAGTGTGTGAGTTTCTTTCAGGGAGGGAAATCTTAACTACTGCTGAATTACTGTCCCAACTTATCTGTCTCTTTTTTCTCCTTCTGAAAAACCTGCTGTCCCAATTTCAGGCATCCTGTATTGTTCTTCATGTCTCTTTTATTTTCCCACATTTTTCTACCTCTTGCATTTTGTTTTAAGACACCACTTCCATGTGACCATGTAGGTCACTGATATTAGTCTCATCAATAACTATATTGTCCTTCAATGTCATCGGCTGAATTATTTCACTGGAAGTCAGGTTTGAGCAGGGAAGACAGTATAATGGTTATGCAATAGAGTGTTCATACCTTAGGGTGGGGGAAGCAGCATTATAGTTACACAAATAGATTCTCATGCCAGAGGCTTTGAAGTCCCAGGTTCAATTCCCCATACCACCATAAGCCAGAGCTGAGTAGTGCTTTGGTAAAATAAATAAATAAATAAAGTGTTCATGCCTGAGCTTCCAAAGCCCAAGATTTAATCCTCAGCATCACTATAAACCAGAGCTGAGCAGTGCGGAAGGAAAGGAAGGAAGGAAGGAAGGAAGGAAGGAAGGAAGGAAAGAAGGAAAGAAGGAAGGAAGGAAGGAAGGAAGGAAGGAAGGAAGGAAGGAAAGAAGGAAGGAAGGAAGGAAGGAAGGAAGGAAGGAAAGAAGGAAGGAAGGAAGGAAGGAAGGAAGGAAGGAAAGAAGGAAAGAAGGAAGGAAAGAAGGAAGGAAGGAAGGAAGGAAGGAAAGAAGGAAGGAAGGAAGGAAAGAAGGAAGGAAGGAAGGAAGGAAAGAAGGAAGGAAGGAAGGAAAGAAGGAAGGAAGGAAGGAAAGAAGGAAGGAAGGAAGGAAAGAAGGAAGGAAAGAAGGAAGGAAGGAAGGAAAGAAGGAAGGAAGGAAGGAAGGAAGGAAGGAAAGAAGGAAGGAAGGAAGGAAGGAAGGAAAGAAGGAAGGAAGGAAGGAAGGAAAGAAGGAAGGAAGGAAGGAAGGAAGGAAAGAAGGAAGGAAGGAAGGAAAGAAGGAAGGAAGGAAGGAAGGAAGGAAAGAAGGAAGGAAGGAAGGAAAGAAGGAAGGAAGGAAGGAAGGAAGGAAGGAAGGAAGGAAGGAAGGAAGGAAGGAAGGAAGGAAGGTTCGTTTAAGAATCCCAGGAGGTGGGGCAGTGGATAAAACATTGGGTTCTCAAGCATGAGGTCATGGATTTAATCCCCAGCATTCCATGTGCCAGAGTGATGCTCTGGTTCATTCTCTCTCTCTCTCTCCTTCCCTTTCATTAATAAATACATCTTGGGAGTCAGGCGGTAGCGCAGCAGCTTAAGTGCACCTGGCAGCAAAGCACAAGGACTAGAGGAAGGATCCCGGTTCAAGTCCCCAGCTCCCCACCTACAGGGGAGCCGCTTCACAAGCGGTGAAGTAGGTCTGCAGGTGTCTACCTTTCTCTCCCTCTCTGTCTTCCCCTCCTCTCTCCATTTCTCTCTGTCCTATCCAACAACAATGACATCAATAACAACAATAATAACTACGACAAGGACACCAAAAGGGAATAAATAAATAAATATTTAAATAAATAAATACATCTTAAAAAGAAAGAAAGAGGGGGAAGAAAATGAAAGAGAAGAGAAAAGAGAATAGGAGAGGAGAGGAGAGGAGAGGAGAGGAGAGGAGAGGAGAGGAGAGGAGAGGAGAGGAGAGGAGAGGAGAGGAGAAGAAGGAAGTCAAGTTTAAGATACACTTGGCATTCAACAATTTGTTTGGCTTTGTATCTTAACTCTCTTTTCAGCCTCCAGGTTCCGGATGCCAGCATGATGCCGACCAGACTTCCCTGGACTGAAGACCCCACCAATGTGTCCTGGAGCTCTGCTTCCCCAGAGACCCACCCTACTAGGGAGAGAGAGAGGCAGACTGGGAGTATGGATCAACTAGTCAAAGCCCATGTTCAGTGGGGAAGCAATTACAGAAGCCAGACTTTCCACCTTCTGCAACCCACAACAACCCTGGGTCCATGCTCCCAGAGGGATAGAGAATGGGAAAGCTATCAGGGGAGGGGATGGGATATGGAGATTGGGTGGTAGGAACTGTGTGGAGTTGTACCCCTCCTATCCTACGGTTTTGTTAATGTCTCCTTTCTTAAATTAAAAAAAAAAAAAATTAAAAAGATACACTTGGCAAAGACCAGGAGCTGGAACTACAGATTAGATGGACATGTAAGACCAGAGGGAATTCAATACAAGGAATAAGAGATCAGAGGAAAGGTATTTATTTAGGTAAAACTGTGTTAAGTATAGAGGCATAAGCAGATGTTCTGGGGTGTCTCTCCCAGTCAGAACCTTATGTTAATAGATGTCCCTCTCTTGAGTCTAAATAGGACAGAAAAATCCATTAAGAGAGAATGTAGGGGAAAATGGCAAAGGGTTATTACAGGCTAAGCCTCCTATGACATGCCTTACACTAGAGTTACTTCAGACTTCAGCCATTTTGTGATGATTTATTAATGGTTCAGGACTCCTTGTCCTCTAGCAAACCCCAGAACATAGGAGGTCATTGAGTTCCCAGGTAGTTCTGTCCAGAAATTATCAGACAGGAACTATAAGGCAAATTGCTAGAAGTCCCCCAGGTGCTGTTCAGTGCTTTGCTGACTTTAGGTATTCCTTGCCATTGCTGGAGTTCAGGACAGGCTACCCTCAAAATGTGCCAATATTGTATATACTTATTCTTTTTTTTCCCCTGCTTTTTAGAAAAAGGCGCAGGGAGTGGGGGACACAGAGATAATTAAAGAGGCCACAGCAGCAAGGAGAAGGGAGCCAGGTTCAGTAGCTAAAAGTGTTGGACTTATCGCACCAAAGTAAAAGACTCTGGGGTGGGTGGGTGGGGAGAATACAGGTCCATGAAGGATGATAAATGACATAGTGGGGGTTGTATTGTTAAATGGGAAACTGGGGAATGTTATGCATGTACAAACTATCGTATTTACTGTTGAATGTAAAACATTAATTCCCCAATAAAGAAATAAATTTTTTAAAAAAGTGTTGGACTTAAAATCATGAGGTCCAGGGGCTGGGCGGTGGTGCACCTGGTTGAGCACACATGTTGCAATGCACAAGGACCCAGGTTCGAGCCCCCAACCGCCACCTGCTGGGGGAAAGCTTTGCGAGTGGTGAGACAGGGTTGCAGGTGTCTTTCTGTCTCTTTCCCTCTCTGTCTCTCCCTTCCTCTCGATTTCTGACTGCTCTACCCAATAAATAAATAAAGATAATTTAAAAATTAAAAATATAAATAACTAAATAAAAAATAAATCACGAGGACCAGACTTCAATCCCCAACATCACATGTAGCAGATTAATGCTCTAGTTCTCTCTATATATATATTCATTCTTTCTCTGGCACATGCTAATAAAAAATAAATAAATAAAGTATACTTATTCTTTTGAATCAAATTTCATTGAGAAACAGTGGGTACAGCTGACAGCTCTCTGGCCTTCTATGTCTCCCTCAATTAATATGGAAATAAATCTCCCTTTATGTTTATGTTCCCTGCACCAGGGAACATAGAGACATCTTTACCTGGAAAACCAAGATCTTAAAGGCTGTGGAAACAAATTCTATTTAGTCTTTTTTTTTTCATTGTATTTATTTTATTTTTTTGAGATGCAGAGAGAGAGATACACAGAGAGAGAAACACCAGAGCACTGCTCAGCTCTAGTTTATGGTGGTGTGGGGGATTGAACCTGGGACTTAGGAGCCTCAGGCATGAGAGTCTGTTTGCATAACATTATGCTGTCTCCCCTGCCTCTATTTAGTCTTTTGCTAATTTCTAGAGAAACTTGCGTATTTAGCCTCAAAATTGTGTTTCTTTTTTATTATTATTTTTATATTTATTTATTTTCCCTTTTGTTGCCCTTGTTTTTTATTGTTGTTGTAATTATTATTATGTTTTTTTTATTTATGTGTTTATTTTGAGAGAGATGCAGAGAGAGAGAGACACAGAGAGAAAAACCTGTGTTTTTTTTTTTTTTAATTGACGTTGTCATTGTTAGATTCTGATGCTGGTTCTTGTGCCACGTGCCGCTGTGCTACCGCCCGACTCCCCAAAATGTGTTTCTCTGTTTAAAAATCACACAAGGGCCCAGGGAGATAGTATAGTGATGGGGCCGGGTGGTGGTGCACCTGGTTGAGTGCACATGTTATAAAGCTCAAAAACTCGGTCCCCACCTGCAGGTGGAAAGCTTCAAGAGTGCTAAAGCCAGGTCAGCGGTAGCGCAGCAGTTAAGCGCACATGGTGCACAGCGCAAAGACCAGCTAAGGATCCAGGTTCGAGCCCCCGGCTCCCCACCTGCAGGGGAGTCGCTTCACAAGCGGTGCAGCAGGTCTGTAAGTGTCTCTTTCTCTCCTCCTCTCTGTCTTCCCCTCCTTTCTCCATTTCTCTCTGTCCTATCCAACAACCAATAACATCAACAATTACAATAATAACCACAACAAGGGCAACAAAAGGGGGAAAAAATGGCCTCCAGGAGCGGTGGATTCATGGTGCAGGCACTATGCCCCAGCAATAACTCTGGAGGCAAAAAAAAAAAAAGAGTGGTAAAGCAGGGCTGCAGGTGTTTCTCTGTCTCTCTCTCTCTTCTATCATCCCCTTCTCTCTCTCAATTTCTGTCTATCTAACACACAAATAAAGATAAAAAAAAAAACTTAAAAGGTATAAAAACTCAGGGGTTGGAGAATGAGTTCTATCTATCTATCTCCAAGACATACAGAATAGATGTTAAGATCCCACTCCTAGGGAGTCGGGCTGTAGCGCAGCGGGTTAAGCGCAGGTGGCGCAAAGCACAAGGACCGGCATAAGGATACCGGTTCCAACCCCGGCTCCCCACCTGCAGGGGAGTCGCTTCACAGGTGGTGAAGCAGGTCTGCAGGTGTCTATCTTTCTCTCCTCCTCTCTGTCTTCCCCCATCTCTCTCCATTTCTCTCTGTCCTATCCAACGACGACAACAACAATAAAACAACAAGGGCAACAAAAGGGAATAAATAAATAAAATAAAAAATATTTTTAAAAAAATCCCACTCCTTCTGGAGACCCAGTAAACTACGGTAGAGGAAGATGACAATTTGGTGTTTGATGGGGTAGGCTGATCATTGGGAGATGTATAACTATACCCCTGTGACAACAATAGTCATGTAAAGCAACATTTCCTCAATGAAGTGATAAAAAATAAAATAAAAGTAACTCCATACCTTAGGCTACTGCTCAAAATAATAAGGCTTCTAAGATTGCCTTTCTACTGTCTTTGAAAAGTTGAAAGGTAGAATTCCCCTCACTTCCTCCAAGGAAGAGCCAAGCTTTCCAGTTTGAGGCTAAAGTCCTCTTGCCCCAGGGAAAGATGTAAATAGCTTGTGTAATTCTGAACCAAAACTTGTGCTGCTGTTGATTGACTTGACAGTCATTGTGACAAGTAGAGGCTAAAGCCAGATACACTTTGACTTCAATGAATAAATGAATACAGGAATGGTGTGGAGTCGATTCACTGGCTTGTGTCATTACAAATTTTACTATAATCAAGACTGCACCAAGGCCCAGTCCCTATTCCTAACATCTCCCTCATCTTCTCCACAGGACTGAATCTGAGTGAGTTGCTGCTGGGCTTTCTCTCAACTCAAAAATCCTGCCACAGCTGAACATCTGGCAAATGCAATTTTTTTTTAATTTATTCTCTTTTGTTGCGCTTGTTGTTTTATTGTTGTAGTTATTATTGTTGTTGTCGTTGGACAGGACAGAGAGAAATGGAGAGAGGAGGGGAAGACAGAGGGGGAGAGAAAGACAGACACCTGCAGACCTGCTTCACCGCCTGTGAAGTGACTTCCCTGCAGGTGGGGAGCCGGGGTTCGAACCGGGATCCTAATGCCGGTCCTTGTGCTTTGCGCCACCTGCGCTGAACCCGCTACGCTACAGCCCGACTCCCTGGCAAATGCAATTTTTTGTGACTTACTCCTTGTCTCCTAGCAAGATCGCTCCTGCTCTCCCCACTAACTGGAATGCCTCCTACCTGTCGGATCCTATCAAACACCTACCCCTATAAAACATGGTAACCTCTTCCCTTAGCACATATCAAAAACTATCAGGCACTGGTACATGGTGCAGAAGGTGGCTCAGCAGTAGTTTGAAGGCATGTGGTCTTAGGTTTGAGCCCAGGCAAGGTATATCTTCACTCTACTCTCATTCACTAATAAAATAAAAGAGAAAGAAAGGAAAGGAAAGGAGCCAGGCAGTGGTGAGTCTGGTTAAGTGCTGAAAGACCCAGGTTCAAGCCCCTGGTCCCCACCTGCAGTGGAGAAGCCTTACAAGTGGTGAAGCAGGGCTGCAGGTGTCTCTCTGTCTCTTTCCCTCTATCTTCCCCACCTCTGTCAATTTCTCTCTGCCTCTATTCAATAAATTAAAATATTAAAAAGAATAAAATTTTTAAAAAGTAAAGAAAATATTGAGGGGAGGGGACTACCACAATTCAGCATTTTGATTTCTAACTGGGACCATTGCCTCTAACGCCTCCCTTTTCTGGACCCAGAAGAAAACCTTGCTGGCAAACCACCCAGGAGATAAGTGGAGCTAAGTCTGCCTCTAAAGGGTGAGTGCAGGGGCTTGGCCACTGCACGTGGGCAGTAAGAACTTCCATTCCAGCCTGCTCATCAAAGGCACTTGTGCACTTGGGCAAGTCCGCCTCCCCCTTTGCTTCACGCACAAATCTGCTTATTTGAACTGTAAATTCTTCCTGATTTCTTCCTCCACCTCTCCTGGATCCCCAAATCCTGAGCTCTTAGCATCCTACCGGTCCTCATATTTGCGATTTAGCATTCTTACGAGTCAATGGTCTTTATATTTTTCAGCATAAAGCTAAGCCCCTCGACCTGCTCTGTCCGCTTCCTCTTGTCCCCTTTGCCCTTCCTTGCTCTGAAAGTGCACGCAGTGGACTAGGGAGAGGAAGGCTTCTGGAAACTTAAAACCTGCGCTGCCCACACACCTGCACTGCCCTCCCTCCACCTGCTCCTCCAGCTGGAGCGCGGCTGCAGAACGCCCCCCCCTTTACGAAACACACACACACAACACAACACACACACACACAACACACACACAACACACACAACACGAAACACACACACAACACGAAACACACACACAACACGAAACACACACACAACACGAAACACACACACACACACACACACACACACACACACACCCCGGGCCAGGACCCGGGCGGTCACCTGAAGCCGGAAGCGCTGCGCCGCCTTGTCCATGGTGTCCAGGGCCGCCTGCTGCCTCCGTCGCGCCCGAGCCACCGCGCCCCGAGCCGTCCGGCGCCCGGACCAGCGCAGGACCACGGCCGCCGCCACCAAACAGCAAACCAGGGCTGTCCCAGAGGCGCCGGAGAGCTCGGTCCACAGCACGTCCAGCACCATGGTCTCCCCCACCGACCGCTGCCCAGGGCTACAGATGCAGCGCCTGCACGCGGGGGCTCTGCTGCAAAACCCGGCCTGGATCGCCGCGGGCGCGGGAGGGGCGGGCGGAGGCGCGGGAGCGGCGGGCGGAGGCGGCGCGGCGGAGCTGGCTGGCGGGCGGGGCGCGCGGTTGCCGGGCAGCGGGCGACCCACCCGGGCGCGCAACTGTCAAGGTCGCGGGGCTGCAGGGTTGCCGCCTGGGGTCGCTCTTCTGTTCTCCTGCTCTGGGCTCAGCGGAGCAGGAGGGGCGGCATACAAGGGCCTTCTGTCTACACCCTGGCAAGCTGGGAATTAGCAGCAGTTGGGCGCCTCGGCCCAGCTCGGCCTCCACCCTGTGCACCTCAGAACCCCAATTCTCTGAGCCTAAGGCCAACCTAGAAGACTTGGAGCAGTGACAGACTGAGCTCATGGACATGATGACTGTCTACAATTTAGCAGATTCTTTCTTAGAGAACCTTGGAGCCAGGGTCATGCACACATTACCCACCTCCTGTCTCTCACCTGTGGGGGGGGCCGGGGGGGGGCTTCCCAGGGTACCTAGACAGATGAGCAAGTTCCTCTGAGTGACACACCTACTGCCGCCTTTTCCATTCCCCAAACTGAAGGCCCCTGTCTAACCTTAGGCTCTTCATGGACAAACCACCTTTCACTGGTCCTTTTGCTCAGATATTTTCCAGTCCTAGTCTGCTTGTATTTCACAACCAGGAAGCAGAAAGAATATCTGGCCAAGAAAACTCCAGCACACTTCACCTGGAGACACCTCTCACAGTTAGAGCTGAGTAGAGTTATCTTCCTCCTTCCCCACCCCACCTCTGTCACACACACACTGCATCCATCTAGGTCTCCCTCACACACTTTATGTGCTGTATGTCATTTGCCCCCCAACAAACCTAAGGAAATTTAAAATGATAAGGGCCAGCACCTGTAAACTGATTAAATCCTTCACCTTCACTGTAAATGTAGAGTCAAGGGTTAGAACATGCCTAGCTGTCTGGTTCTGTGAAGAGGTCATTCCCAAACCATCCGACACTCAGTGAAAGAGCAGAAGCACAAATAAGACAGAACTCATCATTGAAACATGCAGAGGGGCCAGGCAGTAAAGCAGCTGATTGGGAGCACATTACCATGCCTAAGGACCTGGGTTCAATCCCCAGGTTCCTACCTGCAAGGGGGAAGTCTCAAGCAGGGCTGCAGGTATCTTCCTCCTCTCTTCGCAGTTTCTCTCTGTGAAGTCTAAGCACAGGATCCAGGTGGCTTCAGTTCAGATGTTAACTCTGCCATGTAATACGTAGCCTTGAAAAACTAATCTATTCCACCTCAGTTCCCTTATCTGCAAAATTGGGGTGGGAGAGAGGTTGTAACGGTGACTGACTACTGGAGAGAAATAATAGGCATGAAATATAAGCAAAAGGAATAGAAATCATGACTCAGGACCAGAGCCAAAGGGCAGTCCCAAGGTATGTACCTTCAGGAAAACAGCACAGGGAGACTTTAAAGGATCAGGGAAGAAGGTCTGTAGTTAAGTCATTTTTTATTGTTATTTTTTATTTATTTAATTTATTCATTGTCACCAGGGTTACTACTGGTGACAATGAATATATATGTGATATATATATATATATATATATATATATATATATACCACAGAAGAGATCTGTGGTATATATATATACCACAACTTGCTCAGCCACTCATCTGTTGTTGGACACCTGGGTTGCTTCAAGGTTTTGGCTATTACAAATTGTGCTGCTAAAAATATATGTGTACACAGATCTTTTTGGATAGGTGTGTTGAGTTCCTTAGGATATATCCCCAGGAGAGGAATTGCAGGATCATAGGGTGGGTCCATTTCTAGCCTTCTGAGAGTTCTCCAGAGGTTGGACCAATTTACAATCTCACCAGCAGTGTAACAGCATTTGCTGCTGACTAATTTGACCAATTTGACCAATTTACAATTTGACCAATTTACAATCTCACTAGCAGTGTAACAGCATTTGCTGCTGTTACCTTTTCTGATGTATGACATTCTCACAGGAGTGAAGTGATATCTCATTGTTGTCTTTATTTGCATTCCTCTGACAATCAGAGACTTGGAGCATTTTTTCATGTGTTTCTCGGCCTTTTGGATCTCTTCTGTGGTGAATATTCTGTCCATGTCCTCCCCCCATTTTTAGATGGGGTTATTTGTTTTCTTGTTGTTGAGTTTGGCAAGTTCTTTATATATTCTGGTTATTAGCCTCTTGTCTGATGTATGGCATGTAAAGACCCATTCTGTGAGGGGTCTCTTGGTTTGAGTAGTGGTTTCCTTTGCTGTGCAGAAGCTTTTTAATTTGATGTAGTCCCGTAGGTTTGTGCTTGTCTTAGTGTTCTTTGTAATTGATTTGTTTCATTGAAGATGTCTTTAAAATTTATGCGGAAAAGAGTTCTGCCAATATTTTCCTCTAAGTATCTAATAGTTTCTGGTCTAACATCCAAGTTCTTGATCCACTTGGAATTTACTTTTGTATTTGGTGAAAAATAGTAGTTCAGTTTCATTCTTCTGCATGTTTCAACCCATTTTTTCCAACACCATTTGTTGAAGAGATTCCCCTTTCCCCATTTAATAGTCTGGGCACCTTCGTCAAAGATTAGATGTCCATAGGCTTACTTCTGGGCTCTCAATTCTATTCCACTGGTCAGTATGTGTATTCATGTTGGTATGCTTTTAAGTTCTGCTTCTTCTAAGACCTCTTCTGTTGCATTGCTTGACTCTGGTCTATTTAATCATTGTTTTCATTGGTTTAATCCCCACTGGTTCACACGCTATTTTCCTTCTCCCCACCCCCTATCCTACCTACTTCCTCTTCCTGACACTTCCGCCTCAGAAGACATAAAAGACAGGGCTTTCTAATGAAGAAAGATTAGAATAGAATAGAAGAGATTAGATTGGGAGTCAGGCTGTAGCGCAGCGGGTTAAGTGCAGGTGGTGCAAAGCACAAGGACCGGCATAAGGATCCCGGTTCGAACCCCGGCTCCCCACCTGCAGGGGAGTCGCTTCACAGGCGGTGAAGCAGGTCTGCAGGTGTCTATCTTTCTCTCCTTCTCTCTGTCTTCCCCTCCTCTCTCCATTTCTCTCTGTCCTATCCAACAACGACTACAACAATATAACAACAAGGGCAATAAAAGGGAATAAATAAATAAAATAAATATTAAAAAAAAAGAAGAGATTAGATTGTTGAACTGCATCCCCGCTCATCAATAAAGATTGAACTGCGTTCCCTGGTCATCTCTCTGCCGCCCAAGAAGCTAGCCCCCCCACCCCCCGCAAATGGTGCCCTGAACAGGGACTGGCATATTCATGTTCCAGTACCAAGCAGTGTTGATGACTATGACCCTATAATACAATTTGAGATCTGGGAGTGTGATGCCTCTGGTTCTGTTCATTTTTCTCAAGATTGTTTTGGCAATTCTAGGTCTTTTCTGATTCCAGATAAACATTTGTAGCATTTGTTCTATTCTCCTAAAAAATGTGCTTGGGCTCTTGATGGGGAAAGCATTAAATTTGTAGATGGCTCTGGGTAGTATATTCATTTTGATGATGTTAATTCTTCCAACCCATGAACATGGAATATTTTTCCACTTCTTGTGTCTTTTTCAATTTCCTTGAGTAGTGACTCATACTTTTCAGTATACAAGTCTTTCACTTCTTTGGTTAGGTTTACTCCTAGATATTTTATTGTTTTAGTTGCTATAGTAAAAGGAATTGATTTCTGGATTTCAATTTCTTCTACCTTAGTGTTTGCATAGAGGAATGCCACTGACTTTTGAATGTTAATTTTGTATCCTGACATCTTACTGTATTGTCTGATGATTTCCAAAAGCTTCTTGCTGGATTCCTTAGATTTTTCTATGTACACTCTCATGTCATCTGCAAATAGGGAGAGTCTGACTTCTTCTCTTCCAATCTGTATCGCTTTAATTCTTTGCTCCTGCCTGATTTCTAGGGCAAGAACTTCCAACACTATGTTGAATAGTAATGGTGATAGTGTGCAGCCCTGTCTAGTATCTGATCTGAGGGGAAATGTTCCAGTTTTTCACCACTGAGTATGATGTTGGCTGTAAGTTTGCTATATACAGACCCTACTATCTTCAGGAATTTTCCATCTATTCCCATTTTCTGTAGTGTTTTGATCATAAAGGGATGTTGGATTTTGTCAAAGGCTTTCTCTGCATCTATTGATATGACCATGTCTATTACTTGATCTGAGTGGAAATGCTTTCAGTTTTTCACCGTTGAGTATGATGTTGGCTGTAGGTTTGCTATATATAGACTCCACTATCTTCAGGAATTTTCCATCTATTCCCATTTTTTGTAGTGTTTTGATCATAAAGGGATGTTGATTTTGTCAAAGGCTTTCTCTGCATCTATTGATATGACCATGTGGTTTTTGGTCTTGCTTTTGTTGATGTGGTGGATCACATTGATTGATTTACATATATTAAACTAACCTTGCATGCCTGAGATAAAACCCACTTGGTCATGATGAATAATCTTTTTAATATAGTGCTGTATCCGGGTGGCTAGAGTTTTGTTCAATATTTTCACATCTATGTTCATCAGAGATATTGGTCTGTAGTTTTCTTTTTTGGTTGTGTCCCTGTCTGCTTTTGGTATCAAAGGGATGTTGGCTTCATAGAAGTTGAAAGAGAGTATTCCAGTGTCTTCAATCTTCTGGAAGACTTTTAAAAGTAGAGGTATTAGTTCTTCTTTGAAGGTTTTGTAGAATTCATTTGTAAAACCATCTGGTCCAGGACTTTTATTTTGGGGGAGATTTTTGATAACTGTTTCAATTTCATTAGCTGTGATGGGTCTGTTCATGTTATCCACTTCCTCTTTACTTAGTTTTGGAAGTTGGTAGGTATCTAGGAAATCGTCCATTTCTTCCAGGTTCTCTAGCTTGGTGGCATATAGTTGTTCATAGAAGCCTCGCATGATATGTTGAATTTCTGAGGTGTCTGTTGTGATATCTCCTCTTTCATTTAGTATCCGATTTATTTGGGTCTTCTCCCTTTTTTGTTTTGTGAGTCTGGCTAAAGGTTTGTCGATTTTGTTCACTCTGTCAAAGAACCAATATTTACTTTCGTTGATCTTTTGTATGGTTTTCTTATTTTCAATGTTATTTATTTCTGCCCTAACTTTAGTGATTTCTGTCCTTCTGGTTGCTTTAGGGTTCCTTTGTTCTTCTTCTTCTAGGTCTTTAAGATGTGCAATCAGGCTGTTTATTTGTGCTTTTTCTTGTTTCTTATTGGGTGCTTGGATGGCTATGAACTTCCCTCTCAGTACTGCCTTAGCTGTGTCCCAAATATTTTGATAGCTTGTGTCTTCATTTTCATTGAACTCTCAAAACATTTTGATTTCTTCCTTTATTTCCTCTTTGACCCAGTAGTTGTTAAGTAGTGTACTGTTGAGCTTCCACATTTTGGGACTATTACTAATCTTTTGTTGATTGTTAAGTGTCAGTTTAATTTCACTATGGTCTGAGAAGATTCTTGGAATAATTTTAATGCTCTTGAATTTGCTGATGCTGTCTTTGTGGCCTAACATATGGTCTATCCTTGAGAATGACCCATGTGGACTTGAGTAAAATGTGTATTAAAGTTTCTTGTGATGAATGACTCTGAAAATGTCAATAGTTCCAGTTTACCTATCTCCTCATTTAGCTGCTTCAAGTCTTTATTTATTTTTTGCCTGGATGATCTGTCAAGTTGAGAGAGTGGGGTGTTGAAGTCCCCTACTGGGGAGTTGGGCAGTAGTGCAGTGGGTTAAGCGCATGTGGTGCCAATCACAAGAACTGGCATAAGGATCCTGGTTTGAGCCCCTGGGTCCCCACCTGCAGGGGAGTCGATTCACAGGTGGTGAAGCAGGTCTGCAGGTGTCTGTCTTTCTCTTCCCCTCTCTGTCTTCCCTTCCTCTCTCCATGTCTCTCTGTCCTATCCAACAAAGATAACAACAATTTTTTTTAAAAAGTCCCCTGCTATGACTATGTTGCTGTTAATATATTGCTGTAGCTCTTTCAGTAGATGTTTGATATATTTAGATGGCTTCTCATTGGGTGCATAGATGTTAATAACTGTTAAGTCCTCTTGATTGACTGATCCTCTGAGCATTAAGTAGTGTCCATTCCTATCTTTTTTAATCTTATCTGTTTTAAAATCTATCATGTCAGATATGAGAATAGCTGTTCCTGCTCTTTTTTGTGGGCCATTGGCTTGTATGATAGTTTTCCATCCTTTCACTTTGAGTCTGTGTTTGTCTTGTTGAGTTAGGTGGATTTCCTGTAGACAGCATATTTTTGGGTTGTGTTTTCTGATCCATCTACCTACTCTGTGTCTTTTAATAGGTGAATTCAGGCCATTGACATTTATTGATATCAAGGACTTAAGATATTTTAACGCCATTCTTGTAGAGTTTTAGAGTGTTTTGATATAGGGCCTATTTATGGTGGTCTGACTGTTTACAGGAGAACTTTCAGAACTTCTTTCAGGGAAGGCTTGGTGATAGTTGATTCTTTCAATTGTTGCTTGTCTGAGAATGTTTTTATGCCTCCATCTAGTCTGAATAACAGTCTATCAGGATACAGTAGTCTTGGTTGAAAGCCATTCTCATTGAGCACTTGATAGATATCTTGCCATTCTCTTCTGGTGGGTATTAATTAAGTGGAGAAGTCTGCTGCTAATCTTATGGGTTTTCCTCTGTAGGTGACTCTTTGTTTTTCTCTTGCAGCCTTTAGGATCTTTTCTTTATTCTTATTCCTTTCCATTCTAAATATGATGTGTCTTTGGTGTCTTTAAGTCTGGGTTAATTCTGTTTGGGACCCTCTGGGCTTCTTGAATCTTTATGTCTTTGATGTTGTCTAGACTAGAGAAGTTTTCAGCTGTTATGGCCTGAAGAATGCTTTCTTCCTCTCCCTCTCTTTCTTCCTCTGGTAAGCCAATAATGTTATATTGTTTCTTTTGAAGTCATCCCGTACTTGATCTTGCTAATTCTGTCTTCAGCCTCATTGATTCTATTCTCTCTCCCCTCTACCGTTTTCTGGAGTTCATCTATTTTCTTACCCTGTTCTGATACTGTTTTACCTTGCTCAGCTAGTTGTGTTCTTAGCTCAGCTATTTCATCTTTCAGCTCTCTAATAACCTTGAGATAATTAGTGTTTTCTTCCAGGTCTCATTTGTTGTTTCTGCATTTCTGATGACAATTCTTTCAAACTCTTTATTCACTCCTGTGATTATTTCCTTAACTAGTGTTTGGATGTTGAACTCACTTTTTGTGCTTCAACCTTTGGGGGGCTTTTAGCTGGACTCTTGTTCTGATTCATTTCTCCAATATTTCTTCTTGTTGGTTTAACTATTCTATATAGTATGTTATGAGGTCCCTCTCTCAGTACTTTTCAAATTACTGGTCACTCTTGCCTGGATTGACCTGTGTCTAAGTAAGGTAATTAAAGGGTTCACAGTTGTGGAAATTGAGAGTTGTTTCAATATTATTTTAATTCCTGATATGGAGCTCAGTAGTTTAAAAGTCTCTCTTGTTCTTTTTCTTCCCTATAGGCTACGGGAGCCTGAGGGCTTTTAAACTATAAGTAGGCTTCTTAGCGTAATCACTGACTCCTGACCAAGAGATAAAGCAGGGTAGGGTAGAGATAATCCAATGGTTATGTAAAGAGCTTTCACAGGCCCACTGCTAGGCCACTGAGATATAGATCTTCTCCTGAGTTTTCTGCTTAGTTCTCTGTCCCCTGGTGTCAGCACAGGGCCTCCCTGCTGCTGCTCCAGATTCTGAGGGCAGTAGCAATGGAGACTCACAGTTGCATTTGGTGAGTCTCAGGGGAGTCCTCTCTTCCCTTCAGCAGTCCCCTTGTTGGTGAAACAGACTGGAGGTGGTTTCTCAACTGGTAAACTGCCAGACTGTTACCTGCCACTTAATCTCTCCCTAGGCTCCTCTCTGTCCACCAGGAGCCACATGTGTTTGCACTCACGATGATTTGGTGGCTTCCTGAAATCATTCTAGTCCTGTCTTGTTGTGGTCCCAGGTGGTCTCCTTTGGTATTCCTAGTTGACCCAGGAGAGGAGAGGAGAGAAGCACAGCTGCTGCTGCTGCTGCACTGTAGCCCTGCCTCTGGAAGTCCCTCTCCTCTTGTTTTCTGTTTTACTTTTTTTTTTTTTTTTTATAGAACAGAGAGAAATTGAGAAGATAGAAAGGGAGAAGAGTAAAACATTAATTCCCCAATAAAGAAATTTAAAAAAGAAAAGAAAGGGAGAAGAGAGAAGGAGAGACACCTACAGACCTGCTTCACTACTCATGAAGCTTATATCTGCAGGTGGGGAGTAGGGTCTCAAACCTAGGTCTTTGTAGGTTGTAATGTGTGTGCTCAACCAGATATACCACCACCTGACCCCTAAGTCATTGTTATGAGATATGTAGTTTGGGGGTTTGTTTGTGTGTTTATTCGGTAAGAGAGAAACCAGAGCACCAACCCACTCTGGTACATTCAGTACAAGGAATCAAACCCAGGGCCTCATGCATACAAGTACTGCACACTACCCACTGAGCTGCCTCCCACCCACTGAATCTATATATTCCTTCCTATTGCCACCAAGGTTATTGCTAGGGCTTGGTGCCAGCAATTTGAATCCACTGCTCCTGGTGGTTTTTTTTTTTTCCTTTTTTTTCTTTCTATTTGATAGGACAGAGAAACTGAGAGGGTAGGGAGAGATAAGAAGAGAGAAAAATGCAGACCTGCTTTACCACTTGTGGGGAGCTGGGGTTCAAATCTTGGTCCTTACCCATAGTAGTATGTACACTCAACCTGCTACAACACTGCCCAGCCCCCTCACTGCTCAGTTCTGGTTTATGGTGGTGTGGGGGATTGAACCTGGGACTTTGGAGCCTCAGGCATGAGAATCTCTTTGCATAACCATTATGCTATCTACCTCTACTCTGAAATTGACTCCTTTTTTTTCTTTTTCTTTTTAATTTATTTAAGAAAGGAGACATTAACAAAATCATAGGATGGGGAGGAGGTACACCTCCACACAATTCACACCACCCAATCTCCATATCCCATCCCCTCCCCTGATAGCTTTCCCATTCTCTATCCCTCTGGGAGCATGGACCCAGGGTTGTTGTGGGTTGCAGAAGGTGGAAAGTCTGGCTTCTGTAATTGCTTCCCCGCTGAACATGGGTGTTGACTGGATCCATACTCCCAGTCTGCCTCTCTCTTTCCCTAGTAGGGTGAGTCTCTGGGGAAGTGGAGCTCCAGGATGCACTGGTGGGGTCTTCAGTCCAGGGAAGCCTGGCCGGCATCCTGATGGCATCTGGAACCTGGGGGCTGAAAAGGGAGTTAACATACAAAGATAAACAAATTGTTGAAGAATCATGGACCCAAATGTTGGAATAGTGGAGATGAAGTGTTGGGGGGTACTTACTGCAAACTCTAGTGTACTACTGCTTTCAGGTATATATTTGCCCTAGTTTATAAATTGACTCTTTTTAAAAAATATTTTTTAATATTTATTTATTTTCCCTTTTGTTGCCCTTGTTCTTTTTTTTTTTTTTTACTCTTGTAGTTATTATTGTTGTTGTTGCTGATGTTGTCATTGTTGGATAGAACAGAGAAATGGAGAGAGGAAGGGAAGACACAGAGGGAGAAAAATAGACACCTGTAGGTCTGCTTCACCGCCTATGAATCGAACCAGGATCCTTATGCCGGTCCTTGCGCTTCATGCCATGTGCACTTAATCCACTGTGTTACTGCCTGGGCGGCCCCCGAGATGATTTATTTCTTATTTATTTCTTACCAAATAGTTGAATCAAGCTACTTAATTTCTCACCAAACAGCCATACATCTACAACTTTTTTTACAACTTTTTTTTTTAATATTTATTTTTTCCCTTTTGTTGCCCTTGTTGATACAACTTCTTTTAAAAATTTTTTAATTATATTTATTTATTGGATAGAGACAGCCAGAAATTGAGAGGAGGGAGAGATAGAGAGGGAGAGAGACAGACACCTGCAGCCTTGCTTCACCATTCGTGAAGCTTTCCCCCTCCAGGTGGGGACTGGGGGTTCGAACCCAGGTCCTTGAGCATGTGTACTCAAGCAGGTGCACCACCATCCAGCCCCACCACCTATATACATATAGGTATATGTGTATATGTAGTTGTTTTTATATAATTAAAAACTATATTTTTAATATTTGAGAGAGAGATACAGAGAAAATGACACAGACAGGGAGAGACCAGAGCATTGTTTAACTCTGGTTTATGGTGGTGACAGGGATTGAACCTGGGACCTCAGAGCCTCATGAAAAGTTACATGAAAGTCTGTTGCATAACCACTATACTGTCATCCTTGCCCAAATTTTGTCTTTAAACTTGATTGCTTAGACAAGATAGAGTCTACTTGACTCAAAGCAGATTTTCCTCACTGTATTATGAAAATTATATGAGATAACTCAAGGAAAGAGCTTGGAACAGCATCTCTCCTTTTTGAAGGACTCATAAGGGTTAGCTCATTATTTTCAGCAATCCTCACTGTTTGGGGGAAGGCAATTTGGAGAAAAGTGTAGAAAGGCAAGCTGGCAAAGAGCACAGAATGGAAGAGCAGATAAGGATTTAGTGGTCACTGTCTTCACCTGTTATCAGAAAAGCATCTGTAAGTCAACACCACCCTGTTCTGTGAACCAGAACAGCATGTACTTGTGCTCAAGTGATATATGTACTCTTTTTTTAAAAAATAGTTATTTTGGGAGTCGGGCTGTAGCGCAGCGGGTTAAGCGCAGGTGGCACAAAGCACAAGGACTGGCATAAGGATCCCGGTTTGAGCCCCGGCTCCCCACCTGCAGGGGAGTCACTTCACAGGCGGTGAAGCAGGTCTGCAGGTGTCTGTCTTTCTCTCTTCCTCTCTGTCTTCCCCTCCTCTCTCCATTTCTCTCTGTCCTATCCAACAACAACGACAACAACAATAATAATAACTACAACAATAAAACAACAAGGGCAACAAAAGGGAATAAATAAAATAAAATAAATTAAATTAAAAAAAATAGTTATTTTACTTGTTTTTTGTTTGTTTTTTTTTTTTAACCAGAGTACTGCTTAGCTCTAGCTTATGGTGGTATAGGGGATTGAACCTGTGACCATGGAGCCTCAGGCATGAGAGTCTGTTTGCATAATCCTTATGCTTTCTATCCCTGACCAAAAGATAATTCTTATAATTTTATTATGTGAGAGTATCACATGAGATAGAAAGTCAGAGCATCGGGAGTTGGGCGGTAGCACAGCAGGTTAAGCGCACATGGCGCAAAGTGCAACGACCATCAAGGATCCCGGTTCGAGCCCCCGGCTCCCCACCTGCAGGGGAGTCCCTTCACAGATGGTGAAGCAGACCTGCAGGTGTCTTTCTCTTCCCCTCTTTGTCTTCCCCTCCTCTCTCCATTTCTCTGTCCTATCTAACAATGACAACATCAATAGCAATAATAACTACAAAAACAATGAAAAACAACAAAGACAACAAAAGAGAAAATAAATAAATAAATATATATATATATATAAAGTCAGAGCATTTTGGTCCAGGAAGTCCAGACTCTCAAGAATGAGGTCCCGAGTTCAATCCCTGGCAGCACATATACCAGAGTGATGTCTGGTTCTTTCTCTCTCTCTTCCTATCTTTCTCATTAATAAAAAGAGAAAGAAATAAAGAAAGAAAGAAAAAAAGAAAGAAAAGAAAGAAAGAAAGAAAGAAAGAAAGAAAGAAAGAAAGAAAGAAAGAGGTGAAAGAGCATAAATCTAGTACATGGACTAGGGGAACTGAATCAGGTACTGATTCAGGCATGCAAGTTTGACACTGTACCAGTTAAATTATTTCCCTGGACACAGAAGAGTTACTTTTTATTTAATTAATTAATTTATTTTTACCAGAGCATTGCTCAGCTCTGTTTTATGGTGGTTTGGGGGATTGAACCTGGGACTTTTGGAGCCTCAGGCATGAGAGTCTCTTTGTATTACCATTAGGCTATTTACCCCCCCACACACACACACACACTTTTTATTTTATTTACTGTTTTTTCGCTTCCAGGGTTATCTCTAGGACTCAGTACCCACCCAATTCCACTGCTCCTGTGGCCATTTCTTTTTTTCTCTTTTAGATGGGGGTGGGGGCGGGGAGACAAACATGACAGCGTTAGTTCACCAGTTGTGAAACATCCCCCTGCAGGCATTCACTCCCATGTGGTTAAAAGACAAGACTTGGCAAGGATGACAGTATAGTGGTTATGCAACAGAATTTCTTTATTATTATTATTATTCTACTTATTTTATTTATTCCCTTTTGTTGCCCTTGTTGTTTTATTGTTGTAGTTATTATTATTGTCATCATTGCTGGATAGGACAAAGAAAAATGGAGAGAGGAGGGGGAAGACAGAGAAAGGGAGAGAAAGACCCCTGCAGATCTGCTTCACCACTTGTGAAGCGACTCCCCTGCAAGTGGGGAGCCAGGGCTCGAACCAGGATCCTTGAGCAGGTCCTTGCCACCTGCGCTTAACCGGCTGCGCTACTGCCCGACTCCCTGCAACAGACTTTCATGTAACTTTTCATGAGGCTCTGAGGTCCCAGGTTCAAAGACCTAAACTGGTGCACATGGCAAAGTGTGCACTCTACCAGGTGAGTCACCTGCCACCCCCCTGAGGAATTATTCATACCCTCCCCCCACGCCAGCAAGAGCTGAGTTGCTGAGGAGCTGCTCTTCAATTCTCTGAGTAGCATCCAGGCTCCAGGATTGCTAGTGACTTTGAGCTAGTCATCCTCAGCTGTCATGAGAGGAAGATAGGTAATATCTCGCCAAATTCCCTCAAAGGTGGGCGTGGAAACTGCAGAGGGAAGGGAGGACAGCTTGCCAAAGAGAAGGGAGCTTCTCAGATTCCAGAGGGTTTGAAGTCTGTCTTTGTTCAGAGGATAAGAACAGAATGTGCTCCTGTTCTCAGTGAGGGCTCTGCTTCTCTTTACTTTCACTTCTGTGAGCTCCTCCTCCGACCTCCTACAAATGGATAAGGGAGCACAGCGCTGCTTTAAGGATTCCCGCTGGTAACCTTGGGCACCATTCTCAGAGGCACTACCTGCAGGACTCTCATAATTTGCAAAGCTTTTTTTTTTTTTTGCCATTTCTACAAAAGACCTCCAGAGGTCATGTCAGGTAACTTGACAACAAAAAAGCCATATTAGCTCAGCAGAATCACCACTCAACAGATATATGTAGAGAAATAACAAATGGTTGTATAAACCACTTACCTGAGGGTTGGTTTATTAGCAACCAACAGTTATCTAATATACCTCCCAGGAGTCAGTAGGTAGCACAACAGATTAAGCACAGGTGGCGCAAAGCATTAAGGATCCCGGTTGGAGCCACCAGCTCCCCACCTGCAGGGGAGTGAAGCAGATCTACAGGTGTCTTTCTCTCCACCTCTCTGTCTTCCCCTCCTCTCTCCATTTCTCTCTGTCGTATCCAACAACAACAACATCAATAATAACTACAACAGTAAAACAAGGGCAACAAAAAGGAATAAATAAATATTTTTTTAAAAAAACAAAACTAAAATACCTCGCAGTACCTTTTGCCCAGATCAGCAACTGAGACCCACAGTCAACCGATGAGTTATTCAGTATTACACAGGGCCAAAGCTCTGTGACTCCAACCTGGATGTTTAAGCTGCAGAACCACTGTCTTCTGTGATATAGGCATAGTCAGACTTAAGAAGTCTTATTAAAAGTTTCTATTAGACTGGAGACATGTCAACCACATCTCATCTTAATTCTGTTTTTCTCTGCTTTATCATGTGTGTGGCCTAGCTTCAAGTTTGCCCTCCACTGCATTGTGGGGGAAGCTTCAGTGCTGTGGTATTGAATAGAGGAAAGAGAGAGTGAATTCCCTTCCTAGGGCCCAATGTGAGTTTTGCTTGAAAGAATTTCAAGAGAACATGCATGGTAGGTGTGTGACTTCCAAATTCTTTCCTTATTGGGTTCTGAAGTAGGATTCATGCAGAAGTGAAATTAGAAAAATAAAGATTTGGGGCCGGGCAGTAGTGTGGTGGGTTAAGCACAAGGATTGTGTAAGGATCCCAGTTCGGCCCTGGCTCCCCACCTGCAGGGGTGTCTCTAAACAGGTGATGAAGCAGGTCTGCAGGTGTCTATCTTCCTCTCCCCTCTCTGTCTTCACATCCTCTCTCGATTTCTCTCTTTCCTATCCAACAATAATAACAACAATGCTGTGGTCCGGGAGGTGGCGCAGTGGCTAAGGCACTAGACTCTCAAGCATGAGGTCCCGAGTTCAATCCCTGGCAGCACATGTACCAGCACATGGCTGGTTCTTTCTCTCTCCTCCTATCTTTCTCATGAATAAATAAATAAATAAATAAATAAATAAATAAATAAAACAATGCTAATAACAAAGATGAACAAGAAGGGAAACAAAAGGGGAAAAAAGCCTCCAGGAGCAATGAATTTGTAGTGTAGGCACCAAGCCCCTGGAATAGCTCTGGAGGCAGAGAGAGAGAGAGAGAGAGAGAGAGAGAGAGAGAGAAGGCAAGCATGCAAGCTCGTAGGGGCCTGGAAGAGGTCCATAAAAGTCCTTTCCATGTATATGTTCCCTCCTTTTATATCCTCTCATGTCACACCTGGGTCAGCTTTCCATTGGCCCACTGAAACCAACAGATGAGGTTACCTTATTGAAACTTCTCCCACTTGGTACATGCAATGCAAAATACCTTTCTTATGCTGCTCATGCAATGTCCTTGTGCCCGAATTCAATGAAAAGAGTGTCTGCCCTCTCCAGATTCTCCCTTTGCCCCTGTCCTGTCCCTCAACAGCATCTTTTTCTTACCTCTAATTCTGACTCAGTCTATATTTGAAAAATTTAGCTCATAGTGGTGAAGCCCTGGTGACAACAGAAAAAGAATTAAATAAATGTTAGTAAAGTGTTTACAACAGCTTTCAACTTATAGCAGATAATATATAGAATATAAAGGCATAACTAAAACTGAGCCATAGCAGTAACAATTTTATCAGGCAAATATTTTTGTTTTGATCCTGAGAACTACATATTTTTCTTATATCTGATGGCATCTGTATGAATGTTGAGTCAGTTTGTATGCTCTTCTATCCAAGATAGTGTGGGAGACATCTCGTGGGTGGTGGATCAGTTTTTAAAACCACAGACATGCAGAAAAACACTTGCCTCATTTATTGAGAAACACTGGTAAGACATTTTATTTTCACCTCACTTTTCAGAGTATATTCTTCGTAGGTTGTGTAGAGATCACATGCTAAAATAAATCTATGTAACTTAAAGAATTCCCTGGGAAATCATTCTGTAAAGAAAAGTAGATTTTGTAAAGCAAACCAATATCCTTTTAAAGGACTTTCATAGGGAAATTGCATAGTGGTATGCAAAACACTCTCATGCCTAAAGTTGCAGTTTGGTCCCTAGAACCACCATTATTTTTGTTTATGTTTTTACTTGGACTTATTTTTCATTAAATGCCTCTGTTTTTTCTTTTTATTATTTATTTTATTTATGTATTTATTAAATAGAGACAGAGAAGTTGATGGGGAAGAGGCAGACGGAGAGGGAGAGAGAGAGACACTTGCAGTACTGACTCATTGCTCATAAAGCTTCCCCCTACAGGTGGGGACTGCTGATCTTTTTAAATAGCTTATTGGTGAGTCAGAAAAAAAAAAAGGTAAAATTCTTAGAATATAGAAAGCAGACAAGAGGCTGGGTGGTGGCGTACCTGGTTAAGTGCACACATTACAGTACACAAGGACCCAGGTTCAAGCCCCTGGTCCCCACCTGCACGGGGAAAACTTCTTAAGTTGTGAAGCAGGGCTACAGGTGTCTCTCTCCTTCTCTAAGTCCTCTTCTTCTCTCAATATCTTTCTATCTCTATCCAATAATTAATTAATTAAAAAATGAGAATTAATTAGAAAGCAGAGAATATCAGAGCCAGGCAATAATGCACTGGGTTGAGTGCAGACATTACCATGCACAAAGATCCAGGTTCAAGCCTTTGGTCTCCACCTGCAGGGTGGGAAGGGAAGCTTCATAAACAGAGAAGCAGTGCTACATGTGTCTCTTTATCTTTTTCCATCTCTGTCCCCATTCCCTCTCCATTTTTCTCTATCTCTATAAAAATAAGTAAATAAATAAAATTTAAAAGAAATAAAGCAGAAAAAAAAAAAAGGAAAGAAATCCAATACACCAGGGGAGCTCTAGACAAAATCCCAGCAGGAATGGACTCAGACTCTGAGAATAGGAGCTCCTGGAAAATCTGCCTATGCAATTCTCCTGTGCACCAGGGCTGGAGAGGCTAGGAGTTGTACAGGAGTTGACATTTGGGGAAAGAATCTGTGAAGCCTACTGTCAACCCAGAGCTCCAGGATCAATGCATCTTTCCACCACTTTCACCACTGGTAGATGGTCCCCACTGAGCTTCCTGTATCTTCTCACTGGGCTCCTCAGCTTTTCTGTTGCCAAGTTACCTGACATGGCCTGTGCAGATCTTCTGAGGAAACAGCAGAAGATAAGAAAGAAGGAAAGAAAGAAAGAAAGAAAGAAAGAAAGAAAGAAAGAAAGAAAGAAAGAAAGAAAGAAAGAAAGAAAGAGGAAGGAAGAAATAAACCAGTGCAACTATTGAGGATACTGTGATAAGCAGCTATCAAATGTGTGCTGTTTCAAATCACGTGCTCAACAGGCAGTACTAACTTTTACATGTATTTCAAGACTCTCTTGTTTCAGGGGTAATGTTCTCAACAGGATTTCAGAAGCATCTAATCTTTGGAAATGAGAATTGACTGTACAGTGTTCTGACTTATAGTCGATGGTTTATAGGAAAATCAAAGTTTTGCTGCAATGGTATTTGTGATAATGCCTGGTTTTTACTAGTCTTTTCTCAATGAGTGGGGCTTTAAAATTGTTTTCTAATATTTTATTTATTCTAATATTTATTGGATAAATAAACTGAGATGGAAAGGAGAGAGAGAGACACCTGCAGTCAGTTTCACCACTTGTGAGGCTTCCCACCTGCACGTGGGGACCAGGGGCGTGAACCCAGACCATTGCACATGACATTTCCACTCAACAGAGTGCAACATCAACCAGCTCCCTAAAAATTATTTTTAGGCTTACAATTTAATGCTTTAAAATATACCTAGAGATTTTCACAGACATTCCCATGGTTTATTTATCAACCAATAAAAAAAGAAAAAAGCAACAACAACAACAAAAAAACTCCTGTATTCTCAAAAATAATCCCTCAACCTTAGGTAACACACTTTCTCTGTGTATCTCTATACCCTGGAATGCTAAAAAAAATTTTTTTTTAATTTATTTCTTTATTGGGGAATTAATGTTTTACATTCAACAGCTAAAAATTATTTTTAATGAATGTTAGTAGCAATAGTAAGAGCAAGGTTTGTCCTCTCTGGCTCCATCATCAGTAAGTAATTTCAGGAATGTTAATAAAAAGATGGCACCTAGCAGAGGGTAGATAGCATAATGGTTATGCAAAGTGACTCATGCCTGAGGCTCCAAAGCCCCAGGTTCAATCCCCTGCACCACCATAAACCAAAGCTAAACAGTGCTCTGGTAAAAAAAAATAATAATAATAATAATAATAATTTTTTTTAAAGATGGTACCTTTTTTCATTCTTGAGAGAGTGGTAGCAGTCTTAAATTTAAAAAAAGATGACACTAGGCCCTCTGTGGGGATTGTATTGTTATGTGAAAAACTGAGGAATGTTATGCATGTACAAACTATTGTATTTACTGTCAAATGTAAAACATTAATCCCCCCAATAAATAAATTACAAAAAAAGAAGATGGGGGGTATAGAACAATGATTTAAAAAAGAAGAAGGAGAAGAAGAACAGTGCTTCTGTGCTTGTACACAGGAAAGTCATCACTTGAGTGGGGGTAGATAGCATAATGGTTATGCAAAGAGACTCTCATGCCTGAGGCTCTAAAGTCCCAGGTTCAATCCCCTGCACCACTATAAGCCAGAGCTGAGCAGTGCTCTAGTAAGAAAAGAAAGAAAGAAAGAAAGAAAGAAAGAAAGAAAGAAAGAAAGAAAGAGGAAAAAGTCATCTCTTTCAGAGCTGCATAAGATGAGAAGTCTTGTAGAAGTCAGGTTGGCATTTTGATTAAAAAAAAAGAAGAAACATGGGAGTCGGGCTGTAGCGCAGCGGGCTAAGCGCAGGTGGCGCAAAGCACAAAGACCGGCATAAGGATCCCGGTTCGAACCCCGGCTCCCCACCTGCAGGGGAGTCGCTTCACAGGTGGTGAAGCAGGTCTGCAGGTGTCTATCTTTCTCTCCTCTGCTCTGTCTTCCCCTCCCTCTCTCCATTTCTCTCTGTCCTATCCAACAACAACAACAATAATAACTACAACAATAAAACAACAAGGGCAATAAAAGGGAATAAATAAATAAAATAAATATTAAAAAAAAAAAAAAGAAGAAGAAGAAACATGAATAGTCTATCCAGCCTTAGGGATATATATATATATATCAGCTATGATTTGGAGTTCTTTTTCTGTCCTCTTCCATAAACAAAGTAACAGTCCAGTCAGTTTTTTTTTCCATTCTATCAAATACAAAGAAAGATTTTAAAAAAATGATCACAGGGAGTGGTGGATTCATTTTGTAGGCACCAAGCCCCAGCAGTAACCCTGATGGCAAAAACAAAACAAAACAAAACAAAAAAAAAAACTGAGCATCATATGTACCAAAATGGTGCTCTGGCTTCTTATCCAGCTATCTAATATAAAATAAAGAAAAACTATTGGGCCAGGTGGTTGTGGTGCACCTGGTTAAGCACACACATTACAGTGTACAAGGTCTCAGGTTCAAATCCCCTGGTCCCCACCTGCAGGGGGAAACCTTCAGGAGTGGTGAAACAGGGCTGCAGGTGTCTCTCTGTCTCTTTCCCCTCTCAAATTCTCTGTTTTTATCCAATAATATAAATCAATCAATCAATAATAAACTATTATTTTTAGATAATAAAAATAGTCATATAAACATCTCGGGCCCTTTAACTTGGACTCTTCCAGCTAATAATTCAAGCTATGTGCCAAAGAAATAATGTAACCACGATTAAACATTAACTACACAGCCTGGCTTAGTGACCTTTGGCTTGAGTCATATACAAAACCACTTTTCAGCGTGGAGGAGAGAGCATAATGGTTATGCAAACAGACTCTCATGCCTGAGGCTCCAAAGTCCCAGGATCAATCCTCCCACACCACCATAAGCCAGAGCTGAGCAGTGTTTTGGTGTTTTTCTGTGTGTGTCTCTCTCAAAAATAAAATAAAAATATTTAAAAAAAAAAACACTTTTCAGATAATCAGACTCAGACAATAACTCCTAGCTCCAATTTCAAATCTTTTTGGAATGTCTAAAACACTAAAGTGTGCTTTATTGCTTTCTTTCCCTTTTTTTTTTAAGTATTTCATTTACTTATGTATTTATTTAATAGCTAGAGTCCATGAGAAATTGAGAGAGGAGGAGACAGAGAGGGAGGAAGAGAAACACCTACAGTACTGGTCACTGCTTGCAAAGCTTCACCCCTGCAAGTGCAAACTAGGGATTTGAACCAGTGGCCTTGTGCAATTTGTATGTGCTACAATTAGCATGTATGTTCAGCCAGGTTCATCACCATCTGGCTGAACATACATGCTAAAAATACAAACAGGCAGCGATGGTGAGGGAAGAGAGAGAGGGAGAAAGAGAGAGAAAGTAAATAACACCCAAGCTTCCTTGAATATCATGGAAGCCAGGCTCAAACCTGGATCATTTAAATGGCAAAGCAGTACACTAATCAAGTGAGCTATTTTGTGGACCTAACACATTCCATTGTCTTAGGGTACCAAGAGCACATAGCAATTACTCTACTTCCCCACTATCCCTAGGACAAGCATGTAGGCAAATTACCTTCCTCCTCAATACACTAGGAAAGAGTCGCACTAGGAAAGAGTCTCATATTCTATTGTCATTTATTAGTAACACTTAGTGAAAATCCATTTTCTTCTCTTTCTTTGTAGTGAACATAAACTTCTTGTCGCTTCAATTAATTTTGTGTATGCTTACTTACCTCACAGACTGCCAGGAACTCCAGATTCACAAACAACAACTAAAACTGATGATCCCTACCTCCATCAATCAATCAATATAATTAAAAAAACAAGCAGAGATTATGGTGTACCACTTCAGTACATGCGATTCTGGGAATAGAGCCAGGAATCTCAAACATGAGAAAGACTGATGCTCTACCAGTTAAACTATTTCCCCAATGCCAAGATATAAGAATTTTTAGTGGATCATTTAAAATTATAATGAGCAACTGAGGGAAGGCTAAATTGATAGAGTGTTGAACTGGTGTGCCTGAAGCTGCCAGTTGGATGGTCCTGAACATAATATGTCCTTGAATGATACTCTGACTTCTTTTTCTCCTCTCATGTGAAACTCTCTCCTATGTATAAATGAAAAATAAGTCTTTGGGAAAAAATTGAAATTATAAAGATAGCCAGCAGTTGCAGTAAAAACAGAAATTGGAAAACAAACAAAAAAATAGAAAGAAAAAAAGAAAGAAAGGGAAAAAAAAACTTAGGCAGACAGAGAAGGGCAAAGGTCATTCCAGATAAGCCTTTAGGAAACTGGACCTATCCTCTCTGCCTTACATAAATTCAGGAGCCATAGCCAAACTGGAAGCCACCTCTGTACACTAACCTCTGAACACCCACACACTGTCCACAGGAGCAGGGACTCTGTACTCTGGGGCTACGGCAACTCTGGCCAAGGCCCTGAGACTAGACATGTCCCAGGGTGGAGAGAAATAACCAGAGTCAGTTGCCATGCAGTTGATCAGAAGAGGTCTGGTGGGAATATACACATATAACATCCCTAGCTAGGAGAGTGTCAAGTGTATATGCGCGTCCATCTCAAACTTCAATTAGTATTTATTTGTAAAACTTATACATTACATGACATTGTTCAGACAAATACAGGCCTCATGGTTTATATTAGTCAAAAGAATGTACCTTGTAGACAAATAACAAGCAAAACTTTTTTTTAAACTTTTTAAAAAATTTTTTTAAATTTATTTAGTTTATTTATTCCCTTTTGTTGCCCTTGTTGTTTTATTGTTGTAGTTATTATTGTTGTTGTCGTTGTTGGATAGGACAGAGAGAAATGGAGAAGAGGGGAAGACAGAGAGGAAGAGAGAAAGACAGACACCTGCAGACCTGCTTCACTGCCTGTGAAGCGACTCCCCTGCAGGTGGGGAGCCGGGGTTCGAACCGGGATCCTTATGCCCGTCCTTGTGCTTTGCGCCACCTGCGCTTAACCCGCTGCGCTACAGCCCGACTCCCACAAAACTTTTTTTTGCCTCCAGAGTTACTGCTGGGGCTCGGTGCCTGCATTGCTCCTGGAGGCTTTTTCCTTTTGTTGCCCTTGTTTATCATTGTTGTTGTTATTATTGTTATTGTCATTGGATAGGACAGAGAGAAATCATGAGAGGACAGGAAGACAGAGGGGAAAGACGGAAAGACACCTGCAGACCTGCTTCACTGCTTGTGAAGCGATCCCCCTGAAGGTGGGAAGCCAGAGGCTCGAACCAGGATCCTTACACCATGCCTTGAACTTAATGCCATGTGCGCTTAACCAGCTGTGCTACCACCCAGCCCCCCGCAAAACTTATTTTGTAAACAAAGATGCAAAGGTAACAATCAGTAGGATTTTTAATAACAACTATCAGGAAGTCTAGGATCAGAAAACTTCTTCAACACACCCTACTCTTCTCTTAGCGACTGTTTATTAACTTGTTTATTCCAATAAACTTTATAAAACCTTTGTAACTGCCTCATTCTCACTCCCTGATCCCTTGTGCATCACCAGCCAGAAGAAGGCAAAATATTTCTTCACTTTCTGTCTCCACTGAAGCAACCCCTCCTTTGGGAGGACTTCAGTTCCTTAGCCTGGGCCCAGAGCTACTCCTTAATGCTCCCAAAGCTGCCAGTGCTTCTCTGATCACACAGGACTGAAGTCATCTATTTACATGTTTGTGTGGATGCTCCTTGGGGTAGGGGCTAATTATACCATCAATTCCAGCACCATGTACACTTATTGCCCATTTGTTGAATAGATTGTATAAAAGCATGAATGAATGCAACTGCTTTTGTTTCTTTGTTTTGTTTGTTACCAGAGTTCTACTCAACTCTGGTTCAGAGTGGTTGTGGGGGGAAGGGAAGGTTGTTGCCTGGGATTTTCAGGCTTGAAAGTCTTTTTGCATAATAACCATTATGCTATCTCCCCACCACCACCACCACAATGCAATTGTTTTGCTGATATTTACATCCTAGAGACTTTGGAGCCTCAGGCATGAGAGTCTCATTCCCTAAACAGCCCTGTAACAGATTCCCATGAGAAGTCCTTCTGGCTTTATTGCACTGAACTTCTCTGTTCCAGTCTCTTGGAAACAGAGCTGGCAGTCAGCTGAAGTAAAGAACAAACACCTCATCACAGACCCCTGCAAGCAGCAACCCGGCTTTGACCTAGCACGTTATGACTGGGCTCTCCTCAATCGCTATCAAACAGGCCATGGCCGGTGTGCAGCTATGTTCCATCGCTGGGGAGCCAGAGACTACCCGAACTGCCCCTGCGGCTACAGACAGACTATGACCCACATAGTCAACGACTGCCACCTCTCCAGATTCAAAGGAGGTCTCGAAACTTTACATCAGGCTCAACCTGATGCTGTTGACTGGCTACGGAAGAAGGGCAAACGCTAGAAGAAGAAGAAGGGAAGGGGGGGAATAAGGAAGAGGGTGAGGAGGGGGAAGGGAGGAGGAGGGGGAAGAGGAGGAAGAGAGGGAAATCTATGGACTTTCAGGAGTCGCTTCACAAGCGGTAAAGCAGATCTGCATTTGTCTATATTTCTCTCCCCCTCTCTGTCTTCTCCTCTATTCATTTCTCTCTGTCCTATCCAACAACGTCGACAGCAATAACAATAATAACCACAACAATAATAAAACAACAAGGGCAACAAAAGGAAAAAAAAAAGAGAGCCTCCAGGACCAGTGGATTCATGGTGCAGGCACCGAGCCCCAGCAATAACCCTGGAGGCAAAAAAGAAAGAAAGAAAGAATTTGTAAACCACATTGGACCCCAAAGTTCCAGACATGAGTCTTTGGGTGATAGTTTATTTGAATATGAACCCTACATGGAAGACTTAAAGAGGATCACAGGAGAAAACCCACAAAGTTCCAAATTTAATCTCTGACACTGCATATGCTAGAGTACTGCATCCTCTCTCCTTCTCCCTCTCCCATAATTGATGAAGTAAATAAAATAAAATTTTGGCCAAGGAGATAGCATAATGATTATGCAAAAGACCTTCATGCCTAAGGACACACACGAAGCTTGTCAAGTGTCAGAAGCTGTAGGCAGTGGGCAGTAAGAATAAGCTAGAGATGTACACTCTAAGAGCTTGGGATCTACCTGTTTGGGTCCTTACTTAGACATCTTTGCATTTGATTTTCTTTTCTATTCCTTCTTCTTCTTCTAGCGTTTGCCCTTCTTCCGTAGCCAGTCAACAGCATCAGGTTGAGCCTGATGTAAAGTTTCGAGACCTCCTTTGAATCTGGAGAGGTGGCAGTCGTTGACTATGTGGGTCATAGTCTGTCTGTAGCCGCAGGGGCAGTTCGGGTAGTCTCTGGCTCCCCAGCGATGGGACATAGCTGCACACCGGCCATGGCCTGTTTGATAGCGATTGAGGAGAGCCCAGTCATAACGTGCTAGGTCAAAGCCGGGTTGCCGCTTGCAGGGGTCTGTGATGAGGTGTTTGTTCTTTACCTCAGCTGACTGCCAGCTCTGTTTCCAAGAGACTGGAACAGAGAAGTTCAGTGTAGGCGTAGGGGACCAGATTGGGTGACAAGACGTCAAGCGTTGAACAGGGTGGGCGAAGATATCCGCATATATTGGCAGGTCCGGTCAAGCGTAGACGTGGGAAATGAACTTAGATGATGCCGCATCCCGACGAATATCTGGCGGGGCGATGTTGCTAAGAACTGACAGCCATGGAACCGGGGTGGAACGGATGGTTCCTGAAATTATCCTCATGGAGGAATATAATTTGGAATCGACCAAGTGGACATGGAGGCTACGAAACCATACTGGGGCACAGTATTCTGCAGTGGAATAGCATAATGCCAGAGATGATGATCATAGTGTGGAAGCGCTCGCGCCCCATGAGAAGCTGGCCAGTCTTGCAATGATGTTATTCCTTGCGCCCACCTTTGCTGCAGTTTTTATGAGATGTTCATGAAATGACAGAGTGCGATCGAGAGTAACGCCAAGATAGACTGGCTGGGCTTCATGCTGGATTCTCGTATTGCCAAGTTGCACATTAAGCTCACGCGAGGCCGAGGCATGGTGTAGATGGAAAACAGATGATACCGTTTTTGCAGTGCAAGGAATTAGTCGCCATTTTTTACAGTAATCAGATATCAGAGACATGTCTTTCGTGAGTGTTTCCTCGAGGATGTCAAACTTGGATGCCTGAGTTGCACAGCAGATGTCATCTGCGTAGATGAACTTCCTTGAAGAAGTTTCTGGGAAGTCATTGATGTAAATATTAAATAGCGTAGGAGCCAGAACAGAGCCCTGGGGGAGGCCACTTGAGACAAGTCTCCATCTGCTAGACTTGTCACCCAGATGTACCCGGAATCTTCTGTTTTGGAGAAGAAACGATATAGTGTTGGCCACCCATGGAGGCAGGCATCTTGAGATCTTGACCAGGAGACCACGGTGCCCCCCCCCCTGCCCTGCAAGTTGATAGATCCCTCTCCCTTCCTCCCCTCCCCCTCCTCCCTTTCCCCTCCTCTCCTCCCCCTCCTCTCTAGACAAAGACCAAACCATCCCTATGTACCCTGCCATTTTCAAACCGTCTGTATGTACACCATCATTTTTCCTCTTTTTCCTTAGAAATGCTTTTGCTGCAGAGGGTAGATAGCATAATGGTTATGCAAACAGACTCTCATGCCTGAGGCTCCAAAGTCCCAGGTTCAATCCCCTGCACCACCATAAAACCAGAGCTGTGCAGTGCTCTGGTGTTTCTCTCTGTGTCTTTCTCTCTCTAAAAAATAAATAAATAAATAAATAAATAAATAAATGCTTTAGCTGTTTTTGCTTTTTTAAAGTTCCGTATAAATTCCTGAATAAACTGTTCAATTTCCTCGAATTACAGTCATTGGGAATTCAATAGGAATTCTACAGATTGTATAGATTACAGACTGCTGCTGAGAAGTGACAAGGATCAGAGACTTCAAGAACTAAGGAGGGGACTGGTAGGGAGTTGGAAGAACTTGGTAGTATTGGGGAATATTTACATTAGGTTCCATTGGTTTACTGAAATATTTCTATAAATCCATAACCCCTAGCACAAATAGAGACTGTGTACCCAACAAAAGACTTTCGAAGTTAACTGGGAAAAGTCTTTTGTGATTTGTTATATGAGATTTGCATTATTTCTATAGTCAAGAGGTTTTTTTGTTTTTTTTTTAGATTGCGTTTTATGACTACCAATTTTATGGCTGATTTTGTGCTAGGGGTTATGGAAAATCATTGAAGACATACATTTAACTTATCCTTAAGTTCATATTGGTCCAGACAGTCATGTCTAAGGCTCAAGTCAAGCCCTGGCACATAGGTCTCTCTCTCTCTCCCTCTCTTTTTCCCTCTCCCTCTCCCTCTTCTTCTTCTTCCTCTCCCTCCCCCTCTTCCTCTTTCTCTCCCTCTTCCCCCTCCTTCCCTCTTGATTTCTGGTTGTCTCTATCCAATAAGTAAAATGATAATTAAAAAATTTTAAAAAAGAATTACTAGACTGGGAATTACTATAGAATGATGAATTTAATGGGTAGTTGAGAAGACAGTGGTGTAATTAGAAAAGAAACAACAAAAAATGGCTAACTTCAGCATATAAAATTCAGTGTGGGCTGGGGAGATAGCATCATTGGAAGTACAGTAGACTTCAGTGCTAGAGAGAGAGAGCTTTCCCCATGCAGGTGGAGACTAGGGGCTTGAACCCGGGTCCTTGATGACATCAATAACAACAACAATAATAACTACAACAACAATGAAAAACAACAAGGGTAACAAAAGGGAAAATAAGTAAATATATATATATATATATATATATATATATATAGAGAGAGAGAGAGAGAGAGAGAGAGAGAGAGAGAGAGAGAGAAATATCTGTAGGCCTGCTTTCACCACTCATGAAGCTTTCCCCTTCCAGGTAGAAACCAGGGGCTTGAACCTGGGACCTTGCTCACTGTAATGTGAGCAATTAACCAGGTGCGCCACCACCTGGCTCCCAGAATTGAATATTCTCTCTCTTTTTAAAAAGATTTTTTAATATTTATTTATTTTTCTCTTTTGTTGCCCTTGTTGGTTTTCATTGTTGTTGTAGTTATTATTGGTGTTGTCATTATGTCATCGTTGTTGGATAGGACAGAAAGAAATGGAGAGAGGAGGGGAAGACAGAGAGGGGGAGAGAAAGAGAGACACCCTCAGACCTGCTTCACCGCTTGTGAACCAGGGGCTTGAACCGGGATCCTTACCCAGTCTTTGTGCTTTGCACCACCTGTGCTTAACCCACTGTACTACCGCCCGACGAGTCTTTGTGCTTTGCACCACCTGTGCTTAACCCACTGTACTACCGCCCGACTCCCTCTCTCTTTTTTTAAGAATATCTTTTTAAAAAATTTATCTTTATTTATTGGATAAAGACAACCAGAAATTGAGGGGTAGAGGGGAGAGAGGTAGGTAGAGGGGAGAGGGAGGTAGAGGGGGAGAGACACTTGCAACACTGCTTCACTGCTCATTAAGCTCCTTAAGCTTTCCCCTTACAGATGGGGACAGTGGGCTCCAACCTGTGTCCTTCCATATTGTAACACGTGCTCTCAACCAGGTGCACCACTACCTGGACCCAGAATTGAATATTTTTTTAAAGCATGATACATAGAACCACACAGAAAGATTATTAAAAATGCTATCTGGGGGGGGGGGGGGGCGGGGCGGTAATGCAGCGGGTTAAGCGCACTTGGCGCAAAGCGCAAGGACAGTCAGCCATAAGGATCTGGGTTCCAGCCCCCGCTCCCCATCTGCAGGGGAGTCGCTTCATAGGTGGTGAAGCAGGTTTGCAGGTGTCTATCTTTCTCTTCTCGTCTCTGTCTTCCCCTCCTCTCTCCATTTCTCTCTGTTCTATCCAACAACGAGCGACATCAACAACAATAATAACCACAACAACAAGGGCAACAAAAGGGGAAAAAAGGAAATGGCCTCCAGGATTAGTGGATTCATGGTGCAGGCACCGAGCCCAGCAATAATCCCGGAGGCAAAAAAAAAAATGCTATCTAGAACTCCATCTCTACTGATCCAGGATTTCATAATATGCATTCAATTTAAAAACATTTATTTATTTATTTATGATAAAGAAGAAGGAGAGAGAACAAGAGCATCACTTTGGCACATGCAATTCCAAGGATCAAACTTGGGACCACATACTTGAAGGTCCAAAACTTTGTGAATGTGTCACCTTCTGAACTACTGTATAAATGTTTTTTAAACCCTCTTCAGAAGAAAAATGACTACCAGATAGTTTCACTCATAGGTGGAATCTAGAGATCTGATTTACATGAACTTGCCAGAAACAAACAATTTCAAACAAAACAGACACAAGCAAACTGCTTGTAAGACTTATAAGAACTATGGATGGGGTGGGGGGAGGCAGTGGCACACCAGGTTATATACTCACACTACAGTGCACAAGGACCCAGGTTTAAGTCCCTGGTTCTTACCTGCATGGGAAAAGCTTCAGGAGTGGTGAAGCAGTGCTGTAGGTGTCTCTCTGTCTCTCTCCTTTTTTTTTTAATTTTTTTAAAATACTTATTTTATTTATTTATTCCCTTTTGCTGCCCTTGTTGTTTTATTGTTGTAGTTATTATTGTTGTTGTCGTTGTTGGATAGGACAGAGAGAAATGGAGAGAGGAGGGGAAGACAGAGAGGAGGAGAGAAAGATAGACACCTGCAGACCTGCTTCACCGCCTGTGAAGTGACTCCCCTGCAGGTGGGGAGCCGGGGTTCGAACCGGGATCCTTATGCCGGTCCTTGTGCTTTGCGCCACCTGTGCTTAACCCGCTGCACTACAGCCTGACTCCCCGTCTCTCTCCTTCTCTGTCTCCCCTCCATTCTCAATGTCTCTCTGTTTCTATCAAATTAATTAATTAATTAATTAATTAAAAAATAACTATGGATGGTGGTTATCTTTGGGAGGCAGGAGGGTAGGGATACAGAATTTGGTTGTGGGTGTGCATGGAATATACATTGTAATCTTACAATCTTGTAACAAAGTATTAATAACAAAATTAAACTAATAAAACACCTCTTCAGATTATTTGAGAGTTTAATAAGCATTGAGAATCAGTGATTTAGATAGACTTGAGACAGTGATGTTATTGAAGGGATTTGTATATTGTTTGGTGACTAGACCAAATGACCTTTGTGATCTCTTTTGAGATCTGACCCAAACCCAATGTCATAGACATATATCTCATTCTCTCTTTCTTGACCAGGCTTATCCTACCCACATTTCAAGGTATATAGTTGCTTATTTTTGTCTTGAAGAATTTCTTTTTTTTTAATATTTACTTATTTATTTATTCATTCTCTTTAGTTGCCCTTGTTGTTTTATTGTAGTTATTATTGTTGTCATTGTTGTTGGATAGGACAGGGAGAAATGGAGAGAGGAGGGGAAACACAGAGGGAGAGAGAAAGATAGACAGACACCTGCAGACCTGCTTCACAGCTTGTGAAGCGACTCCCCTGCAGATGGGGAGACGGTGGCTCGAACCGGGATCCTTACACCATCCTGAAGAATTTCTAATAGTTGTACTTATTGAACAATTTTTCCATTATCACTTACCTATGATACAATGTTTAATTTCTTCCACATATAGGATGGTGAAGTTTGGGCACAGATGACCCTTTACACTCAGAACCATGAAATGACCATCTTGTCTGAGCCCTAAGTAGGGACAGAAGTCCCTCACCAATTACTCTAGAGCTGAAGGCAGCTGTGGAAGAAAGGAGATGCTTGGCTTCAGCAGCACATGATCTGTTGTCTGTTTCCTGAACTGTTGCATAGTTAGAGGCTACCAGGGGCAGCTCACTTACCATTCCTGAGCCTCAGTGTTCTCAGGCTTAAGGGTTAAAGCATTCCTAAACATAAACTTTATAAATTATGAAAGTGTAGAGATATTACATTATTATTTTAAATATTTATTTATTTTTGAAAGAGAGGGAACCAGAACTTCACCCTGGCACTTTCAATACTGGGGATCAAGATCAGTACATATTTGAGAGTCCAGCACCTCTATCCTCTATGTTAGCTCCTCCTCTGCTGAAAGTTAAAGTATTAATAAAAAGGAATTAGTTGGGTTCTGAATCTTAGGTGCAAACTGTTGCTGAGAAGCTTGTCAAGTGAGCCAGGAGGTGACACAGCAGATAAAGTATCGGACTCTCACACATGAGGTCCCAAGAATCATATGTGCCAGAGTAATGTTCTGGCCTTGCACTCTCTCTCCTCTCTCATAAGTAAATAAAATAAATCTTGGGTGAGGGTAGATAGCATAATGCAAAGAGACCCTCCCGCCTGAGGCTCCAAAGTCCCAAATTCAATCCCACATACCAGAATAAACCAGAACTGAGTAGTGCTCTGGTAATAAAATAATTTAAAAAATCAATAAATAAGTAAAATAAAATAAATCTTTAGACTTTAGGGAGGTGGTGCAGTGGTAGACCTTTTGAAGTAGTATATAAAAATAATTTCAGTGGTCCGGGAGGTGGTGCAGTGGATAAAGCATTGGGCTCTCAAGCATGAGGTCCTGAGTTCAATCACCGGCAGCACATGTACCAGAGTGATATCTGGTTCTTTCTCTCTCTCCTCTTATCTTTCTAATAAATAAAATATTAAAAAAATAATAATTTCAAATATTTATACTAGATCTAAAGGACACGCAAAAAAAAATAAGGTTTAATCCCCTCATCTCCTCATGTTTGCAGGGCCTGAGGGCTTTTAAGCAAGTTAACTTTTTACTAGCTGTTCCTCCCTCAGGCCACCATGTGGTTTACATATCCTCTCATGATCTGCATGTACTCTAAAATTGTTCATCATTACCCCATCTTTCTTTGTGTGTTGTTATGGTATAAAAGAGAAGCTCCATCAGAATTGGGGGCCCAGAACTTGTATCATGAGATAATTCTGGGTTGGCACCAATAAACTCTGTTTTCCTGCACCCCCTGGTGCCATGATTTTTGTTTACTGCTTCCTTGTTTACACTTTGAGCTTGTAATCATGAAGTTGTTTTTTTTTTAATATTGATTTATTTTCCCTTTTGTTGCCCTTGTTGTTTTATTGTTGTAGTTATTATTGTTGTAATTGATGTCGCTATTGTTGGATAGGACAGAGAGAAATGGAGAGAGGAGGGGAAGACAGAGAGGGGGAGAGAAAGATAGACACCTTCAGACCTGCTACACGGCTTGTGAAGAAACTCCCCCTAAAGTGGGGAGCTGGGGGCTCGAACTGGGATCCTTACGCTGGTCACGCAATGGGCTGTGCTACCGAAGTTTTTTTTATATATAAATGTTTATTTATTCCCTTTTGTTGCCCTTGTTTTATTGTTGTAGTTATTATTGTTGTTGATGATGATGTCGTTGTTGGATAGGACAGAGAGAAATGGAGAGAGGAGGGGAAGACTGAGAGGGGGAGAGAAAGATAGACACCTGCAGACCTGCTTCACCACTTGTGAAGTGACTCCCCTGCAGGTGGGGAGCCCCGGCTTTTGAACTGGGATCCTTACGCAGTTCCTTGCACTTCGTGCCACCTGCGCTTAACCCGCTGCGCTACCGCCCTACTCCCTTTTTTTTTTTTTTATATTTTATTTATGAGAAAGATAGGAGAGAGAGAGAGAAAGAACCAGACATCACTCTGGTACATGTGCTGCTGGGGATTGAAGAGGGGGGGAGGGAGAGAATAGGTAGATAGGTCAGAGAGAAATGGAGAGAGGAGAGGAAGACAGAGAGGGGGAGAGAAAGACACGTGCAGACCTGCTTCAGAGCTTGTGAAGAGACGCCCCTACAGGTGGGGAGTCAGGGGCTCGAACCGGATCCTTACTCCAGTCCTTGTGCTTGGCACCATGGGTGCTTAACCTGCTGCTCTACCGCCCGACTCCCCTTCTCTCTCTCTGTTTCTTTCCCTCTGTCTCCCCGACCCTTCTAAATTTCTGTCTCTATCTAATACATAAATAAAAATTTTAAAAAAGAATATTCAGTTCTGGCCAGGGGTAGATAGCATAATGGTTATGCAAAGAGACACTCATGCCTGAGGCTCCAAAGTCCCAGGTTCAATCCCCCACACCACCATAAGCCAGAGCTAAACAGTGCTCTGGTAAAAAAAAAAAAAAAAAAAAAAGAATATTCACTTCTGCATCTGGTATCAATACATCCCTATCAGGATGCTTGCAGTTGCAAATAACATAGAAGCAGAGGGGGTGGAGGAGATAGCATAATGATTATGCAGAGGCTCTCATACCCGAGGCTCCAAAGTCCCAGGTTCAATTCCCATACCACCACAAGCCAGAGCTGAGCAGTGCTCAGGTAAAAATAATAATTAAGGGAGTTGGGCAGTAGCGCAGCAGGTTAAGCACAGAAGCGCAAGGACCTGCGCAAGGATCCCAGTTCCAGCCCCAGGCTCCCCATCTGCAGGGGGGTCACTTCACAAGCGGTGAAGCAGGTCTGAAGGTGTCTATCTTTCTCCGCCCCCCCTTCTGTCTTCCCCTCCTCTCTCCATTTCTCTCTGTCCTATCCAACAATGACATCAATAATAACTACAACAATGAAACAACAAGGACAACAAAAAGTGAATAAATAAATAATAATAATAATTAAATTAAAATGCTTCTGTGGACATAATGTGAAGCAGAGTGGGCTTAGGCAATAAAGATAATTGCCCTAAATAACAGAAAGGGCTTGCTTGGTGTATTGCACCAAAGTAAAAAACTCTGGGGTGGGGAAGTACAGGTCCTGGAAGAGGATGACAGAGGACCTAGTGGGGGTTGTATTGTTATGTGGAAAACTGAGAAATGTTATGCACGTACAAACTATTGTATTTACTGTTGACTATAAAACATTAATCCCCCAATAAAGAAATTTAAAAAAATAATAACTGGGCCAACATGAAGTGAGTGTCAGAGTTTGATCAGGGTGCTGATACTGAGTCTCCTCAGCACTCTTGGTTTCACCTTCCTCTCATTTATCACCATCACCTTTAAGGTAGTTTTTCTCAAGGGTCCAGGGTGGTTGCCCAGCAGCAGTGTTTCCTCCATGCTTCTTCATTTTCAGCCAGAGAACGTTCCTACAGCCCTTCAGAAAAAATCATGTATCCACTGTGTCAATCAGTGTGGCACAGCGGTAAGTTTACCTAGATAGGGTTAGACTGTTGCAGGAAAAGTGCTGGCCCACCAGCTTAGTCCCTGGAGGGTCCGTCATGGCATCTTCTTGAAAGAATTACAAGATACTCTGTGATCAAATATACAAAATTTTCAAATTTCTTTTCTTTTTTCTTTCTTTTTTTTTGCCTCCAGGGTTATCACTTGGGCTCCGTACCTGCACTACAAAATCCACTGCTCCTGAAGGCTATTTTTCCCCTTTTGTTTCTCTTGTTGTTTATCGTTGTTGTGGCTATTATTATTGTTGTTATTGCTGTCATTGTTGTTGGGTAGGACAGAGAGAAACTGAGAGAGGAGGGGAGACAGAGAGGGGGAGAGAAAGATAGACACCTGCAGACCTGCTTCATTGCTTGTGTAGATAGTGAGCTGGAACAGCCAAAACGTGACAGACAAAGCAGAAGTAGAAAAGACAGACAGGCAGTAAAAAAAGTTCTGTCCTTGGAGTCTGTGAATCAGGTTCTTCAGATCATGTCAGGTGACATCTAGGGTTTTGGGGGGTGTGCCACTGTAGTCGTGCCATCTAGTTGGTGATGTCAGAGTGTGCAGGGGTCCAGATGTTTTTTTTTTTTTTTTTTCGGATTCTTGTGAAAGAAACACAAACAATCTGCTTCTCGTGGTTAGCAGGGCATCTGATTTGAATTTTTTTATAGAAAAAGAGGTTTGGTGCCTTAGCCAACTGAGTATTGGGGGATGTATCTTTCCTATTTATTTATTATTATTATTATATTATTTGTCATGGTAATCAGCTGTTATCTGGAAGGTCCTGGATGATTCACGGGGAAAAAGAACTTATCTTTTAACAAAGACTCTAAGGTGTAGGGAAGCAGGAACTTATCTTTTAACAAAGATTCTATGGTCACGCCAATAGCAACCTTGAGGGCATATGTGGCTCCCCACATGTCCCCCTTTCATATATATATATATATATATATATATACATGTGCATGTTTTGATGTTTGGCGGACTTTATTTTCTGGCAGGGTGGACTATGCCTGTCTTAGGTTGGGGATCAGCCTTCCGTCTTACCCATCATTGGAATACCTGGTCATTTTTGCCCAGTAGTACCAGGTGCCCTGTCTTAGGTTGACTGGATAACGCTAGTTCCCCCTTTACCTGTCATTGACTAGCCAGCCCTCTACATGGTGGACATTCTGATGGAGGGGGGGCAAATCCTCCGCAGCAACTCCATATTCTGCCATGTCCAGCGTATGATAGTGAACTTATATAGGTTGCATCTTTATGGCATCAATCTTTTGTTGCAAAAAGGCCATGAGCTTGTTAGGAATTATAGGACCTACTGTGAGCAGAAGACGTAAAACAAACAAGGGTCCAACAACTGAGGGTAGCCAGGTAAGGAAGGGGGAATTTATCCATTGGTATGAAGAGGTGGGATCATAACTCAAGTCTAAGGGAAGCAGTCAGTGGATATGATGTCCAGGGGAACAGCCATTTGTCTTTGGGGGTAGTAAAGGATGTCTGTGGCATGGGTGATATTATAAAGGGAAACATCTTTAAATTGTTGGCTGACAAAGGCAGGCCTATGGTGGCAAGACAAGATACACCAGTTAAGTGTACAAGAATATGTGAATGTTGTTAATTCACATAGGTTGTATATGGAGGAACTTCTTGTAGTTTAATATGAACAAATGATTCTTCATATGAAGGCTTGATAGCTGTAATCATTTACTTGTGAAAAAAATAAAACTTGTAACAAGTTAGAGGTTTACTATAATTGATACCTTGATGATTATAATTGGTTTAAATATCTTTATGATTTTGTTTGAAGGTCATCTAATGTTACCTCTCATAGCAGTCTCTACAGCAGGATCTTCAGACCAATTTTGATTAAAATATATATTTTGATTTTTTAACTATTTTACTTTGGACTATAAACAGACTCAAGTTACTTAGAGAGTTAACGCATGTTAGTGACAATGGTTTTAACATTTACAGTGCCAGATTGATGCCAGATCTGTTGTGGATTAATTTCCACAAGATAGTTTACAGGGCACTTTTGGGGGCCCTCCAAAAGCACCCTGTATAGAGAATTTGCATTTTAGTTTTGAGGATATATTGTCATGTTAAATATTTAGACTTTACCTTAAATAGTTAGTTACTTAGAAAATTAATTTTACCTTGCCTGGAATTAATGTAGCTTCAAGGTTATACTTTTAACCATTAAGTTAATGTTTACCAAACTTGAAACATACCTATAAGCATTTAGTTATAACACACAGGAGGAAAAAAAACTTTTGTTATAAAAACATATCATTTTAAAAACAAATTTATATCCATCTTTACTCACACAGTTTAAGACCAAGCACTTACATATATACCAAAACTTATATCTAAAAATCAAAAGAGAGAGAAAAAAAATTTGGAATGTTTCTGGACCTCTCCAGAAACTTTAGCTGCATCCAGCATTTTTATATAAAGTTAATTACCTTTTAGAATACTCTGAGCAGATGGGTCATACAAAAATTTTTGGTCATTCAACACACTCACAAAACACAACTGGCCAGTCATAACATAAGACATTCAGGGAAGGGGTAGGAGAGAGGGCTCTGTGAGCCAGATTTTCCAGATTCTGCCATGTCATATTATGGATCCTGGGATGTATCCTGCATCTAGTCCTCTTGTAGTATTTCTTGTTCTTCAGGGATAGCAGTGCCATCATGTGGGTATTGTCAGACATGGTGGGCAGGAACCCAGACAGGTTTAAAGTAAATCTGTGGGAAAATGCATGCAAAACCCCTCCCCATGGTCAATAGGGGGTCAGGCCCTTTCGAAATTTTATCGAGTGGGTCTTTCCACTTGGCCTTAATAGCTGGAAGAGTAGATGGTGTTTGCCAGTGAAGAATAATAGGAGGTAAGTCCGAGTTATTGTAAATATTAAAGAGATTTAATGTAGTTGATGCTTTTGCCAGTTGGATATTGGGGGGGGGGCATTCCTCCTTTGTCTTTATTTAATTGAGCCTTAAGGGTTTGATGGGCCCTCTCGACAATGCCTTGTCCCTGTGGATTATAGGGAATGCCTGTGGTATGAGTAATGTTCCAGAGGGAACAAAAACTTTAAATTGTTTGCTGGTAAACGTAGTCATATTGTCAGTTTTCAGTTGAAGAGGTAAGCCCATCACAGCAAAACAGGAGAGCATATGGCTTATAAGCTTTTTAGAGCTTTCTCCCGTCTGAGCTGTTTCCCACATAAATTTAGAAAAGGTATCAATTGAGACAAAGACATATTTTTGTTTGCCAAAGTTTGGTATGTGGGTGACATTGATTTGCCAAAGGGCATTGGCTTTTAAGCCTCAGGTTTAACCCCAAGAGTTTGAATAGCAGGTGTTTTTATGAGACTTGCACAGGAAGAACATGTAGCAAGGATATGTTTCAACTGTGGTAAAGGAACATCAGGAAATCGAGCTCAAAGGCCATTAAGATTAACATGGGTTAGGGAATGAAAGTCAGCTGGATCAGAGACAGAGACTAGGAGAGTTCCTGTGGAGGCAAGGCGGTCAGCTGCAGCATTCCCTTCAGACAGGGAACCAGGAAGATGGCTGTGGGAATGAAGGTGTTGAATATATAGTGGTTGGGTTCGAGAACAGAGTGTAGAGGTGATTTGAATCAAGAGAGGGGAAAGTGGGTCGTCATCAATTTTCACATAAGAACAAGCAAGCCATGGAAGTAAGTTAACAGTATACACACTGTCAGAAAAAAGGTTGAAGGATTCTGGTACAGCTTTTAGTGCAAGGAAAACAGCATAAAGTTCTTTGTACTGAGGGGAATTATCAGGAAGCTCAGTAAAGAGAGGTTTAGGGGATTGTTTGTCTGGGTAATATATAAGGGCAGCAGCTCCCTTTTTTCCACCATCAGTGAAGACTGTAGGAGCAGAAGGGATGGGATCTCGAGAGAAAAGTTTAGGTGCTAGTAGGGGCAAAAGAGGTAAAGAAGCTATCAATTTATTAGAAGGAAAATGGTTATCTATTTGTCCTGGAAACCCCATGAAGCTTATGGCAAAATGGGAATGGTGGTGTATGAGCCACTCTGTATCTGTGAGAGAAAAAGGAAGAATAATTAAATCTGGTTCTTTCCCTAACACCTGCACAGACCTATTTCTTCCTTGGCGAACCATGAATGCTAACACGTCTATCTCAGTGAGGAGTCTTGGAGCTCTGCCTACTTGTGTGTGAAGCCACTCGAGAACCCCATGTTTCTGCCACAATGCCCCCACTACTGTGGGGGTGGAATTAAAGATTAGAAGGTATACTGAAGAGGAGGGGGAGAATCGAACAAGGTGCATGTCTTGGAGGGCCTGGTTAACCCTTTCCAGTGCCAAGGAGGCCTCGGGAGTTAACCTACGGTTTGAGGAGGGATGTTTGTTTCCTTTTAACAGGTCAAACAGTGGTTGGAGGCAGCTAGTAGGCAGATAAAGATACTGCCTAAGCCAATTTAAATTTCCAAGAAAACTTTGTAAAGAAGCAAGAGTAAGGTTAGAAGGAAAAGTAACACTAGGTTTTAAGGGACGAATTTGCATTAGAGAAATCTCTGAACCTAAGAAAGATATTGGAGGAATTAGCTGTATCTTCTCAGGAGCTACATTAAGGCCACTTTTCTTTAATGCAGGATTGAGAAAATCACGTAGGGCACAGAGATCTGTATCTAATTCTCCCCATATTAAGACGTCATCCATGTAGTGAAAAACATTAAGGCCCTTATGAATATATGTAAAAAGGGCAGATTTAACAGCCTCTTGACAAATTGTAGGACTATTGGCATGCCCTGGGGCAGCAGCACCCATTCAAATCTATCAGCAGGGCTGGCGTTATTAATAGAAGGAACAGAGAAGGCAAAATGTTTACAATCTTGTGGATGCAAGGGAATAGAGAAAAAACAATCTTGTGTATCAATGGCTATGATTGAAATTCACGTAGGAATTGTAGAAGCAAGAGGCAAACCCCTTTGGGGGGAGCCCCAGACCTGCATGGTTTTATTTACTGCACGGAGATCTTGGAGGAGGCGTCATTTTCCTGAGCACTTTTTAATCACAAAGACAGGAGTATTCCATGGGCTTCGAGAATGACGAATGTGTCCCAAGGACAACTTCTCTCAGACGAGCTCTTTTAAAATTTCTAGCATATCCCTAGGCAAAGGCCACTGTTCCACCCAGACAGGCTCATTAGAAAGCCTGTCTAAACGGGGAGTTTGGTTACGAACAGTGGCAGTTAGTATTGGGGGTGCTGATTAGATCTAGTCTCGCAGGAGCGGGTGTTACACTCTGCAGAGGCATCTGTGGATATCCTAACATCAAGACATTCCAGAAGATCCCTGCCCAGTAGGTTGGTGCTAATATCAGCTACCAAAGGGCGGAAGTGTCTGGTAGTCCCTTCAGGGTCTTCCCACATGAGCGAATCTCTTGTGAGAAAGGCTTGGGTCAACTCTCCAATTCCATGTAAACGGGGTCCTGGGAGAAGTACCCAATTTTGGGGAACCTCTGCTTGCCTTAAAATCGTCTTTTATGCCCCCATGTCAATCAAAAATTTAAAATGAATATTGCCAATCCTTACTGTCATAGTAGGGTGACCGTGTTCTAAAACAGGAGTGGTCCACAAAATCTCAGGCCCTGAATTTGTACCATTCAGGGGCATGCCATCTTTATGAAATTTGGACCAACAATCTCTCTTCCAATGAAAACCTTTCTGACATCTAGGACAAGGCGTTCGTGGCCTCTGGCTCCCTGACTGAAGGCGGGGTTGCCCTGACTGGAGGCGTGGTTGCCCTGACTGGACGTGTGGTTGCCTTGACTGGAGGCGTGGTTGCCCTGACTGGAGGCGTGGTCGCAGCTTATCTGGACATTGGTTACGCCAATGCCCTTGGTGACCATACTGAAAGCAGGCACCGTTTTGATTACATGGGGTAACTGCATAAGCCTGTGTCATAATGGGTGCCTCATAAGAGCCTGATCTACGTTCCTGTGTCGCTAAAATCAAATTATCTGGGTGTTGGTGTTTAAGACTAAGGCATGCATGACAGAATTCTGGAATCATGCCATCCCAGACAATGGAATGCAGGAGGAGAGAACGGACTTCAGGATTATAAATCTTTCTCTCTAAGGTTGACCACACCCTAGAAATGAAGTCCGTTAAGGATTCATTGGTTTTTTTGGCGAAGGGAGTTAATGGGGACTGAGGCCTCTCCTGTGGATGGGGTTAACCTTTCCCATGCTTGTGTTGTGCAGATGCGTACCTGTTCAAAATAACCAGTTGGAAACTTGGCTTCTGCCTGCTGAGTTCCAGTTTCAGATTTCAGACTCTCCCACTCCAAACAAGGCATCAAAGTTCCATTCTAGCTGTTTGTGACTATTTTTCTGGGATTGTCTAGAGCATTCATCATGAAAGTATGCCTCCCATTGCAGGTAGAGGGGGTCTGGGAGTGCAGCACAAGTTAAATCTTTCCAGTCTTGGGGGGTATTAAGGTGCTGGAAAAAGCTTCGTAAAATGGACTTGGTCCATGGGGCATGAATTTCATCCTCCTTCACTGCCTGCCTGAGTTTTATGAGTTCTTTGGAGGAGTGTGGATGCCACACCTGAGGGTTTTGTCTATTGGGGGCCACATTTACCGGGAAGGTGTGGACTTGGTTTGATAACATGGGGGAAGGAGTCACGGAAGTGGGAGCTGCTAGGGTAGCGGCTTTCGGAGCTGCTGGAAGAGAACTCTTGGGGCAAACTATAGAGGAATTAGGGTGGTTAAGCACCGAGAACATCTCTTTTAACTTTTGTATCTCAGCCTTAAGGTCTCTTAATGATGAGGTATCAGCGGGGGGAGGAGTCATGGAAGCAGAAGCCACCACAGGAGAAACTGAACACGTGTCTGAGGGAATAGAAATCTCGGGGCAGACTGCAGAAGGCTTAGGGTGTTTAAGTGCCGAGAACATACGCTTTAACTCTTGTATCTCAGCCTCAAGGTCTCTTAATAATGAGGTATCAGTGGGGGGAGGAGTCACGGAAGTAGAAGCTGCAGAAGACTTAGAGGGATTAAGTGCCAAGAACATATCCTTTAACTCTTGTATCTCAGCCTCAAGGTCTATTAACCTTTTGGCAGAACACTTGTACATATCCTGAAAGTTGCAAATATAGCCAAGAGAACCCACGGTGTAGCTCCAATTAAAGCATCTCTGAGATCGAGAGCCTGTCCCATAAGAGAAGGATATAATGTCTGGGACATCTCCTCATAAAGCGGAAAAAATACCATGGTGGGGGGAAACGCAGGGCCACAGAGTCAGGCAGCTGCCACTTACCTGGGCAACTTTTCTGGACCTCAGGCCGGGCCACCCAGTGGGGCATGAATGCGGGACACATTGGGCACCAGGTGTCGTGCTGAGCTGCGGAGAAGAGAGAGAGGAGATCCGGAGCGAAAAGGGAACACAAATCTTTATTTGCGCTGGCACCTCAGAGTTGGGTGAAAGAGAAGCAGGTTGGGCCACGTGGAGGTAGCAAAAATGGCCGCCTCACACAGTAACCTTTCCTGCGTCTAAACACCAAAGTGAAGAAGCCAGCAAGAGAGTGAGGTGCGGAAGAAGGGCTTTTATGGGAGTAGCTCTTGCAAGAATGGGAAGGGGGAGGAGTAACCATAGCACTCCAGGGTAGGATAATAACTCTCGTGAGAATGGGAAGAGGGAGGAGTAACCATAGCACTGCAAAGATTGCAGAGAATAGACAATGCCCTGAGGGCACAACATGGTGGAACAGGCGATCCGAGAATGTCCCAACTCTCACGGGAACTAGCAATAGCCTGAAGGGACAACATGGCAGATGTGACTGCATCTGCACAATTTCCCAGCAATGCATCAAAGCTCAAGACCTGAATAAGGATCCTGGTTCGAGCCCCCAGCTCCCCACCTATGGGGGGGGGTCGCTTTGGAAGTGTGAAGCAGGTCTTCAGGTGTCTATTTTTTCCTGCTCGTATTTATTGATTTCTGATGGAGGATGATAGGAAAAGAGAGAGAGAGAGAGAGAAGAGCAGTAAAACACCACAGCACTGCTCCAAGGCTCACAGATCTCTGCCTGTTCAGATGCTCCCATGGGGTAGCTGGGGGCTCAAATGCAGGTTCTTGCTCGTGGCAAAATATGAACTCTACCTGGTGAGTCATCTCCCAGTCATTTATGTGTCTGTTTATTTACTTATTTATTTTTTAGTTTTATTAATTTTTATAGAGACAGAGAGAAATTGATAAGGAAGGGGAGAAGCAGAGAGATAGAGACACCTGTAGCACTGCTTCACCATTTGTGCAACTTTCCTCTTGCAGGTGGGGACCATGAATGCAAAACTAGGTCTTTGTGCCCTGTAATGTGTGCTCAACCACACTTTTATTATACACATGGCAAAGCATCTATAATCTACCAGATCTATCTATCTATCATCTACCACATCTATCTACCATCTACCAGAGCACTGTTTAACTCTGGTTTATGGTAGTGCAGGGGATTAAATCTAGGATCTCTGAGGCTTCAGGCATGAATGTCTTTTGCATAACCATTATGCTATCTCCCACACCTCCACCCCCACCATTCCCAGTCCTGTGTTTTGTTTTGTTTTGCCAGAGCACTACACTACTCAGCTCTGTGTTTTTTTTTCCCTAGGAATTTTGAGTTTTATTCAGGAAATGGAGAACACACACATGTCAGAGTACTTGTGGGCTGTGAGAGAAGAAGGAAAGAATGGGAGAGTAAGAAATAGAGCAATTTATTCACATGTTGATGGTCCCAGGTGTGGCCAGGAGAGATCTGTTTGTTTTTTTTTTTAATTTCTTTATTGGGGAGCTCTGGTTTATGGTAATGTGAGGGAATAAACATGGGACTTCAGAACCTCAGATATGTAAGTATTTTGCATAACCATTGTGAGGTCTTCCCCTACCCTTCCCACTCTTTCCTTCTCTCTCTCTCTCTCTATCTCTCTCTCTATATATCTATATCTCCCTCTATTTTATCTCCATCCAGGTCACCCTCCTAAGCTACACAGAGTTTGCCAAGATAGTTGTTGATTTGTTGTCTCAAAACACAATCTGAGTAATTTGGCACTCAGCAGCTCCCATTTAATCAGACAGGAGGACTGGAAAAGTTTAAGGGTGGAACTGACCTTCAGATTCATTTTCTGTTGATCCAGTTATTTAATTTCCTCATTCAGCAAACCTGACTGATAGTCAGTCATATTTCCAGTAAGTGGCCCATGGGAATCTGATCAGGTCCATTTCCAGCTTAGCACTCCCGCAGTGGTTTCCAATTACTCCAGATAAAATGCCTGTTCCTGTGTAGTTAGTTGATTTCAGCCAGCTCCTCTCACCTCATATTTCACAACTATCATCATCTAGTTGCTTGCAGCATACCGGACCACTCTCTGAATCTGGAACACACTCTTTCCCTGCATCAGGAGTTTTATGGTCATATGATTTGTTCTCCGTGCTAGAGAACATGCCACGTATACACATCCCATGCTGCCTCACCTCTTCTTCATCCTCAGGTCTGTGTAAATATCTCTTCCTCTGAGCTAGGCTAGGTCTCCCATGTATATTCACTCTACTTTTCTCTCAGTACTTTGCTCACTTGCATTTTGTTGTGTTTCATCTGTAGCCTGGTCTATCTTGCCCACTAGATTGTAAATCCATAAGAACAAAAACTTTGTTATGTTCACCATCCTCTCTAGTATCTAGGATCATACCTAGAAAATGCCAGTCAAAAAATATAGTATGCACAAAGAATGTAGAATACATACTAGCTCCTGTCTTGAATAATTCCTGTCAGCTCCCCACCTGCCTGGGGGTCGCTTTGCAAGTGGTGAAGCAGGTCTGCAGGTGTCTATCTTTCTCTCCTCTCTGTCTTCCCCATCTCAGTTTCTGTGTCTCCTATCCAACAACAAGAGATATAACAACAACAATAACAATAACAACCACAAAAATGGCAACAAAATGGGAAGAATGGCCTCCAGGAGCAGTAGATTCATACTGCTGGCCCCAGCAGTAACCCTGGAGGCAAAATAATATGATAATGTCAGATAGAGACTTAGAGGAGGAGAAATGGTCACCATAATACTGCTCCACAGTCCCTGGTGCCACACAAGGTGAGATATCTTTTGGCCCAGATCTGTTTGCATTTTATTATTATTATTATTTATTTACTCATTTATTAATGAAGGAGAATGAGGAGAATAAGAGAACCAGAATATCACTCTGGCACGTGCAATGCCAGGAGTTAACCTAAGATCTCATGGTTTGGTTTCAAGTCTAGCATTCTAGTTGCCGAGCCACCTCCAGGGCCACTATTCCATCAAATTTAACTGGTCAAAGTAAATCACTTCAGGGGATTGGGAAGATAGTACCACTGATAGTGTAAAAGATTTTCATGCTTGATAGACAAAGCAATCAGAGGTTCTGGGTTCAGTCCCTGGCACCATTATAAGCCAGAGCTGAACAGTGCTCTGGTAAAAACAAAAACAAACAGCCCTAGATTCAAGGAGGTGGAGAAATAGACTCTTTCTTGATGAAGGAAGTGGCATGGGAGTTGGGCTGTAGTGCAGTGGGTTAAGTACACAGGGCGCAAAGCCAACGACCAGCATAAGGATCCTGGTTCGAGCCCCTGGCTCCCCACCTGCAGGGGAGTTGCTTCACAAGCGGTGAAGCAGGTCTGCAGGTGTCTCTCTTTCTTTCCCCCCCTCTGTTTTCCCCTCCTCTCCCCATTTCTCTCTGTTCTATCCAACAACAACAATAATAACAACAATAAAAACAAGGGCAACAAAAGGGAAAATAAACAAATGTAAAAAAAAAAAAAAAAAGGAAGTGGTGAAATCACCAAAGTAACCACACTAGAACAGGATGTAATAGATCACTTTAGTCAGCTACCACAGGAGGTGAAGAATTATTTTGGTCAGCTACAATACAAGTCATAACAGCATAGATTTGGTGTATTGCACCAAAGTAAAAGACTTTGGGTTGGGGGTGGAAGGGTGGGGGGAGTGCTCAGCTCTTGGAACATGATGGTGGAGGAGGACCTAGGTGTGTGTGGGGGGGGTTAGGATGTTGTGTGGAAACTGAGGAATGTTACACATGTACCAACTCTCTCTTTCTGTTTCTCACATAAACAAATAAACTGAGGAGGTGGCTCATTGGTATAGCACAGGATTTACATGTATGAGGTTCTGAACAGGGTGGAGTGATGATCTAGTTCTGACACCTTCCATCTCACTGATAGAAAGAAAGGAAGGGGGTAGGTATAGATAGCATAATGATTATGTAGAGACTTTCATGCCTGAGGCTCTCAGGTTCAATCCCCCACACCACCATAAGCTAGAGCTGAGCTGTGCTCTGGTGAAAGGAAAGATGGATGGATAGAAGGAAAGAAGGAAGAAAGGATGGAAGGAAGGAAGGAAGGAAGGAAGGAAAAGAGAGAGGGATGGAGAGAGGAGAGGGGACAGGAGGAGAGGACAGGGCCAGAGAGAGGTCACTGGGTGGCATGCCTCCTTTGCCATGTGTGCAGCCCAGTTTCTAGTCGTAGCACCACAAGGATGTACGAGAGCAGTGGTACCAGACATGGCACCAGAGTCATGTCTGTCTCTGAAAAACAGCCCAAAGCAGTAAAATTAAATATTCCCCAAACGCAGAACACACACACATGTTGGGAACACAGTTCACTTATGGTGAGGACTCTGATTGCTTTCCTCTGAAGGTCCTTACATTAGGAGACCTCTTAATCCAAAGGTTTTTAATTTGTGTTTTACAGACAGGATTTAGGGAGTATCCAAACCCCTGACATTGCCAGGGGCCAGCCTTGGCAAGTTATTAGGGTATCCTGAAGGAGGAGGGGCATTGGCACAGATGAGGAAGAATGAGAGATGAGTGAGTTGCTGAATCAAGCTCAAGCAGGCATCTCCACTGAGCTCAGGCAGAACTTTATTTTATTTATTTATTTTCTTAAATTTCTTTATGGGGGAATTAATGTTTTACATTCAACAGTAAATACAACAGTTTGTACATGCATAACAATTCCCAGTTTTCCATATAACAATATAACCCCCACTAGGTCCTCTGTCATCCTTCTTTGATCTGTATTCTCCCCACCCACCCACCCCAGAGTCTTTTACTTTGGTGCAATACGCCAATTCCAGTTCAGTTTCTACTTGTGTTTTCTTTCTTTTTTTTTTTTTCATATATTTATTTATTTTCCCTTTTGTTGCCCTTGTTTTTTATTGTTGTAGTAATTATTTTTTTTAATTTTTTTTATTTCTTTATTGGGGAATTAATGTTTTACATTCAACAGTAAATACAATAGTTTGTACATGCATAACATTCCCCAGTTTCCCATTTAACAATACAACCCCCACTATGTCATTTATCATCCTTCATGGACCTGTATTCTCCCCACCCACCCACTCCCACCCCAGAGTGCTTTGGTGCAATATGCCAATTCCATTTCAGGTTCTACTTGTGTTTTCTTTTCTGATCTTGTTTTTCAATTTCTGCCTGAGAGTGAGATCATCCTTCTGTTTCTGACTTATTTCACATAACATGAATTTTTCAAGGTCCATCCAAGATCAGCTGAAAACGGTGAAGCCACCATTTTTTATAGCTGAGTAGTATTCCATTGTGTGTGTGTGTGTGTGTGTGTGTGTGTGTGTGTGTGTGTATCACAACTTGCTCAGCCACTCATCTGTTGTTGGACACCTGGGTTGCTTCCAGGTTTTGGCTATTACAAATTGTGCTGCCAAGAACATATGTGTACACAGATCTTTTTGCATGGGTGTGTTGGGTTCCTTAGGATATATCCCCAGGAGAGGAATTGCAGGATCATAGGGTAGGTCCATTTCTAGCCTTCTGAGAGTTCTCCAAACTGTTCTCCACAGAGGTTGGACCAACTGACGTTCCCACCAGCAGTGTAGGAGGGTTCCTTTGACCCCACACCCTCTCCAGCATTTGCTGCTGTTACCTTTTCTGATGTATGACATTCTCTGAGGCCCTTTGTCAAAGATTAGATGTCCATACATGTGGGGCCTCATTTCTGGGCTCTCAATTCTATTCCACTGCTCAGTGTGTCTATTCATGTTCCAGTACCAAGCAGTTTTGATGACAATGGCCCTATAATACAGTTTGAGATCTGGGACTGTGATGCCTCCGGTTCTGTTCTTTTTTCTCAAGATTGTTTTGGCAATTCTAGGTCTTTTCTGGTTGCAGATAAACATTTGTAGCATTTGTTCTATTCTCCTAAAAAATATGCTTGGGATCCTAATGAGGATAGCATTAATTGTGTATATAGCTCTGGGTAGTATATTCATTTTGATGATGTTAATTCTACCAACCCATGAACATGGAATATCTTTCCACTTCTTTGTCTCTTTTTCAATTTCCTTGAGTAGTGGCTGATAATTTTCAGTATACAAGTCAAATATTTTTTTTATTATTTTTTAACATTTATTTTATTGATGTCATCCTTGTTGGATAGGACAGAGAGAAATAGAGATGGGGAAGACAGAGAGGGGGAGAGAAAGATAGACACCTGAAGACCTGCTTCACCACCTGTGAAGTGACTTCCCTGCAGGTGGGGAGCCAGAGGCTCAAACCAGGATCCTTACACCTGTCCTTGCACTTTGCACCTTGTGCACTTAACCCACTGTGTTACTGCCTCCTTAGGTTTTTCTATGTAACTTCATGTCATCTGCAAATAGGGAGAGTTTGACTTCTTCTCTTCCAATCCGTATGCCTTTAATTCCTCGCTCCTGCCTGATTGCTATGGCAAGAACTTCCAACACTATGTTGAATAGTAATGGTGATAGTGGGCAGCCCTGTCTAGTACCTTATCTGAGGGGAAATGCTTTCAGTTTTTCACCATTGAGTATGATGTTGGCTGTAGGTTTGCTATATATAGACTCCACTATCTTCAGGAATTTTCCATCTATTCCCATTTTTTGTAGTGTTTTGATCATAAAGGGATGCTGGATTTTGTCAAAGGCTTTCTCTGCATCTATTGATATGACCATGTGGTTTTTGGTCTTGCTTTTGTTGATGTGGTGGGTCACACTGATTGATTTACATATATTTAGCCAACCTTGCATGCCTGGGATAAACCCCACTTGGTCATAATGAACAATCTTTTTAATATACTGCTGTACTCGGTTGGCTAGAGTTTTGTTCAATATTTTCACATCTATGTTCATCAGAGATATTGGTCTGTAGTTTTCTTTTTTTGTTATGTCCCTGTCTGCTTTTGGTATCAAAGTGATGTTGGCTTCATAGGAGTTGAAAGGGAGTATTCCAGTGTCTTCAATCTTCTGGAAGACTTTTAAAAATAGAGGTATTAGTTCTTCTTTGATTAGTTCTTCATTTGTAAAACCATCTGGTCCAGGACTTTTATTTTTGGGAAGATTTTTGATAACTGTTTCAATTTCATTAGCTGTGATGGGCCTGTTCATGTTATCCACTTCCTCTTTACTTAGTTTTCGAAGTTGGTAGGTATCTAGGAAATCTTCCATATTTTCCAGGTTCTCTAGCTTGGTGGCATATAGTTATTCATAGAAGCCTTGCATGGTATGTTGAATTTTTGTGGTGTTGTGATATCTCTTCTTTCATTTATGATTCAATTTATTGAAAAAGGGTCTTCTCCCTTTTTTGTTTTGTGAGTCTGGCTAAAGGTTTGTCAATTTTGTTCACTCTTTCGAAGAACCAACATTTACTTTCATTGATCTTTTGTATGGTTTTCTTATTTTCAATGTTATTTCTGCCCTAACTTTAGTGATTTCTGTCCTTCTGGTTGCTTTAGGGAGAACTTTATTTTTATAGTCTTTTTTCTTTATTTTTATTTTTTTGTTAATTGTTGTTAAAATTTCGGAAGGCTCTTGCCGGCCTGGCTTGCTTCACGGCGGGTAACAGAGACGCGGAGACAACGGCTGGGCAGGGAAGCTGTATTTCTTTATTCAGGAACAACGATTCATAAACTAAGACAAACTAATCACCAAACAGAACTCTGCTGTCTCTTTGCGGCGGCACAAGCACTCTCTCTTACTCTCAAACTCAGGAACCCAGGAACTCTGTCACTCGGGAACTCAGGAACCCTCTCCCGGGGTTCCTTGGGGCGGGGCCAAGCAGGCCCGCAAAATTAACAGGACTCATCCAATTCTCTTGGCGGGGGAGGGCTAGAACAAACCAATGTAAAGCATACGACAGTTAATATTTATTTATTTATTCCATTTTTGTTGCCCTTGTTTTATTGTTGTAGTTATTGTTGTTGTTACTGATGTCGTCGTTGCTGGATAGGACAGAGAGAAATGGAGAGAGGAGGGGAAGACAGAGGTGGAGAGAAAGATAGATACCTGCTTCACCAAAGCTTGTGAATCAACCCCCTTGCAGGTGGGGAGCCGGGGACTCAAACCGGGATCCTTACACTGGTCCTTGGGCTTTGTGCCACTTGCGCTTAACCCACTGCGCTACTTAGATCATTAAAACAAAAATCACCAAGGTATATATTATTAAAATTAAAATCACCAAGTAAGAAAAGTACAGGTAGGGAATATTTCCTGCTTCATGGAACATTTACATTCCGGGAGTATCTTTCTCCCTAGAGATCACATTACAGTTTCTTTGTCTTTTGTTATTCCTGTACCTGTGTGCTAGGCAGATGTCCTATTGTTTAAGATTAATCTACCTATTATGTATATTTATGCCATCCTTTTGCCCTTATGTATCAGAAGCCATGGTTCATAGAAAGTTCAAGCTTGTCAAAAGAAACCACTACCCAAATCAAGAGACTCCTCACAGAATGGGAGAAGATCTTTACATGCCATACATCAGATAAGAGTTTAATAACCAACATATATAAGGAGCTTACCAGACTCAACAACAAGACAACAAATAACCCCATCCAAAAATGGGGGGAGGAATTGGACAGAATATTCACCACAGAAGAGATCCAAAAGGCCGAGAAACACATGAAAAAATGCTCCAAGTCTCTGATTGTCAGAGAAATGCAAATCAAGACAACAATGAGATATCACTTCACTCCTGTGAGAATGTCAAACATCAGAAAAGGTAACAGCAGCAAATGCTGGAAAGGGTGTGGGGTCAAAGGAACCCTCCTGCACTGCTGGTGGGAATGTCAATTGGTCCAACCTCTGTGGAGAACAGTTTGGAGAACTCTCAGAAGGCTAGAAATGGACCTACCCTATGACCCTGCAATTCCCCTCCTGGGGATATATCCTAAGGAACCCAACACATCCATCCAAAAAGATCTGTGTACACATATGTTCTTGGCAGCACAATTTGTAATAGCCAAAACCTGGAAGCAACCCAGGTGTCCAACAACAGATGAGTGGCTGAGCAAGTTGTGGTATATATACACAATGGAATACTACTCAGCTGTAAAAAATGGTGACTTCACCGTTTTCAGCCGATCTTGGATGGACCTTGAAAAAATCATGTTGAGTGAAATAAGTCAGAAACAGAAGGATGAATATGGGATGATCTCACTCTCAGGCCGAAGTTGAAAAACAAGATTAGAAAAGAAAACACAAGTCGAACCTGAAATGGAATTGGAGTATTACACCAAAGTAAAAGACTCTGGGGTGGGTGGGTGGGTGGGGAGAATACAGGTCCATGAAAAATGATGAATGAAATAGTGGGGGTTGTATTGCTAAATGGGAATCTGGGGAATGTTATGCATGTAAAAAAAAAAAAAAAGAAGTAGAAACGCAAAGCAGAAATTGACTGAGTTTGGTTATGGCACCAAAGTAAGAAAGCAGAAGTATACTAGAGTTTGCAGTGAGTACCTCCCTAATACTACCTTTCCACTTTTCCAAGCTTTGGGTCCATGATTGCACAACAATTTGTTTGGCTTTGTATGTTAACTCTCTTTTCAGTCACCAGGTTCCAGGTGTCATCAGGATGCTGGCCAGACTTCCCTGGATTGAAGACACCACCAATGTGTCCTGGAGCTCAGCTTCCCCAGAGACCCATCCTACTAGGGAAAGAGAGAGGCAGACTGGGAGTATGGACCGACCAGTCAACGCCCATGTTCAGCGGGGAAGCAATTACAGAAGCCAGACCTTCTACCTTCTGCATCCCACAATGACCCTGGGTCCATGCTCCCAGAGGGATAGAGAATGGGAAAGCTATCGGGGGAGGGGGTGGGATATGGAGATTGGGCCGTGGGAATTGTATGGAGTTGTACCCCTCCTACCCTATGGTTTTGTTAATTAATCCTTTCTTAAATAAAAAATAAAAAATAAAAAAATAAAAAAAAGAGAAAAAAAAAAAAGAAAGTTCAAGCTTGTTATGTTTCTAGGGGCCTTAAACAAATTGAACAGCCCTGCTTTTCTTTTTTTTTTAAATTATTTATTTTTCCTTTTGTTGCCCCCCTTTTTTTCTTTTTTTTTTTGCCTCCAGCCTGCACCATGAATCCACTGCTCCCGGAGACTGTTTTTCCCCTTTTGTTGCCCTTGTTGTTTTATCATTGTTGTGGTTATTATTGTTGTTGCTGTCTTTGGATAGGGCAGAGAGAAATCGAGAGAGGAGGGGAAGACAGAGAGGGGTGAGAAAGATAGACACCTGCAGGTCGATTGCTTCACTGCCTGTGAAGCAATCACCCTGCAGGTGGGGAGCAGGGGGTCAAACTGGGATCCTTGTGCCAGTCCTTGCGCTTTGCACCATGTGCACTTAACCAGCTGCACTACCGCCTGACTCCCCCAATGTGTGCAAATCTTCTTGTACCCCAATTCCCTTATGTGCAAACATGGTGCAGCAAAGTGTCTGTGCTCCCCAGGTTCTCCCTGATCTCAAAAGAACTATTTTCCATGTTGTGCCAATAATGGTGATTGCACGATAATAAAGAATTATATGGGGGCAGTTGCTTATTATTAAATCAACTAACAAATGTTTTGTTTTTTTTTTATAAGAAAAGAATTTAAGTGGTCCAGGGGGTGGTGTAGTGGATGGGGCATAGGACTCTCAAGCATGAGGTCCTGAGTTCGGTCCCCAGCAGTGCATGTGCCAGAGTGGTGTCTGGTTCTTTCTCTCTCTTTTTCTCCTCCTCTTTCTCATTAATAAATAAAATCTTTAAAAAAAATTTAAAAATTGTATGGGGTGGGGGTAGATCTAGTAATGGTTATGCAAAGGGACTTATGGGGCCAGGCGGTGGCACAACTGGCTGATTAAGTGCTCACATTACAGTGTGCAAAGACCTGAGTTCAAGCCCCTTGCCCCCACCTGGAGGGGGAAAGCTTCAAGAGTTGGTGAAGCAGGGGTGCAGGTGTCTTTCTTTCCCTATATCTTCCTCCCCTCTCAATTTCTCTGTCTCTGTCCAGTAATAATATAAACAAAAATATTTTTTAAAAAACATTGGGGCCAGGTGGTGGCACATCTGGTTAAGAATACATGTTACAATGTTCAAGGACCCAGGTTCAAGACCCCAGTCCCCACCCACAGGGGGGAAGCTTCAGGAGTGATGCACAGCTGCAGGTGTCTTTCTGTCTCTCTCCCTATCTTCTGCTTCCTCTCATTTTCTGGCTGTCCCTGTCCAATAAACAAATAAATATAATTTTAAAAAATTTTAATTTTTATAATTAAAAAAAATTTTAAACTCTCATGCCTGAGTTTCCAAAGTCCCAGGTTCAATTTCCCACACCACCATAAGCCAGAGCTGAGTAGTGCTCTAGTTAAAAAAAAAAAAATTGGGGAGTCGGGCTGTAGCGCAGCGGGTTAAGCGCAGGTGGCGCAAAGCACAAGGACCGGCATAAGGATCCCGGTTTGAACCCCGGCTCCCCACCTGCAGGGGAATCGCCTCACAGGCGGTGAAGCAGGTCTGCAGGTGTCTATCTTTCTCTCCTCCTCTCTGTCTTCCCCTCCTCTCTCCATTTCTCTCTGTCCTATCCAACAACGACAACAACAATAATAACTACAACAATAAAACAACAAGGGCAACAAAAGGGAATAAATAAATAAAATAAATATTAAAAAAAAAAAAAAAATTGTATGAGGCCAGGTAGTGGTGCACCCAGTTGAGAGCTCATGTCACAGTGCACAAGGACCCAGGTTCACGTTCCCAGTCCCCACCTGAAAGGCGGAAGCTCCATGAGTGGTGAAACAAGGCTGCAGGTCTTTCTTGTCCTCTCCCCTGCCCCTCTCAAATTATCTTTGTCCTGTCAAATAAGAGGAAAAAATAGCCACCAGGAGTGGTGAATTCATTGTGCAGGCACTGAGGACTAGTTATAACCATGGTGGCAATTAAAAAAGAAATCATATTGAATATAAATAATAAATTAAAAAGATGTTTCAATGTTTTATATATATTTTTTCCCTTTTGTTGCCCTTTTAAAAAAATTGTTGTTGTAGTTATTATTGTTGTTATTGATGTCGTCATTGTTAGATAGTCCAGAGAGAAATGGAGAGAGGGAGGGTAGAGAAAGACACTGCAGACCTGCTTCACCGCCTGTGAAGCGACTCCCCTGCAGGTGGGGAGCCGGGGGCTCCAACCATCTTGGTCCTTGCGATTGTCGCCACGTGCGCTTAACCCACTGCACTATTGCCCAACTATTTTGTTTTATCTTAATGAGAGAAAGATACAGGGACAAAGACAGAGACCAGAGCACTATTCAGCTCTGGCTTATGGTGGTACTAGGGATTGAACGTGTGACCTCACAGCTTCAGGCATGAAAACCTTCTGCATGGTCTGGGAGGTGGCACAATGGATAAAACACTGGATTCTTAACCATGAGGTCCCAAATTTGATCCCTGGCCACACATGTACCAGTGATGTCTGGTTCTTTCTCTCCTATCTCTCTCAGGAATTAATAAATAAATTCTTAAAAAAAACAAAAAAAAGAGTCGGGCAGTAGCACAGCGCTCAAGCGCACGTGGTACAAAGTGCAAGAACCAGCTTAAGGGGTGGGGGTGAGGTGTGGAGTGTCCCCTTCACTGGCGGTGAAGCAGGTCTGCAGGTGTCTATCTTTCTCTCCCCCTCCTCTCTCCATCTCTCTCTGTCCTATCTAACAACGACAACATCAATAACAATACAACAACAATTCTTCTTCTAGCGTTTGCCAGCAACAACAATCAAAATAAAAAATAAAAAAACAAGGGCAACAAAAGGGGAAATAAATAAAAATTAAAAATAAATGTTTAAAAAAAGAAAAGGAAATCTTTTGCATAACCATTATGTGTTCTCCCCACTGTAAACATTTAAAAAATATTTTATGTATTTCTTTTGTTGCCCTTGTTGTTTTATTGTTGTAGTTATTATTATTGTCATCATTGTTGGATAGGACAAAGAGAAATAGAGGAGGGGAAGACAGACGGGGAGATAAAGACACTCCCTTGAAGCAACTCCCTTGCAAGTGGGGAGCCTGGGGCTTGAACCGGGATCCTTACGCCAGTCATTGCGCTTTGTGCCATGTGTGCTTATCCCGCTGTGCTACCATCCAACTCCTTGTAAACTTTCTTTCTTTTTTTTTAAGTCATATATATATATATATATATATATATATATATATATATTCCCTTTTGTTGCCCTTGTTTTATTGTTGTAGTTGTTGTTAGATAGGACAGAGAGAAATGGAGAGAGGAGGGGAAGACAAAGAGGGGGGAGAGAAAGATAGATACCTGCAGATCTGCTTCACCACCTGTGAAGCGACTCCCTTGCAGGTGGGGAATCGGAGGCTGGAACCATAGGTTCCTTATGCCAGTCCTTGCGCTTTGCACAATGTGTGCTTAACCCGATGTGTTACCACCCTACCACCTGACTCCCCAAACATTTTTTCTTTCTTCTTCTTCTTCTTTTTTTTTTTTTAAAGATTTCATTTATGAGAAAGATAGAAGAAAGAAAGAACCAGACATCACTCTGGCACATGTGCTGCCGGGGATCGAACTTGGGACCTCATGCTTGAGAGTCCAAAGCTTTATCACTGTGCCACTTCCTGGACCACACCAAACATTCTTTCTTTTTTTTTTTTTTTTTTCCCCTCCAGGATTAATGCTGGGCTTGGTGCTTGCACCATGAATACACCCTCCAGGAGGCCATTTTTCCCCCTTCTGTTGCCCTTGTTGTTGTAGCCTCGTTGTGGTTATTATTATTGCCATTGTTGATGTTGTTCGTTGTTGGATAGGACAGAGAGAAATGGAGAGAGGAGGGGAAGACAGAGGGGAGAGAGAAAGATAAATACCTGCAGACCTGTTTCACCGCCTGTGAAGTGACTCCCCTGCAGGTGGGGAGCCAGGGGCTCGAACCAGGATCTCTACGCTGGTCCTTGCGCTTTGCGCCACATGCGCTTAAGCCACTGCGCCACCGCCCGATCCCCCCAAACATTCTTTCTTATTCATGTCTCCTGGTGTACATGTCTGAGTTTCTCTTCTATATACCCTTAGTATTGAAATAACTAGGTTGTTATGTAGGTAAAAACTTAATTTCAGGAGATAGACTGTTTTCCAAAATAGCTCTCTACTTTTCTTACCTGGGTCTGTCTGTTCCTAGTTAGACTGCAACACCAGTGGCTAGAAAAATTAAAAATTTTCACTGCTTAGCATTCAATTAGCACCAAGCTATAATACCCAGGAGACTCAGGGCAGAAGTGTAAGCACCTGAGGCCTCCCCGATTCAACAAATACTGAGTTGAGATTAAACAACAGGCAGAAGAGGGACCACACACTACTTGTGGAAACTAATTAAGGTAGTCTCCTGGAACTCCATCTTCCTAGACTCTCTCAATATTGAGTCTAGAAGGGCTTTCAGGGCTTTTAGTTACAACTCAAATCCCAAGAAAGGAGGTTTAATTTCCTCTAAAATCCTTCTCAGCTGACACTTCTAATACCCAAAAAGGATTAGAAAGAAATTAATAAAGAACAAAGAGACATTTGACTCCCCTGCAGGGGGGGAGCCAGGGGCTTGAACCGGGGTCCAGGTCCTTGAGCTTTGCACCGCATGCACTTAACCCTCTGCAGTACCACCCGACCCCCTTAAATGTCTTTTGACTAAACTTTTTTTAGGTGGATAGTTACCTCCCACACTCAAGATGGCATAAATAGGTGTTTTTAAAAATGTAGCTGAAATGAACTCTTCAAATTAAACATGAATCTCTCATTTTCAGAGCTGCAGCCAACCCATCTCCTTGACCTTTATCTTCTGGCAGGCCACACTGTTACTATAGAGATTTTTGCTGAAATAATCTACTTCTACAATACATTAAGCACTCCAGATCTTGTTCTTCTGTCTTCGGTTAACTTTTCTCAGTGGAGGATTTATAAATTCCTAGGAAGTGCTTGCTCAGACTTTCTCTTTTCCTCACTCAGATTTCCCTCAAGACGGCAGCGTTTATCTTCCTATGTTCTATTCTCCATTTCAACCACCAGGTTCCAGATGATACATGACCCCAACCTGACTTCCCTGAGCAGATGACCCTACCATGTGTCCTGGAACCCTGCCTCCCCAGATCCCTGACCCATTAAGGAAAGAGAGAGACAGGCTGGGAGTATGGATCGACCTCCCAATGACCATGTTCAGTAGAGAAGCAATTACAGAAGCCAGACCTTTCACCTTCTGCACCCCATAATGATCCTGGGTCCATACTTCCAGAGAGATAAAAAATAGGGAAGCTATCAACAGAAGTGATTGGATATGAAGCTCTGGGGGTGGGAACTGTGTGAAAATGTACCCCCCTTATCTTATAGTCTTGTCAGTATTTCCATTTTTTTAAATATTTATTTTTTCTTTAAAAAAAAAAAAAAAGAACAAAGAGAATGACAGACAGAGGAGGAGGAGTGGTAAGATGAGGGAAGAATCTAGAATTCACATATTCTTTTTTTTTTTTTATCTAAGTATTCTAAAATTATCTATCTACCCTTTTCTGCACAAGGATGGATTATTCCTAAAAAAAAAAAAAAAGTATTTTAATAAAAAAGAGGCAATATTGGGGGCACACCCAGGTAAGCAAACATATAACCACGCACAAGGACCGAGGTTGGAGACTCAGCTCCCCACCTGCAGGGGATGTTCCCTGAGTGGTGCAGCAGATATGCAGGTGTCTTTCTATTCCTATCTCCTCCTCCCCTCTCAATTTCTCTATGTCCTATCAAATAAAATAGAAGGGAAAAAAAAGGAGAAGGAGAAAAAACAGCCTCCAGGATCAGTGAATTCACAGCGCCAGCACTGAGCCCCAGTGATAACCATGGAGACAAAGAAAAAAAGGTGTGTGTGGGGGCAATATGTGCAAGTGACCACAAGCAATCTTAATATCCCTGTTATTAAGGGATTACCTTCTTCATACTAAAATTACAAAAACAATCTAACATGTGTTCTGTAAGCAAAATATTGCCCCAAATGCAGACTTGAGGTAAGGAAAGCCATGTGAAGAGGTGGGAGAAAAGTTCTGAGGGATCTGGGGGTGGGCCAAAGACCTCAGCCACAGAGCAGAAACAAGATAAAAACAAAAAAGGACTCCTACAAAATAGCATGATTGGAGATTCCTAGGTACTGAGAAAGCAAACAGAGGATAGCTACAATTCCCAAGGTCAAAGGCTTCATTATCTCCAGCAGCTCCCTAGTTGACTGCTACACAAGAGCTCATGTTATTGCTTAGATAAATGAAAAATGGTGGGTGGGGGTAGAAAGCATAATGGTTATATAAAGAGACTCACACATCTGAGGCTCCAAAGTCCCAAGTTCAAACCCCACACTGCCATAAGCCGTAAGTGCTCTAGTAAAATAAAGGTTCAAGCACCTTCAGGGGAAAAGCTTCACAAGTAGTGAAGCAGCGCTGCAGGTGTCTCTCTCCCACTGTATCTCCCTCTCCACCCTCAATTTCTCTCTGTCTCTGTCCAATAATAAATAAAAATACTTTAACAAATAAAATAAAAATAGAAATGAAAAATGGAAGGAATACACAGAAGAGGACTACACGCCAGTGGCAAAGCAGCTTCCTCAGTCACATTTGGGCAGCAATGCTAATGATAGCAAGAGAAATGAATGGCTAGGCTTATCTTGCTCGGTGGAGCTTTTTCAATGTAAGTAAGCAGATTATTATGCATTAGCTTGACATCTTTAGTTACTTGTTCCTTAAATTAGATCAGGAGCCATATGGAGAACCAGGTAGGCTAATTTGGCCCACCAGCTGCTCAGGACTAATGATGAAGAACTCACCTCAAGTGTGAGGGAGCCCTGTAGTCAGAGACCTGTAACCAAACTGAGTCCTAGGTCTGGAGCATCTGCAAGCTAGTGCTTCATGGTGGTGTTACAAATGGAACTAATAGCATTTTGATTGACATAAGTCCCCCAACCACAGCCCCAGCTCAATGTAGAATCAACATTTTTATTGGCTAAAGGCTTATAAAAAAGTTTTAAAAACAGTTTAAAGTGTGGGTCTGCTACCTGGTTTCTTTTCTTAAACCCCAAATGGGGTGGGAAACTTTAGTGCAGACTTAAAGGTGGAGAGCACAAGTGAATTAGAAACCTGCTGAGCCTCCACAATTGGAGAGCAGGACAGACATACTCCTACTTGAACATGATGAAGATGGGACCCATCTTTGCCACTTGTCTCAGTTTCTGGCACTTTCATGGGAATACACTCTCTGTATCACAACTGTATTACCCTCTGTCTTCCAACACCAGAGCTTGTGGGACCAGGTGATGCTATGTCAGCCTACACAGTTTGCAAAAGTACATAGGCCCAAAATTGGCCATGAGGTTTGGGATTACCAGTTCCCCAACTTGGCAGGATGGAAAAAAAAAGAATGTGTCCATGAAAAGTTTTCGGAAGTGAGTCAGGTCATCCACCTGAACCTTGATGCTGTATTGATTGGCCAGGAGCTCGATGGCACCTTGCACCACATACTCATTCTGTAAGTGCGAGAGTGAGCACGTAGAATACACAACATGGCCTCCCGGCTTGGTGGCAAGAAGTCCAGCCCTAAAACAAGAAAGAAAGAGAAGCAGTGACTAGTGAGCTTTCCAAAAAATGTGCAATACTCATCCATGAACACACACAAGGACCCCTCTTCCCCCAGGGGAGACCTCCTGGCAGCATGAGACTACTTTTGTTGTCTTAACAGGATGTTAGACAATTCTTCATGCCCTCACTGATAAGCTTTATTTTACTTTATTTAAAAGTATTAGACATATTTCTATGAGGAAAAAAATAAACCAGAATATATTTCAGCGCTAAAAAAAAAAAAAAAATGTGCAATAGAAGAAGCAGGAAGATGGGCAGGGAGTATACTGTGGAATGAGTACTTATGTTAGCCTCTGAATTCCTTTCTACAATTGAAACTGCATGGAAAGTCATCCACAAAGCAAAGAGCAACCTAACCTCACTCCATGGGCTCCCTCCAGAACTTTTTTTTATTTTAATCTTCTTGAAATGATCCTCTGCACTATTTCTCATGCTGAGTCTTTTTTTCTTTTTGTGATAAGCAGGGTCTTGTGCATACAGTTTCAGTGCTCAGGGACAGGCAGTGGTGCACCCAGTTGAACACACACATTACCATGCTCAAAAACTTGTGTTTGAGTCCCCAGCCTCCACTTATACAGAGAAAGCGTCACAAGCAGTGGAGCAGTGCTACAGGTATCTCTCTCCCTCCCTCTTTAACTCCCCGCACCCCCCCACCTCATTATCTTTCTGTTCTATCAAATAAAATATTTTTTTTCAATACTCAAAATATTGGCCTTGAATTTATTTCTTTATTTTGCTACCAGGGTTATCGCGGAGGCTCAGCGCCTACACATCAAATCCACTGCTCCCATCAGCCATTTTGACCATTTTTCCCCTTCTATTTTACTTGACAGGAGAGAGAAAAATTGAGAGGGGTGAGGAGATAGAGAGGGAAACAGAAAGATACCTACAGACCTGCTTCACTTCTCATGAAGTCTACCCCCTACAGATGGGGAGCAGGGGCTCAAACCCGGGTCCTTGCACATGGTGATATGTGTGCTTAACTGGATGTGCCACTGCCTGGCCCCTTTGAATTGAGCTTTTATTCTGTCCTTACCAGCCTCAATTTCAGTAACCATTTTCCATACTTGTGCTCCTCACTGGAACTGGGACTGCATAGAGGTAAGACAACTTAAGCAAGACTGTACCATTGGCCCTATTTATGTACTGCCTCATGGAGTTTTTATCTCTAAAGAAAAGAACCACCCCCTTCCCCCTTCTTGTTCCCCCTGCACCCCCTCCCTCCCCCCACCCCACCTCCCCCCACCCCCATTGCCCCCCAGGACTGGTCTGTGGTTCAGGCCTCTTTGAGGACACTGGAGAGACTGAAAACAACAATAACAATAATTAAAAAAAAAAAAAAAAAGAAAAAGAAAAGAACCATCCCATGGTATCTGTCTCCTCCATGCAGATTCCCAGTCAGAAGACCCTTCTATGGATGATGGTCTTGGCAAGAATATCTAGAACTAACTCCACTTCCCCAAGTAACCAGACCCTTAGACAAAGTCATAAGGTTTTGTAAACTGATCACTCACGCGAGAAGCTGAACCTGCAGCATAGGCAACATCTGCCGCTCCTTCTTCCTTGACTTCTTAAAGATGTTATTTTCCTCCTCATGAAGGGAGTGTCGGTCTGTGGTACAGGGCACATCCACCAGCACCTGCCCAGAGGTGTTAGAAGATAAAATATTAGGGGAGTCGGCGGTAGGGCAGCGGGTTAAGTGCACGAGATGCAAAGAGCAAGGACTGGCATAAGGATCCCAGTTTGAGCCCCTAGCTCCCCACCTGTAGGGGAGTCGCTTCATAAGCGGTGAAGCAGGTCTGCAGGTGTCTTTCTCTCCCCATCTGGCTTCCTCTCCTTTCTCCATTTCTCTCTATCCTAACAACAACAACAACAATAACTAAGACAACAATAGAAAACAAGGGCAACAAAAAGGGAAAAATAAATATAAAATTTTTTTTTTAAATAGAGCTTCTTACAGGCTCCTTCCTCAGGCCAACCCCTAGCATTGAAGGGTCTATAGAGTGTTTTCTCTGTTCATCCTCCCTCCCATTGCAGAGCACCTGGTGACACCTCTAGCCAGGTAGACAACAGTGAAATAATGAGTGGGAAAACAGTATTTAGGTATACATATAGTTGGTTCAAAAAACCAAATCTCCACAAATAGCTATAATTAAATTTTCTAGTAATTAAATTGTCTCTTAGACCTCTGTGGAAACTGTAGTGGTTATCAGAGGAAATGAGTTGGGGGAAATAAGTAGAAGGGACAGGAACTTTGGTGGTGGGTATGGTGAGATGCACACAAACACAAATATGTGAGTATGTGTGTAAAACTACAATGCTAAAAAATTATAATTTGTAAAACAATATTAAATCAATTAAGGGGGGGGGCTGAGTGGTGACACACCTAGTTAAGTGCACACATTACAGTGCACAAGGACCCAGGTTCGAGACCCCGGTCCCTACCTGCAAGGGGGGAGCTTCATAAGAGGTGAAGCAGGGCTGCAGGTGTTTCTCTCCCTCTCAATTTCTCTGCCTCTATCCAAAATAACTAAATGAAAATAAAATATCTTTATTTATTTATTTATTTATTTATTTTTGAGAGAGATGCAGAGAGAGACACACACACAGAAAGAGAAACACCAGAGCACTGCTCAGCTTTGGCTTATGGTGGTGCGAGGGATTGAACCTGGGACTTAGGAGCCTCAGGCATGAGAGTCTCTTTGCATAACCATTACGCTATCTCCCCCGCCCAGTAAAATATCTTTAAAGAAAAGAAAAAGAAAACAACACAGAGAAGGCCATGTATGGATGGAAACAGATTGGAATGATGCTACCATATGTCAAACACCATCTAGGATGGCAAACCACTGCCAAAAGCTTGGAGAGGAGGTTCTGAGGAGATAATACTGGTCATGTAAAGACTTTCCTATCTGAGGTTTCAATGTCCCAGTTCTAATTCCCTCAACTACTATAAGCCAGAGCTGAGCAGTGTGTTGGTTAAAAAGAAAGAAACTGGGGGGTGGGAGGGGGGAGGGGAAGAGTCGGGCGGTAGCATAGTAGGTTGGGCATACATGGCAGGAAGCACAAGGACCAGCACAAGGACTGGCATAAGGATCCTGGTTGGAGGCCCCAGCTCCCCACCCGCAGGGGGGTCACTTCACAAGCAATAAAGCAGGTCTGCAGGTATTTATCTTTCTCTCCCCCTATCTGTTTTCCCCTTTTTCTCTGTCCTGTCCACCAACAACAGCAATGGCAATAATAACAATAAGGGCAACAAAGGGGAAAGGGAATAGTGGATTCATGGTGCAGGCACCAAGCTCCAGTGATAAGCCTGGAGGCAGAAAAAAAAGAACACAAGTAGAACCTGAACTAGAATTGGTGTATTGCACCAAAGTAAAAGATTCTGGGGTGGGTGGGTGGGGAGAATAGAGATCCAAGAAGGATGACAGAGGACCTAGTGGGGGTTACATTGTTATATGGAAAACTAGGAAAAGTTATACATGTACAAACTATTGTATTTACTGTTGAATATAAAACATTAACTCCCCAATAAGGAAATTTAAAATAAAAAAAAAGAAAAGAAAGGAAGAGAGAGAAAGGGGCCAGGTGGTGGCGCACATGGTTGAGCACACGTTACAATGAGCAAGGACCCAGTCCCCACCTGTAGGGAGAAAGCTTCGCAAGTGGTAAAGCAGTGTTGCAGGTGTCTCTCTCCCTCTTTATCATTCCTTTCCCTCTAGATTTCTGGCTGTCTCTATCCAATAAATAAATAAAGATTAAAAAAAAAAAGAAGAAGAAGAAAGAAAGAGAAACAAACAAACAAACTAGAAGAGAGTGTGGAATAACTTCTTCCATGTGTGACCAAGAAGAAATCAACATTGCTAACTAATACCTGCATGTAAGACTTCTGGTCTCCAAACCTTTGAGTGAATAAATGTTGGTTGTTTGGTGGGGTAGAGAAAGCAAGAAAAGGAAAGAATTTTTATTTTGCCGACAAGATTATTAGTGAGCTTCGTGCCCAAACAATTGCACTGTTTCCAGAAGCCACTCTTTACCCTGTTCCCCTACGATGTCTTTTCTGTTCCTGATAGAGACAAGAGAAATACAGAATATGAGAGAGAAGGAGAGAAAGAAAGACACCTACAGTACTAGAACAGCTTTATTCATTCATTCATTCATTCATTCATTTATTTATTTCACAGAGAAAGAGAAAAATCAACAGGGGAGGGGAAATAGACAGGAAAAGAGAATGAGAAGCTGCAGACTGCTTCAATGCTCATAAATCCTTCCCCTTGCAGATGGGGACAGGAGACTTGAACCCTGGTCCTTGTGCATGGTAACATGTGCACTCAACTAGGTGTGCCACAGTCTGGTCCTCCTGGAGTAGCTTTATCCACTATGCCGCCTCCTGAGTCACTACTCTGGCTCTCTTTCTCTTTCTCTCCCTCCCTCTCTAGCTCTCTCATTAATAAATAAGCAAATATTTTTAAAGTGAGTAGTAGTGGGCGGAGGGTAGATAGCATAATGGTTATGCAAACAGACTCTCAGGCCTGAGGTTTCAAGCCTCAGGTTCAATCCCCCGTACCACCATAAGCCAGAGCTGAACAGTGCTCTGGTAAAAAAAAAAAAAAGAAAGAAAGAAAGAAAAAAGAAAAGAAAAGAAAAAGTGCGTAGTAGTAAAGTAAAATATATATAGTAAGGGGCCGGGTGGTGGAGCACCTGGTTGAGCACACATGTTACAGTGCTTTAGAACCGAGTTTGAAGTACCTGGTCCCCACCTGCAGGAAGGAAGCTATGCAAGTGGTGAAGCAGGGTTGCAGGTGTCTCTGTCTCTCTTCCCCTCTATCTCCCCCTTTCCTCTCTATTTCTGACTGTCTCTACCCAATAAATAAATAAAAATTAAAAACATGTATGTAGCAAAAAGTGCATATCAGCAAGTATAATATACTATTTTCATTTTTTCTTTCATTGCCAGGACTTCAGCGCTCCTGGTTGACCTTTTCAGAGATGGATAGAGGGAGAGAGGAAAAGACACCACAACATCAAAGATTCTCCTTATGACATGGGAGCTGTGCTTAAATCTTGGTTAGGTGCAATGGCAAAGCAGGTGCCCTCTCAGGTGAGCTATTCTATTACCTCTAGTATTTCCATTTTTTAAAAAAAATATTTATTTTCCATTTTGTTGCCCTTGTTGTTTAACATCATTGTTGTTATTGATGTCGTTGTTGTTGGATAGGACAGAGAGAAATGGAGAGAGGAGGGGAAGACAGAGGGGGGGAGACAAAGACAGACACCTGCAGACCTGTTTCGCCGCCTGTGAAGCGACTCCCTTGCAGGTGGGGAGCCGGGGGCTCGAACCAGGATCCTTAGGCTGGTCCTTGAGCTTTGTACCACGTGTGCTTAACCCGCTGCGCTACCGCCCGACTCCCTAGTATTTCCATTTAAAGATAGATACAGAGATATATAGAAATGGCTGGGGAGACAGTGTAATAGTTATGCAAAAGACTTTTCATGCCTGAGGCGGAGAGGTCCTGGGCTCACTCAACAGCTTTTGCCAGAGATGAGCAGTGGTCTGGTCTTTCTCTCTTTCACTCTGTATATCATTAAAAGAAAATCTAAATACACACACACACACACACACACCTCATTTAAAGTGACCTGGGAGGCGGATTAGTGGGTTAAGTGTTGGACTTTCCAGCATAAGGTCCTGAATTCAATCACCAGCATCACTGGCATCAGAGTAATGCCCTGGCTCTCTCTCAAATAGATAAATCTTCTATTTTTATTTTGTCTCTAGCGTAATTGCTGGGGCTCAGTGCCTGCACTATGGATCCACTGTTCCTAGAGGCCATTTTTTCCATTTTGTTGCCCTTGTTGTTATTATCATTGTTGTTGTTGATGTTGTTGTTGGATAAGATAGAGAGGGGGATAGAAAGATAAGACACCTGCAGACCTGCTTCACTACCTGTGAGGCAACCTTCCCTGCAGGTGAGGGGCCGGGGGCTCGAACTGGATCCTTGACCTGGTCCTTGCACTTTGTGCCATATGCACTTAACTCAGTGTGCTACCACCCATGCCCCAAATAAGCCTTTTTATTAATCACTCACCCGGTCATAGGTGTCCCCTTCTAGTTCTCCCCATTTCCTTCCATCCCATGAGGTAACTCGAACTTGATTATTATTCCTGATTTCTTGAGGCACATAGCTGTGAAGGACATTCTGTAGTCTGGCTGTACGGGAAGTAGACTGATCATTTGCAGCAAGGTGGCCTATAGAAATAAATTGTACATATTTTAGGATATTTTTTCTTATGTCCAAAAATTGCCATTGGAATCTTAATAGAGATTACATTGCTGGAGCCTCTGATCCCCTCCTGCAGGGGGAAAGCTTTGTGAGTGGTGAAGCAGTGCTGCAAGTGTCTCTCTGTCTCTCTCCCTCTCTACCACTCCCTTCCCTCTTGATTTCTGGATGTCTCTATCCAATAAATATATTTAAAAAAAGGAAGATTAAAAAAAATTTTTTGAAGCATTTTTATTTTTTTATATTTATTTCTCCCTTTTGTTGACCTTTTTTTTTTTTATTGTTGTTGTAGTTGACATCATCATTGTTAGATAGGACGGAGAGAAATGGAGAGAGGAGGGGAAGACAGAGAGGGGGAGAGAAAGATAGACACCTGGAGACCTGCTTCACCACCTGTGAAGGGACTCCCCTGCAGGTGGGGAGTCAGGGACTGGAACCGGGATCCTTAAGCCAGTCCTTGCGCTTTGCGCCATGTGCACTTAACCTGCTGTGCTACCGCCTGACTCCCTTTTTTTTTTAAAAGAGAGATTACATTGGGGGCTGCATGGTAGCACACCAGACTGAGCGCACACTGGACAAAATGCAGGGACTGGTGTAAGAATCCTGGTTCAAGCCCCAACTCCCCACCTGCAGGGGGGTCGCTTTACAGGTGGTGAAGTAGGTCTGCAGGTGTCTTAGCTTTCTCTTTCCCTCTCTGTCTTCCTCTCCTCTCTCAATTTCTCCCTATCCTATCCAGAAAGAAAGAAAGAAAGAAAGAGAAAAGAGAGAGAGAGAGAAAGGGAGAGAAAGAAAGAGAAAGAAAGAAAGAAAGAAAGAAAGAAAGAAAGAAAGAAAGAAAGAAAAATGGAGGGAGGGAGGGAGGAGGGAAGGAAGAAAAGAGATTACACTGAATCTTTTGGATTTGGGATTACATTGAGGTTTTGGGTTTGGGTAGAATGAACATTTAAAGTCTTCAGGAATAAAGAAACTTCAGGAACCACGAACCAACAAAACATTCCAATAGCAATAGTATAGAGTCAGCTGAATTCTCTGGGATAGTCAGTCAACATAAAATGCAGTGGAGAGGCAGGTGGAGGAGAAGCAATTTTTATGTGCATAGCACAGTGCTAGAAACTCTGCAGCAAGGAATGCAAGCCAAAGATACATACAGACCAGAAAGGTTATGTAAATAAATAAAGCAAATCAATAAAAGTATTTATTTTTAAAGAAATGTGTTCTTTTTTTTTTTTGCCTCTAGGGTTATCGCTGGGGCTCAGTGCTTGCATTATGAATCCACTGCTCCTGGAGGCCATTTTTCCCATTTTTGTTGCCCTTGTTGTAGTTGTTATTGTTGTCACAGCTGTTGGATAGGACAGAGAGAAATCTAGAGAGGAGGTGAAGACAGAGAGGAGGAGAGAAAGATAAGACACCTGCAGGGGTCGGGCGGTGGCGCAGTGGGTTAAGCGCACGTGGCGCAAAGCGCAAGGACCGGCGTAAGGATCCCGGTTCGAGCCCCCGGCTCCCCACCTGCAGGGGAGTCGCTTCACGGGTGGTGAAGCAGGTCTGCAGGTGTCTGTCTTTCTCTCCCCCTCTCTCTCTGTCTTCCCCTCCTCTCTCCATTTCTCTCTGTCCTATCCAACAACAAAGCAACGTCAACAATGGCAATAATAACCGCAACGAGGCTGCAACAACTAGGGCAACAAAAAGGGGAAAAAAAAAAAAAAAAGAAAGATAAGACACCTGCAGACCTGCTTCACCACTTGCAAAGCGATCCCAAGCAGGTGGGGAGCTGGGGGCTCGAACCGAGATCATTACACCGGTCCTTGAGTTTTGCGCCTTGTGTGTTAACCCGCTGCGCTACCACCCAGCTCCCAAGAAATGTGTTCTTTTCTGCTTCTTGAAACATGTACCTCCATCTTTGGTAGGCACTATAGATTAATGACAAAGTGGCACAGTGACTAGTGTACTGAACTTGAAAGCAGGAGGTCTTGGGCTTGATCCCCAACATGACATAAGCCAGAGCGATGCTCTTGGTTTTCTCCCTCTCTCATTAATAAATAAATTATCTTTTTAACCAAGAAGGATGACAGAGGACCTAGTGGGGGTTGTATTGTTATCTGGAAAACAGAAATGTTATGCATGTACAAACTAATATTTACTGTCGAATGTAAAACATTAATTCCCCAATAAAGAAATTAAAATAAATGAAACCAATCAGTGGAATCACTCATGCATGTGGCCCTAAGTTTATTCTCTGGCAATGGGGAAAAAAAAAAAAAAAAAACTACCATTTCCCAACCTTATTTATTTATTTTTATTTAAGAAAATCTGAGAATCACACTGGCATATGTGCTGCAAGGGATTGAACTCAGGATCTCATGCTAAAGAGTCCAGTGCTTTGAGAGTCCGGCAGTAGTGCAGCCGGTTAAGCTCACGTGGTGCAAAGAGCGAGGACCGCTGTAAGGATCCCAGTTCAAGCCTCAGGCCACCCAACTGCAGGGGATTCGCTCCACAAGCGGTGAAGCAGATCTGCAGGTGTCTATCTTTCTCTCCCCCTCTCTGTCTTCCTCTCCTCTCTTCATTTCTCTGTCCTATCCAACAATGACATCAACAACAATAATAATTACAATAATAAAAGGGCAACAAAAGGGAATAAGTAAATATTAATTTTTTTAAAGAGTCTAATGCTTTAATCACAATACCACTTTCCAGGCCACTAGTTTCCCTTTATAAGCAAGTATGATTGATTATATGAGAAGCAGCATAGGAGGTGGTACAGTGGATTCTTAGGCATTAAGTCCTGAGTTCAATCCCTGACACTGCATATGCCATAGTGAGGCTCTGGATGTCTCTCCCTCTCTCTTTTTAATTAAATAAATATTTATTTTTAAAAAGCATTTACTTAGTTAACCAGAGCACTGCTTAGCTGTCTTATGGTGTTTCAAGGGACCAAGCTTGAGATCTCTAAGCCTTAGGCAACAAAGTCTTTTTGTAATGTGAGCACTTAACCAAGTGGGCCACCATCTGGCCAATCAAAGCCTTTTTGTAAGGGAGGGAGATAGCATATTGGTTATACAAAAGACATTCATGCCTGAGGCTCTGAAGTTCCAAGATCAGCTCCCCATACCACCATAAACCAGACTGAGTAGTGCTCTGGTAAAACATAAAAAAGAAAAAGTCCCTTTATATAACCACTACTCTATTTTTTTAAAAATATTTATTTTTTATTTATTCCTTTTTGTTGTCCTTTGCTGTTTTATTGTTATTGATGTCATCGTTGTTAGACTGGACAGAGAGAAATGGAAAGAGAGGAGGGGAAGACAGAGGGGGAGAGAAAGATAGACCTGCAGACCTACTTCACCAACTGTGAAGTGACTCCCCAGCAGGTGGGGAGTGGGGGGGATCCTTACACTGGTCCTCGAGTTTCACGCCATGTGCACTTAACCCGCTGCACTACAGCCCGACACCATATAACCACTACTCTATACCCCTAGTCCAGTAAATTAAAATAATAATAATAAAAAAAAAAAGGCAAGGACCCAGGTTCAAGCCCCTGGTTATCTGCTGCAGAGGGGAAGTTTCATGAGTAGTGAAGCAGTATTGCAAATGTCTTTCTTTCTTTCACCCTTTTTATTTCCTCTCCCTCTCTTAATTCTTCCCTTCCCTATTAAATCATATTAACATTAATTAAAACATATTATTATTACTATTATTTTACCAGAGCACTGCTAAACTCTGGTGTTGTTTCGGCGGTCTGGTGTCGGGCTGCACCGCGGAGAAGAGAGCGGACGTCCAGAGCAAAGGGGTACACAAATCTTTATAATAGGATGGGGGGGAGGTTTGGTTCAGACCACATGGAGCCAGCCGGCAATGGCCGCACGGGGGGGGGGGGGGGGGGGGGGGGGGGGGAGCAGAGAGCGAGACCTCAGAGAGGGAGAGCTGAGAGCCCAGAGAGAGAGCGCGAGGGGAGAGGGGGCTTTTTATTGGGCGACAACCAGGGGTGCCGTGTAGGGCCAGGATTGGTTGAAAGGGGGCACTCTAGGATTTAGCGGGGCATAGAAAAACCTGGGGGCGGAGCCAGGCTTGGTTGAAAGGGGGCACTCTAGGATTTAGCGGGGCATAGAAAAACCTGGGGGCGGAGACTGCATCAGAATAAGTCCTCAGCAACACTCTGGCTTATGGCGGCGTGGGGGATTGAACCTGGGACTTAAAAGCCTCAGGCATGAAAATCTCTTTGCATAACCACTATGCTATACCTCCACCCTTAACATTAATTAATTACCACAAAAGCTTAAAAAAGTTTTGGTCAATGAGTTGTACACAGAATCACTGTGTGAGGGGCAGAGTCCCACTTGAATTTGTCTTTATTACTCTTCTCATGTGGTGCAAAAAGAGGAACCAGGGTTCCCATTCAAATATGATAAACACCCTATGAACTTCTGCTCTGGCCTTGCCCAGTCTTTTCTTTCTACCTCAAATAATATGATGAGCAAAGTTTGAGCAGCAATCTTGGATCATTCTGAACAAAGAAATCACCAAATGAGCAGGTTGCAAAAAGAAGGAAAGAGTGCAGTGAGATAAAGCATGAGGTCCTAAGCTCAATGCCTGGCATCACAGGTGCCAGAGTGATGTTTTGGTTTTCTCTTTCCCTTCTCTCTTTCTCACTAATAAGTAAATCTTTTAAAAAAGAAAAAAGGATCCCAAGTCACTGATGACTGGATCATCCATACTAGCCCTAGACTGCCTATAACCTAATCTCTCTTGTTAGAAAGAAATAAACTTTTCATGGCTGGGTGTTAGCGCACCCAGCAGAGCAGCATGTTACAGTGCACTAGGACCCAAGTTTAAGCCCCCAGCCCCTATCTGCAGGAGGAAGCTTCACAATAAATGAAAACAGTGCTGTTGGTGTCAGTCTCGTCCCTCATTCCCTCCATTCTCAATTTCTCTGTTTCTATCCAACATAAATAAATAATAATTAATTAATTAATAATAAATAAATAAATAAATAAATAAATAGGGCCAGGCAGTGGTGCACCAGGTTAAACGCACATAGTATGAAGTGGAAGGACCCATGCAAGGATCGCGGTTTGAGCCCGACTCTCCACCTGCAGGGAGGGTCACTTCACAAGTCGTGAAGCTGGTCTGCAGGTGTCTATCTTTCTCTCTCCCTCTCTATTTCCCCCACCCCTCTCAATTTCTCTCTGTCCTATCCAACAACAAAAAAAGGTGGGGGAGATAGCATAATAGTTATGCAAACTGACTCTCATGCCTGAGGCTCCCAGGTCCCAGGTTCAATCCCCCACATCATCATAAACAAGAGCTGAGTAGTTCTCTGGAGAAAAAAAGGAGAGAAATAGAAAAAAATGGCTTCCAGGAGTAGTGGATTCATAGTGCAGGCACTGAACCCCTACAATAACCCTGGAGGCAAAATAATAATAATAATAATAGTAATAATAATATATTATTATTAAAAAGAAACTTTTCTTCTTTAACCGCTTAGTTCTCTTTTGTATACAAACATAATGCTAAATGAATTACCATCTATAATTCATTTTTCACTTTACTTTTATGGCATATGAATTAAACATATATTTCTTCTGCTCATTTCTGTTAAAAAATTTATTTTTTTCTTTTTGGATAGGGCAGAGAAAGCAACTGAGAGAGAGAGAGAGATAGAAAGAGGTAGAACCTGCAGACCTGCTTCATGCCTTGTTAAGTGATCCCCACCACAGATGGGGAGCTGGGGGCTCAAACTCAGATCCTTGCACAGGGCCTTATGCTTCGTACTATGTGTGCTTAACCTGGTGCACCACCACCTGGTCCCCTGACTCTGTCTTCCACACTCAAGGAATCATTTGAATGAGATGGTGGGATGCATAATTTAGAAATGCAACTCTTAGGACTGGGGAGAAAGCATAATGGCTATGTGAAAGACTTTCATGCCTGAGGCTCTGAGGTTTCAGCACCACCAGCACTAAGGAGTGTGTTCTGATCTCTATCTCCACAATTTTCTCTATTAAAAAAAAATATATATATATATTCAATATGATAAATAATAAACATCCAATATTAAGAAAAAAAACACACCTATGGGGGGGTCGCTTCACAAGCAGTGAAGCAGGTCTGCAGGTGTCTTTCTCTCTTACTCTCAATTTCTGTCTCTATCCAAAATATATATATATTTGATTTTTGTCTTTTAATTATCATTATTTATTTATTGGATAGAGACAGCCAGAAATAAAGGGCGCAGGGGGTGATAGAGAGGAGGGAGACAGAGAGACAACTGCAGCATTGCTTCAACACTTGCAAAGCTTTCCCCCTACAGGTGGGGACCCGGCACTCTAACCTACAGGTGGGGGACCTACAGGTGGGGACCGGGCACTCTAACCTGGGTCCTTGAGCATTGTAACATGTGGGCTCAACCAGGTGTGCCACCACCCGGCCCCAATAAATATATTTTTCTTTTTCTTTTAATATTTATTTTATTTATTACCTTTTGTTGCCCTTGTTTTATTGTTGTAGTTATTTTTTTGACTTTTTATTATTATTTATTTTCCCTTTTGTTGCCCTTGTAGTTGTTGATGTCGTCGTTGTTGGATAGGACAGAGAGAAATGGAGAGAGAAGGGGAAGACAGAGAGGGAGAGAAAGACGGACATCTGCAGACCTGCTTCACCTCATGTGAAGCGACTGCCTTGCAGGTGGGGAGCCAGGGGCTCCAACCCGGATTCTTACATCGGTCCTTGCGCTTCGTGCCATGTGCGCTTAACCAGCTGCAATACCGACTCCCTATTGTTGTAGTTATTATTGTTATTGATGTCGTCATTGTTAGAGAGAGGAGGGGAAGACAGAGAGGGGAAGAGAAAGATAGATACCTGCAGACCTGCTTCACCATTTGTGAAGCGACTCCCCTGCAGGTGGGGAGCTGGGGGGGGGGGTCTCGAACGGGGATCCTTACGGTCCTTGAGCTTTGCGCCATCTGCCCTTAACCCGCTGCACTACCGCCTGACTCGCCTTAATAATAAATATATATTTTTAATTTTTTATGTTTATTTATTTTATATTTATTTATTTTCTCTTTTGTTGCCCTTTTTTTATTGCTGTAGTTATTATTGCTGTTGTTGTTGTCATCGTTGTTGGATAGGACAGAGAAATGGAGAGAGGAGGGGAAGACAGAGGGGGGTAGAGAAGGACACCTGCAGACCTGCTTCACCGCTTGTGAAGCGACTCCCCTGCAAGTGGGGAGCCGGGGGCTCTACCGGGATTCTTAGCTGGTCCTTGTGCTTAGCGCCAAGTGCACTTAACCCACTGCACTACCGCCCGACTCCCAATAAATATATTTTTAAAAGCAAGTTAAAAAAAAATTCCCTGTACCAAGTAATTTAAAATGTTTTAATTAAAGCAACATGTATATAACATATGTTTCAGATGTAGACTTACACACCAACATCTGTATATACTACACTCTACTCACCACCAACAGTCTAGTATCCATCTATACTCACATAATTTTCCTCTTCTCTCAATTTATCCACCCCACAGGAATTTATAATCTTTTTATTTATTTAGTCATGAGAAATGATAGAACCAGACATCACTCTGGCACATGTGCTGCTGGGGATCGAACTCAGGACTGTATGCTTAAGAGTCCAATGCCCGTGGTCCGGGAGGTGGCGCAGTGATAAAGCTTTGGACTCTCAAGCATGAGGTCCTGAGTTCGATCCCCAGCAGCACATGTGCCAGAGTGATGTCTGCTTCTTTCTCTCTCCTCCTATCTTTATCATTAGTAAAATAAAATCCTTAAAGAAAAAAAAAAAGAGTCCAATGCCCTATCAAGTGTGCCACCTCCCATACCACAGGAATTTATAATCTTAAAGAGGAATTTATAATCTTAAAGAGGAAGTTGTACACCTGTAAAAGTCTGATGTGAGGCTAAGGTGCTAACAGTTGCTAGGGTATTAGAACTGGTGTAAGAGGATAGCAGGTGAGTATAATCCAGAGCTCAGCAGTGCTCTATTCTTTCTCTCATTATATGAAAAAAAAAAAAAAAAAAAAAAAGAGCAAGCACAGGAGACAGGCATCACTTCTTAAATGATAAGCAGAGGGCATGAGGTAAAACTACCAGAAGGTGGCACACTTGAACTAAGACTTAAAAGCTAAAAAGTATGTAGAAAAACCAGCTGGGGTGGGGGTTGACATACCTGGTTAAGCCTTCACATTACAGTACCCAAGGACCTGGTCCTCTCCTACAGAGGGAAAGCTTCACAAAAAGTAAAGTAGGCCTAGCTACAGGTGTCTCTCTGTCTCTTTCCCTCTCTATCTCCCCCTTCCTCCTCTTTTTTTTTTTTTTCCTGCCTCTCCAGGGCTGTCACTGGGACTTGGTTATTGCTCGGGCTCAGTGCCTGCACTACGAATCCACTGCTCCTATGGCCATTTTTTCAATTTTTTAAAAATTATTATTATTGGATAGGACAGAGAAATTGAGAGGGGAAGATGGAGAGGGAGAAAAAGAAAAAAGACATCTGTAGACCTGCTTTACTACTTGTGAAGTGATCCCTCCACCCCCGCAGGTGGGGAGTCAGGGGCTCGATGTGACTGAAGCATATAAAGTCTAGAGAAGCATCACAAATAAAGGGAGCGAGATGGCCCTGGAGGTGGCACAGTGGATAATACACTGGACTCTCAAGCATGAAGTCCTGAGTTTAATCCCTGGCAGCACATGTAACAGCATGATATCTGGTTCTTTCTCTCCTATCTTTCTCATAAGTAAATTAAAAACAAATACTTAAAATAAATAAAGGGAGAGAGAGTTACTACAGTCAGATCTCATTGCTTTTAGCAAGCTACATAAAGAAATAAAACTTGATTTTCTGAATAGTAAATAGATGCAGGGGGTAAAAGTGTTCTATGGTTGGTTGATCAGTATTCATCTTAAAGCTGCTTTCAGAGACCCTGCTTGCTCACAATCTTTTCTAGTCAAATGACAGAGGATAGGAAGAAATAATCACAAACAGAAAAATGCACAAGCCTGAACCAGGAGGGCTAACCCAGTATGGCACACACTTAGCAAGGACAGCACCATATGGGAACACCACAACACCCCAAGGAGAACAGTTCCTTGGACAGCAGAGTAGTGCTGTGGTGTTTCTCACTCTCTGTCTCTCTTGTTTCTCTCCCTCTTTGTCTGTCTCTCTCCCTCTCTCCCTATATATAAATTGGAAATTAAAAGAATGAAAAGGGGCCAGAGTGACCCAGGAGGTGACACAATGGGCAAAGCATTGGCTTTTCAAGCATGAATTCAATCCCTAGCATCATATGTACCAAGAGTCATGCTTTGTTTCCCTCTTTTTCAATCACTTTCCTCCTCTATCATAAATAAATAAATAAACTCTAAAATGGGGGGGGGGTGGAGAGAGAAAGTTGAAAGATAACTCACCAAAGTGCCTTGCCATAATATGCACAGCCCGGGTTCAAGTCCCAGTACCACATAGGAGACCAAAGCACTAGGGGAAACTCTGGTGATTCAGTGTTGCTTTCTTATTCTCTGTTTCTCCCTCTCTATCTGAAATAAAAATAAGGAAGGAAAGAAGGAAGGAAGGAAGGAAGGAAGGAAAGAAGGAAGGAAAGAAGGAAGGGAGGCTTGTGATCAAAGAAATAGCTCAGCCTGTAGCACATTAGATTTGTGTGCCTGAGGTTTTAGGTTTAATCTCCCACACCACATGTGCCAGAATATTTACTCTGGTACCTCTCTCTATCTCCACCGCACTCTCACCTCTCATGTGAAATTCTCTCACATGTAATCAACAAACCTAAAAAAAAAAAAAAAAAGAATGAAAAAGTTCATCTAGGAAAATAACTTAATTTTCATGCCTTAGGCTCCTAATTCCACCCCTGGAATCAGAATTATGCTTTGGCTTCCATCTCTCTCATGTGAAACCCTGTTATCTCATATGAAGCAAACAAAAAAAATTTTTTTTTTAACTTTTTTTTTTTAAAGGCTTACTTATCTGTTACTGAGAAAGAGGGAGAAAGAACCAGTACATCACTCTGGCAATTGCAATGCCAGGCACTGAACTCAAGACTTCAAGTTGAGAGCTTAATGCTTTATCCGCTGGTCCACCTTCCAGGTTACAATTTTTTTTTGCCTCCAGGGTTATTGCTGGGGCTCAGTGACTGCACTACGAATCCACTGCTTCTAGAGGCTATTTTTTCCCTTTGTTGCCCTTGTTGTGTATCGTTGTTGTTGTTATTGTCATTGCTGTCAGATAGGACAGAGAGAAATGGAAAGAGGAGGGGGAGACATAGAAGGGGAGAGAAAAATAGACACCTGCAGACCTGCTTCACTACTTGTGAAGCAACCTACCTGCAGGTAGGGAGCTGGGGGTTAGAACCGGGATCCTTACGCCAGTCCTTGTGCTTCGTGCCATGTGCACTTAACCCACTGTGCTATCGCCTAAGCCCCCCTTTTTTATATTATCTTTATTTGTTGGACAGAGACAGTCAGAAATCGAGAGAGGAGAAACACCTGCAGCACTGCTTCACTACTTGCAAAGTTTTCTTTCCCCCTGCAAGTGGGGACCTGTGTCCTTGTGCATTGTAACATGTACACTCAACCAGATGTGCCACCACCCAGCCCCACAAATTATTTTTTTAAGTAATGAAAACTTTTCGAGGAGCAGTGGGAATAACAACAGTGGGCCAGAGCGTCCATTATATTCATTGTGCTATGACTGGAGGAAGTAGGCAGCTCTCCCTGCCCAAGACATCAGGTCCCCTGACTTACGGCAACAGCCAGTCTGAAGCAACGCTAGTGTCTTTCCCCCAGGGGCTGCACAGAGGTCAAGCACAATGTCACCAGGCTGCAGGCCAAGTGCTAGGACTGGTAGCAAGGAGGCAGCGTCCATCAGATAGTAGCCCATGACACCTAGACTGCCAAGCCTAAAAGAGAGAAGACCACCTTGCAGTCAAATTCCAAGTCAGGAGACCACTAAAGAGTCAAGGTTACAAAGTTCATGCCATCAGGGGTTATTAAGCTCTATTTAACAAAAGCTCATTTCTCAGTCCTATATTTATTTACTAATTCATTCATCTATACAGCAAGCAAAGCAACTGTTTTTAAAGTAGACCAAATCACTCTAATCCAGCCACACTAACCATCTTGCTCTCTAATGAAGGCATGAATGCTTATTGTGGTGCTGGGGATTGAACTTGAGGCCTCAGAGACTTAGGTATGAGGGTCTGTTGCAAAACCTCTATCCCTGCCCCCCACCCCCAATTTCTTCCTTCCTTCCTTTCTTTTTTAAGTCTCCAGGGTTGCTGCTGGGGCTTGGTGCCTACACTAACACTATGAATCCACTGCTCCTGGAGGCTTTTTTTTTTTTTACCCTTTTGTTGCCCTTGTTGTTTATTGTTATTGTCATAATTGTTGGATAGGGCAGAGAGAATCGAGAGAGGAGGGGAAGACAGAGGGGGAGAGAAAGACACTTGCAGACCTGCTTCACTGCTTGTGAAGTGACCCCCCCCCTGCAAGTGGGGAGCTGGGGGCTTGAACCGGGATCCTTGTGCTTTATGCCATGTGTGCTTAACCCGCTGTGCTACCACCCAGCTCCTCCAAATTATTTTTTCTTTCCAGAATTTATTATTCTCTTTATACATATAAGTGTGTGTGTGTGTGTGTGTGTGTATGTAGTTGTTTATCAGTGTGTAACTCTTCTGTAATGTCTGTAATGTCTTCACCACCTGAAACAGTATCTGGTATATAGAGGGAATTCAATTTTATTGGGTTACATATTGAGATACAAAATGCCCTATAGGTTCAGAGAAGACTAATACTAACCATGACGGTCATAATTGCGTAAGTTAGGCCTGATGAAGGAACAGGTCTTCATTAGGCTAAAAATAAATAAGGGTGGCCTGGGAGGTGGGGGACTGAATAAAGTACTGGCCTTTCAAACATGAGGTCCTGCTTTTTTTTTTTTTTGCCTCTAGGGTTATTGCTGGGGCTCAGTGCTGGCACTGTGAATCCACTGCTCCTGGAGGCCATTTCCCCCCCCATTTTTGTTGCCCTTGTTGCTGTTATTGTTGTTACTGATATTATTGTTGTTGGATAGGACAGAGAGAAATCGAGAAAGGAAGGGAAGACAGAGAGCAGGAGAGAAAGATAGTCACCTGCAGACCTGCTTCACCAATTGTGAAGAGACCCACCTGCAGGTGGGGGCTGGGGGTTTGAACCGAGATCCTTACACCAGTCCTTGTGCTTTGTATCATGTGCACTTAACCCACTGCGCTACCGTCCAACCCCTAAGGTCCTGAATTCTATCCCTGACATCACATGTACCAGAGTAATGCCTTGATTTTTCTCTTTCTCTAAAAATTTGTTTTAAGTTAAAATAAGAAAAAAAATAACTAATTTAAATAGTGCAGTGGGGTGGGGTGGGAACAAATATAATTCCAAGGAGAAAGAAAAGAAAAAAAAAAAGGAGTGGGGCAATAGCGCAGCAGCTTAAGTGCACTTGGTGCAAAGCACAAGGACCAGCATAAGGAGCCTAGTTCAAGCCCCTAGCTTCCCACCTGCAGGGGGGTCGCTTCACAAGTGGTGAAGCAGGTCTACAGGTGTTTATCTTTCTCTTCCCTTCTCTGTCTTCCCCTCCTCTCTCCTATCCAACAATGAACGACATCAATAACAACAATAACTACAACAATAAGACAACAAGGGCAACAAAAGGGAATAAATAAATATTTAAAAAAAGAAAAGAAAGATACAGGAGCACGTAAACTTACCACTTCATTCACAAAAGTGAAAAATCCAATGTGGGTCCGGGAGATGACACAGTGGATAAAGCACTGGACTCTCAAGCATCAAGTCCTGAGTTCAATCCCCAGCAGCACATATACCAGAGTGATATCTGGTTATTTCTCTTTCCTCCTATCTTTCTCATGAATAAATAAAATCTTTTAAATAGTTTTTTTTTAATATTTATTTCCTTTTTTGTTGCCCTTGTTTTTACTGTTGTTGTAGTTACTATTCTTGTTAATGTCGTCATTGTTGGATAGGACAGAAATGGAGAGAGGAGGAAGATAGAGAGGAGGAGAGAAACATAGACACCTACAGACCTGTTTCACCACCTGTGAAGTGACTCCCCTGCAGGTGGGGAGCCGGGGGCTCAAACCAGGATCCTTACGCCGGTCCTTACAAATAAAATCTTTAAAAATAATTTTTTTTTTTAAATCCAATGTGGCAGAAATACAAGGTACAAAGAGTTTGGATAGTGGTTAATGGCCAGATCAGAAACCCTATTTTAGGAGTATGGACTTTATAAAAAACTATTATTATTATTTTATTTATTTTTACCAGAGCACTGTTTACTTAGCTCTGGCTTATGTAAGTGGTGCTGGGGATTGAAGTTGGGACCTTTGGTGCCACAGGCAGGAAAGGCTTTTTGTATAACCATTATGCTGTTTCCCCAGTCTAGGCAACTATAAAAAGTTTTAAAAGAAAAGTGACATCAAAAGCTAGATGAGTTTTAGAAAGCTAAATGGCCTTGAACCATTAGAAGTGCAAACACATGAGGAGCTATTTATTACAAGCATCCAAGTGAGAATAGTGTGGGCAGAGAAGATAGTCTAACAGTCACAAAAGAAATCCTCATTCCTAGGCCAGCTGTCATAAAGGCAACAAGTGGTACATCCACTCCCTTGAGACAAAGCTTAGCATAGACAGTCAATGGAACAGAGAACTAGTTTTTGCTGCCCTTACTTAATGGCTCCAGAAGAAAGATGTGACAAAATTTAGTGAGCACTGTGAGGGTCGGCAATAGAGCTATAATCCCATTAGGAGGTTGTGACACCTCCAACATTAACAAACTTAGGCTCAGGCTGTGTGGAATACTTCCAAAGTCAAATGACACTTGGATTGCCTGTGATGACAAGTCCCTTGTCCCCCACACACAAAAGTTAGAAGAAAATTGAAAAATTGCGCTGGGAGGTAGCATGATTACAAAAAAAACTTTCATGCCTGAGGTTCCAAAGCACCAGGTTTACTCCACAGCACCACCATAAGCCAGAAATTAGCAGTGCTCTGATTAGGAAAAAGAAAAAACAAAGGGGGGAAGGGAGGCAAGGGAAAAGAGGAGGAGCAGGGAGAGGAAAAAGAGGAGGGTGATGATGGTTTAATGCTCTGGTTTTGGTCTCTGTCTCTTACTTTCTCTGTCTCTGTCATACTGAATTTTTTTTTTTTTTTTTTTTTTTGCCTCTAGGGTTATCGTTGGGGCTTGGTGCCAGCACTACTAATCCACTGCTCCTGGAGGCTATTTTTCCCATTCTGTTACCCTCTTGTTGCCTTTGTAGTTGTTATAGCTGTTGTTGTTGGATAGGACAGAGAGAAATCAAGAGGGGGAAGACAGTGAGGAGAGAAAGATAGACACTTGCAGACCTGCTTCACTGCTTGCAAAGTGACCCCACTGCAGGTGGGGAGCTGGGGGCTTGAACTGGGATCCTTATGTGGGTCCTTGTGCTTTGTGCCAGGTGTGCTAACCCGCTGCACTACCACCCAGCCCCCATGTTAAAAAAAAATATATATATATATATTTTATTTTTTTTTTTTTTGCGGGGGGAGTTGGGCAGTAGCGCAGTGGGTTAAGCGCACATGGGGCAAAGCGCAAGGGCTGGTGTAAGGATCCCACTTCAAGCCCCCAGCTCCACACCTGCAGGAGGTCGCTTCGCAAGTGGTGAAGCAAGTCTGCAGTTGTCTATCTTCCCCTCCTCTCTCCATTTCTCTCTGTCCTATCCAACAACAACAGCTATGGCAACAATAACAACTACAACAAGCACAACAACAAGGGCAACAAAATTGGAAAAATAGCCTCCAGGAGCAGTGGATTTGTAGTGCAGGTACTGAGACCCAGCAATAACCCGGGAGGCAAAAAAAATTTTTTTTTGTTATGTTAAAATATTTTTTAAAAAATCAGCAAAAAAGTGCAGGTTCTGAAGCCAGATGTTCTGGTTCTGAATAGTAATTATCTCAACAACAAGAAAACAAATAACCCCATCCAAAAATGGGGGGAGGACATGGACAGAATATTCACCACAGAAGAGATCCAAAAGGCCGAGAAACACATGAAAAAATGCTCCAAGTCTCTGATTGTCAGAGAAATGCAAATAAAGACAACAATGAGATACCACTTCACTCCTGTGAGAATGTCATACATCAGAAAAGGTAACAGCAGCAAATGCTGGAGAGGGTGTGGGGTCTAAGGAACCCTCCTACACTGCTGGTGGGAATTACACTGCTGGTGTAAATTGGTCCAACCTCTGTGAAGAACAGTCTGGAGAACTCTCAGAAGGCTAGAAATGGACCTACCCTATGATCCTGCAATTCCTCTCCTGGAGATATATCCTAAGGAACCCAACACATCCATCCAAAAAGATCTGTGTACACATATGTTCTTGGCAGCACAATTTGTAATAGCCAAAACCTGGAAGCAACCCAGGTGTCCAACAACAGATGAGTGGCTGAGCAAGTTGTGGTATATATACACAATGGAATACTACTCAGCTGTAAAAAAAAATGGTGACTTCACCGTTTTCAGCTGATCTTGGATGGACCTTGAAAAATTCATGTTAAGTGAAATAAGTCAGAAACAGAAGGATGAATATGGGATGATCTCACTCTCAGGCAGAAGTTGAAAAACAAGATCAGAAGAGAAAACACAAGTAGAACCTGAAATGGAACTGGAGTATCACACCAAAGTAAAAGACTCTGGGGTGGGGGTGGGTAGGGGGGGAGAATACAGGTCCAAGAAGGATGACAGAGGACCTAGTGGGGGTTGTATTGTTATATGGGAAACTGGGGAATGTTATGCATGTACAAACTATTGTATTTACTGTTGAATGTAAAACATTAATTCCCCAATAAAGAAATTTTAAAAAATAGTAATTATATCACTATCTAAGGAACCTAAAACAAAAAGTACCTCAACTTCTCTGCATCTCAATTTCCTCAAATGTAATAACGGAACATTAATATTAGCTGCCGCAGAGGGGTGTCAACAGAACAATAGTTAATAATTTATATACTTAGATAAAACAGTCAAGGAGATAGCCCGCATGAGATCCCAGGTGTATCCCTAGCATCAAAGTCCAGAACTGAGTGGTGTTCTGGTCTCTCAAACCTATCTCTCTCTAGAATAAAAATAAAATCAGGTCAGTGAAATAGCTCACTCGGATGTTAACACTCCTTGGCCATGTGTATGATCCAGGTTCAAGCCATGCCCCAACGAAACTGAAGGAAGCTTAGGTGCTGGAGTCTCTTTCACTCTTTCTACTCATTCACACACTCTGCCTGTGTCTATCTAAAAATTAAAAATGAATAAATCTAGAAAAACTAGCACTCAATGAATTTTAGCAATACTATGAACCTCTAAAAAGAGGGCAGAAGGTGGGTCACTTTCTGACCTTTCTGCAGCAAACACTCAAGACAGCATTAGCTAGGGCACCAGATCCTACCTTGCAGGAGGGAAGCGGCTGACATCCCCTCTGGCAAATGTGAAGCATCGAAGGTTTGGACTATAGGCCCAAGAGTCTGGGGGTGAAGCTGCAGTTTGGTCACCCTCAGGCTTCCGCTCTCCACGGGACATCGCTTCATTCACAAAATCCCTGGCATTTAGCTGCTCCAGCTCAGTACTCACATGATCCCAAGTAGCAAAGTTATTGACCAGTGCACCATATTTCTGCTCTGAGAGGAGACTGACTCGGATTGATGGCCAAAGCTCTCCAAACTGCACGCTGTAGGTCATGTCAAAATTCTGCAGAGCTAGTTGAGTGGCAGAAAATGTGGGCTCTGTAGCAGCCTAAACGAAAGGAAACAGGCTGAACGATCTTTCAGTTGTGTCTCTATCTCCTACTACCTGATTTCACCAATACCTCAGAGCTCTGTGACAAGCAGGGATACAGATAGCACTCCCGCCATTGCATCCTTCTCCCTGACAGAGAAATGTGGGAAAGTATCTGGTCTTTCTATCTCAGGGCTATAAGAGAAGAGAGAGAAACAGAATGTGGGAGTCACCAAGAAAAGTGGTATTCTTTGAGACCTTGAAGAAAAGCTTAAGAAAGCAAGAACTCAGGAGAAAATGATTGAGGAAAATCTACAGTAGATTGGGAAAAACTATAAAAGCCCTGGGCTAGGTTCAGGCTTAAAAGCATGTTCAAGCCTCTTAGCTTACATGAACATATCAGATAATTCAGCGGGACATAAAACTATCAACCTTCCACATTTGATGTAGATGAGGGTAACTTACCTAAGACCATGAAGTGACTGGACTGACACTACAATGCTCAGAATCATCACTCTGGGAGCCATTTTGGGAGACCTCCCAGACCACAGGAAGGTAGTATAGGAGACATGAAACAAAAATGGGTTCTTTTAGGATGACTACATGGGTGTAGCACAGAGGGACATAAATCAGATTTGAAGAACATAAAAGAAAACTAAATGGAAAATGAAGACCACAGCTGAGGTGTCCACAAGTTGGTCCTTTTAGCCATAACTGGAATGCTTGTTTGACGGTCCTGTTAGTATGAATCCTGTTCTAGACTGGATTCTTTTGTTTGTTTGGTCAGAACAATTGTTCTGATCCTTACTACTTGTTTTTTCGAGGACTCTTGCTCCGAGTTTTGATTCGGCGAAGACTCTTGCTTCGGCTCCTACTATGGTGAGGACTGTTACTCTTGACATACTGTCTACCAAGGTGAGGACTTTTGTTAAGGGAGACACTTTTGGCTTTGCCACATTGGGTACCCTCATTCTGGTCCTTATTTCCAATGAGTTGAGGATTCTCGCTCTGACCCTGATTTACGCTTCCACTGGGACTATTACTTGGGCTTCTGTTTTGATGAGGAATCTTGCTCCGGCTCCGACTTTTAGGATGAGGATGCTTGCTTTGACCTGGACTTCTGCTAAGTTGATGGGCATCCTCACTTTGGCTCATATTTTCACTTTGGTAAGCATTCTTGTTCTGGTTGTCACTACTCTGGCATTCACTAATTAAAACAGTTGAACTACAGCTGGGATTACTGCTGCAGCTAGAACTCACAGGCGAAGAAGGCAAAGGACAGCTATAAGGAATCTGAGGGGATTCTTTAGGGGGAGCTTGAGAAGCCACAGAGTAGACATGAAGGCCACACGGTGCAGTATCAGGATGACCCCGAGCTCGGGGGGCAATGGGTAAACTTTGGAGGTCAAAAGGTGCTCTCAAAGGGATAAAAGAATAGATATGGGTAGAACAAGGAGGTGCCATAGGCTGGCGACATGGTTGGAGTGGGCCCCTCGGAATACCGTAGGTGCCATAGGGGGGTACCATGGGTGGGTTCTGACACAGAAGTGGACATATGGATTGATTTAGGGAACCAGAGAGTGGGAAGGGAGCAGGTGTAGTAGGAACCACAGAATATATATGAGTACTACAAGGGGGACCCCTAGGGGATACAGGGGGACAGCTCTGAACACAACTAATGGGTATAACAGGATCACAAGGAAGGCAGAAAGGAAGGGAAGTAGGAATAACAGTTTTGAGGGTTCTAGGAACCACAGTAGGTAAGGTTCGTTCTTGGGGGTCTTTGGGGCAGGGATTTGGGCAAGTACTGATTGACGTCACTGTACAAGGACCAGAGAGAGCAGAACGGTGGGAGAGAGCAGGAGAAGTGCAGGTCACCGGCAGCTTGGGTGGGTCAGGAGTCATGTGCTGAATAGTGGTGAGCAGGGAACGGCATTTGTGGGGAGGACATGGCTGTCTTAACTCTGAGAGTTTGGGGGTTTTTACTTTGGGGGAAACTGGGGTTGGGAGAGGGGGATCATTATAGCTTCTGCGGGGAGGTGAGTGGGGTATAGATGTTGACTGGTTGCCTGGTGGTGAAGGGAAGACAGAATAAGGAGAGGAAGAACACAGGAGATGAGGTGGTTCTTGAGCACAGGAGGTGTCAGAAGTTGTGTTGTCTGGGTTTACGTACATGTAAGAGCTCCCGCCAGTCTCCCAGGAGAAAAGAGACTCAAAACCAGGCTTCGTGGGAGCCTGGAACTGGGGTGAGTAATGAGAACATAAACTCATGGGGATGGCATTAAAAGGCTTCCCAGAAGCAGATGAGTGGGTCTCTGGAGGAAGATGGGAATAGTGACAAGGGTTCTCCCGAGGTGAGATGGAACAGCCAGGCATGCCTGCCTGAGAAGAAAGTGGAGGACTACAATATTTTCTCTCAGGGGACAGGTCAAACCGTGGTTTAAGTTCATAAGAATCTGAAGGCTTAAGATGACCTGGGTAAAAGCTGACAGTGGGTTGGGAAGATGGGGAAATAGGAGGATCATTATAACTCCTCCTTGAAGACCAGGGCTCAGTTTCCAATACCTTGTGAGCAAGAGAAGGTGAAATTATGATGCCAGTTCCTGGCAGCTTGTGAGTAAGAGTAGGTGAAATTATTGGGCAATTTCCCTGGGACTTATGAGGGAAGGAAGGTGAAATCAAGGGGCCAGTTTCTGAAGGGAGCTGAGGGGACTTCCTAAGACTGCTTCCTGCAGGACGACGGACAATGAGAGGGGATGCTGTAGGGCTGGTTCCCAGGGACTGAGGATAACAATAATAGAGGTAAGGGTTCTGGTCAATGGTAGAGCTTGAGGTACAGTGCCTCGGTATTCTCGGGGAACTGATCAAACTGTAATTATGGCTCCGCGGGCGGGCAGGGGGTGACCCTAGAAAGTTAACCCGGTCAAAACAAGGGCTCGGAGGAGGCGAACCCGAGAAGATAGGCTCTCGGTAGCAAGGCCTTCCAAGGAGCGGCGAACAAGGTACAAAAGAACATCTCCCCTGGTTCAGGGGAAGCTGTGGGGATGGGGAGGGCGGCGGTGGGGACCGGGAAGGGGGTGAGCTGGAGAGAGGAGAAAATCCAGCGCTGCAACTGAGGCCAGAGATTGGGTCTCTGGAGAAGTGGGGAGAGCCTTGAGGGTGAGGAGTCGCTGCACCTTTTGGCCGGGAAAGGCAGGGACTAAGGGTCGGGTGGTCGTTGTAACCTTTCCTGGGCAGCTCGAGGGTGAGGAAGGGGTTGAATCCTTTCCCGGAGGGCGGCGGAGACCCAGGAAGGAAAGGGAAGTCGTTGAGACAAGTTTCGAGGGGTGAGGATGACCGGACTGGAAGTTCGAGGAGGTAAGGAGGAGAAGAGGTCATGGAAGGTAGAAAAGGGGGTGGGGTGGGGGCGGGGGGGAGAGGGAAGAGGGAGGAAGAGGAAGAGGAAGAGGAGGAGGAGGGAGGGAGTGGAAGGGGCGGGGCCGCGGGGAAGGGAACCCAAGCCGGGGAAAGAGGCGGTGACGTATAGACCGAATGCGGGCGGAGGTGGTTGCGTAACTTACGGGGGGCGGAGTCAGGTGGCTGCAAAAACCAGCGCCGAAAATTGGGGAAGAAATAAAAGGGCGAGAGAATACGACGTCACAGAACCAGAACGTCACCGCGAGGCGGTGCGGAAGGTCGGGAATAGAGAGCGCGCAGAAGTGAGGGAGGTGGGATGTGAAAGGGCTGGGATGACTTTCCGAGAGGTAGTGGCGAGGTTCCCTCCTAACCCCCCTCCCCTCTGGCACTTACCCATTTCTTCTTATGACGATGTCTTCGCGGGACCGAGATGAAAGTCTCCGCACGCTTGGACAAGTCCCGTAAGCCTCTGAGTACCAGCGAAACCATGATCGTTGCTCTGCCGAGTTCCGACTGGAACCTCGACTGGAGGCTCTGGGGTTCCGGGATGGTGGCTCCGCTCTGAAGTCGAGGGAACTGTATCAGGGTGACTCCTCCAAGGCTCCGCCCATCTTCACCGCCCAGGTGCAGACATCGCCTTAGGTCAGTAGGGTGTGGAAAACAACAAGTAAGACATCGGCAGTTTGGTGGCGCTGGATGAATGGAAAGGGGAAGTGGTATCAGAGAGGAGTGGAGTCCAGGATCTCTGAAAAAAGGAGCGGGAAGGTACGTTAGGAAAATGTTGCATGATGTGAGGGCGATCTGGCTGCGACATTTGTCACCCCATTCGGCTGATCTGGGTGGCTAAGCGGGTGTCCCCTTCCTCCCTCACCGCTCCATGTGCGTCCCTCCAGAAGCTGCGCGCTTGGTCGAAGAGGACGGCCTTCCCCGAATAGAGACTGACCGGTCTTCGGTCGAGGGTATAAGAGTAGCTGCGCTCCCCTGCTAGAACCTCCAAACAAGCTCTCAAGGAAAAAGTTGCATGGAGGGGAGTTGGGCGGTAGTGCAGCTGGTTAAGCACATGTGGTGCGAAGCCCAAGGACCGACCTTCGAGCCCCCGGCACCCCACCTCCAAGGGAGTTGCTTCACAGGCAGTGAAGCAGGTCTGCAGGTGTCTTATCTTTCACTCCCCTCCTCTCTCCCATTTCTCTCTGACCTATCCAACAACATCAATAGTAACTACAACAATAATAAAAAAACAAGGGCAACAAAAGGGAAAATAAATATAAAAAAATTTTTTAAAGTTACATGGAGAACACATATAGGGGGCTGGGAGGTGGTGCATCAAGTTAAGCACACATACTGCCATGCGTAAGGACCAGGGTTCGAGTCCGCCCTCCCCACCCACAAGAATGACACTTCTTGAGCCATGAAGCTGGCCTGTAGGTGTTTATATTTCTGCTTCTCTATCTTCCCCTTTTCTCTCAATTTCTCTCTGCCTTGTCAAATAAAAATATAAAGGAAATCAAGAGGGTGGAGGTAGATAGCATAATGGTTATGCAAAGATTCTCAAGCCTGAGGTTCCAAAATCCCAGGTTCAGTCCCTTACATCACCAAAAACCGGAACTGAGCAGTGCTCTGGTAAAAACAAAACAAAAAATGGCATCAAGAGGGAACTGGAAGAAGGGGACACATACACACACACACACACACCTGTAGCACTGCTTCATTCCTCCTGAAGCTCCTCCTATTGGAAAATTGATTTGTAGTACTATGGATAGAAATCCTTATGCAAATACAGGACTGAAGAGATACCATAATGGTTATGCAAAAACACTGTGAGGCTCTGTGGTCCTTGGTTCAATCTTCAGCACCACAATAAGCCAGAATTTATGCATTAGTTCTTATGAGTAGTGCTCTGATCTCTTTCATTAAAAATAAATATATTTGGGGGGAGCCAGTAACTTACCAGATTGAGCATGCACATTACCCTGCATGAGGACCCTGGTTTGAGTCCCTGTTCCCCATCTGCAAATGGGGGAACACACTTCACAAGTGGTGAAGTAGGTCTGTAGGTGTTTTTCTCTATCTTCCCCTCCCTCAATTTCTCTATGTCCTATCAAATAAAATAGAAAAAGAAAAACATGTCTACTGGGAATAGTGGATTCGCAGTGCTGGCACCAAGCTCCAGAGATAGCTCTGGTGGTAATAAGTAAATTACTACTATTTTTAAAATTATTTTACAAAAAGGAAATAATTTGCGCTGCTCTCAATTCTTTGCAAGGGGCCAGGTAATGGTGCACCTGGTAAAAAAAATACGTTACCATGCATAAGGACCTGGATTCAAGGACCCCCTGGTCCCCACCTGCCAATGGAAGCTTCACAAGCAGTGAAGCAATGCTGTAGGTCCCTTACTCTCCCAATTCCCCTTTCCCTCTCAATTTCTTTTTTCTTTTTTTTAAAGATTTTATTTATTTATTAATGAGAAAGATAGGAGGAAAGAGAAAGAACCAGATATCACCCTGGTACATGTGCTGCTGGGGCTTGAACTCAGGACCTCATGCTTGACAGTTCAGTGCTTTATCCACTAAGCCATCTCCAGACCACTCCCTCTCAATTTCTATTGAAAGAAAGGAAGGGTAAGAAGCTTTGGGCGGGAGGGGGGGGGGCCCACCTGGTTGAGTGCACATTACAATGCACATGGATCCAGATTTGAGCCCCTGGTCCCTGCAGGGGAAACTTCACTAGTGGTGAAGCACTGCTGCAAATCTTTCTTTCCATCTGTATCTCCCCTCTATTCTCAATTTCACTGTGTCCTACTTTTATCATTTCAGTGCTGTTATGTCTTTCTTTTTCTTCTCACTATCTGAAACAGTTGGCCTAATGGGGCCCAAGAAGTGGTGCAGTACATGGAGCACTGATGATTCTTTTTTTTTTTTTTGATTCATTGATTCTAAGTTCATTCCCTATCATTACATATGTAAGAATGATGCTCTCATTCATAAATTTTTTAAAGTTAATCAAGAGTGGTAAAGCCCAGTAATAAAAAAAAGATAAGAGATATATGTAAACAACTATGTAAAGTTCATTATAGAAACTAGGCAATTCTAAGATGGAGGGAGGTAATGTATATAGTGTATCCTGTATCTCGACGATGTCATTATCCAGATAAAAATCCTATGAAGAGGCCAGGTGGTGGTACACCTGGTTAAATGCTTACATTACATTAAATAAAAATAACAAAATTTGGGAGTCCAGCGGTAGCGCAGTGGGTTACGTGCACGTGGCACAAAGCGCAAGGACAGGCAAAAGGATCCCGGTTCCAGCCCCTCGCTCCCCACCTGTAGGGGTGTCACTTCATAGGTGGTGAAGCAAGTCTGCAGGTGTCTATCTTTCTCTCCCCCCTCTGTCTTCCCCTCCTCTCTCCATTTCTCTCTGTCCTAGCCAACAACAACGACATCAATAACAACAATAACTACTACAGCAATGAAAAAAACAGCAAGGGCAACAAAAGGGAAAATAAATTAATTTAAAAAAAAAGAGGGGAGCTGGGCGGTAGCGCAGCCGGCTAAGCGCACATGGCGCAAAGCCCAAGGACCGGCATAAGGATACCGGTTCGAGCCCCCGGCTCCCCACCTGCAGGGTGGTCGCTTCACAGGAGGTGAAGCAGGTCTGCAGGTGTCTATCCTTCTCTCCCCCTCTCTGTCTTCCCCTCCTCTCTCCATTTCTCTGTCCTAGCCAACAATGACAACAATAACAATAACTACAACAATAAAACAAGGGCAACAAAAGGAAATAAATAAATAAAAATATCTTAAAAAAAAGAAAAAGAGATTGGGGTAAGGATCCCGGTTCGAGCTCCTGGCTCCCCGCCTGCAGGAGGTCGCTTCACAAGCGGCGAAGCAGTTCTGCTGGTGTCTTATCTCTTCTGTCTTCCCCTCCTCTCTCCATTTCTCTGTGCCCTATCCAACAACAGCAGCAGCAATGACAACAATAACAACTACAAGTTCAACAAGGGCAACAAAATGGGAAAACAGCCTCCAGGAGCAGTGGATGCACCAAGCCCTAGCAATAACCCTGGAGGCAAAAAAAAAAAAAAAAAAAAAAAAGATTGAGAGAAACGACACTTCCAAGAGTCAGGCGGTAGCGCAATAACTACAACAACAATAAAAAAGGGCAACAAAAGGGAGAACAAATATTTTTTAAAAAAGACATCTGCAGCTCTGCTTTACTTTCTCCTTAAAAAACTTTTTTTCCCTTTTGTTGCCCTTGTTTATCATTGTTATTGCTGTCGTTGTTGGATAGGACAGGGAGAAATGGAGAGAGGAGGGGAAGACGAGAGTAAGACACCTGCAGACCTGCTTCACCACCTGTGAAGCGAACCCCCTGCAGGTGGTGATCGAGGGGCTCTGCCATGTGCACTTAACCCACTGCACCACCACCCAGCTCCCCCCTTCTTTTTAAATTTTATTATTTTTATTTATTTGATAGAGCCAGCCAGAAACTGAGAGGGAAGGGGGGGTGACAGAGCTGGAGAGACAGACACCTGCAGCACTATTTCACCACTAGTGAAGTTTTCCCCCTGCAGGTGGGGACCAAGGGATTGAACCTGGGTCCTTGCACTGTAACATACGCACGTAACCAGGTGTGCCACTACTTGGTCTTGATCCCCATCTTATAAACTAAGATTTAAGGTAAGGCTTAGATCTTCACACAGCTCTTAAATTATGATTGATCCTAACTCTATAGTTAATAATAACCTTTGAGAACAGGTGTGTTGGGATAATAGTTCTCTAGTGTATATGATCTTTTCATAGGATTTTTTGTTGTTGTAGAATTAGAAATCGGGAGGGGATTGCACCAAAGTGAAAGATTCTGGGGTTGGGGGAGTGTTCAGGTGCTAGAACATAATGGTAGATGACTTAGATGGGGGGTTAGATTGTTATGTGGAAAACTGAGAAATGTTACACATGTATATACGACTGTATTTTACTGTAGACTGTAAACCACTAGCCCCCATTAATAAACCATGTTATATTAATAAAGAAGCCATTTTATTAGTAGACCATTAACAAAGAAAAAGAAGATAGATTGGAGCAAGCAGATAGACACCTGCAGATTTGCTTTACCACTTGTGAAGCTTTCCCCCCTGCAAGTGGGACCAGGGACTTGAACCTGGGTCCTTGCACAGTGTAACATGTGTGCTCAACCAGGTGCGCCACCATCTGCCCTATTTCTCTCCCTCTCCCTTATCAATTTCTGTCTCTATCCAACTATAAATACAAATATTAAAAAAAAAAAGGGGGAGAGCAAAGGAAAGAATGTTAGACTAAATCAATGACTCAGGTTTGTTTTTTTTTTTTGTCTCAGCTCACTTTTACACTTAAAAATTATTATATTGAGATACAGAAAGATACAGAGACAGGCTAGAGTATTGCTGCAGCTTTGGCTTATGGTGCTCAGGATTGAACCTGGGACCTCAGAGCCTCAGATATTAAAGTCTTTTTCTTTCTTTTTAAAAAATATTTATTCTCTTTTGTTGCCCTTGTTATTTTATTGTAGTTATTAGTGTTGTCATTGTTGGATAGGACAGAGAGAAATGGGAGAGAGGAGGGGAAGACAGAGAGGGAGAGAGAAAGATAGACACCTGCAGACCTGCTTCACCGCCTGTGAATTGACTCCCCTTCAGGTGGGGAGCCTGGGGCTTGAACTGGGATCCTTGCACTTTGCGCCACCTGAGCTAACACCCGACTCCCTAAAGTCTTTTTCATAGCCATTTGGCTGTCTCCCCAGCCCTACCTTTATACTTTAAAAATTGAGAATGGGGGGTCAGGCGGTAGCGCAGCAGGTTAAGCGCAAGTGGCGCAAAGTGCAAGTACCAGCATAAGTATCCGGGATGGAGTCCCAGCTCCCCACCTGCAGGGGAGTCGCTTCACAGGCGGTGAAGCAGGTCTGCATGTGGCTATCTTCTCTCTCCCTCCTCTCTCCACTTCTCTCTGTCCTATCCAACAACTAATGACATCAACAATAACCACAACAAGGCTATAACAAGGGCAACAAAAGGGGGGAGGAAATGGCTTCCAGAAGCAGTGGATTCATGGTGCAGGCACTGAGCCCCAGCAATAACCCTGGAGGCCAAAAAAAAAAAAAAAAAAAGAGAATGGAGCTGGGGAGATAGCAAAGCCAAAGCACACCAGACTTAAATGCCTGAAACCTCAAAGGTCTCAGGTTCATACCACAACACTATCATATACCAGAACTGAGCAGTGTGCTGGTTCTTTTGTCTTGAAAATAAATTTTAAACATTGAGAATAAGCTTGTTTGCCTGTTATTACCAGATTAAAAATTAAAGTAGAAAGTTCAGAAAAATGTATCAATAAACGCAAGCTGATAGCTCACCCAGTAGAGCATTTGCCTTACACAGGATGTCCTAGATTGGAGTCCTGGCACCACACAGAAGCATCGTGAATGGCACCAGAGAAGCATGTAGTAGTCCTATGGTATCTCCTTTCTTTCTTTTTCCTATTAATTTTATTATTTATTTATTAGCCAGAAATCAAGAGGGAAAGGGGAGATAGAATGGGGGACAGTGATCATTTGCAAAGCTTTTCCCCCTACAGGTGGGGACTAGAGACTTGAACCTGGGTCCTTGCACATTATTACATGTACATTCAATCAGGTGCGCCACTACCCTGCCCTTTATCTTACTCTTCTCTCTCCCAGACCCAGAGAGGCCACTCACTGTAGGTATCACTTCTGTGCAAAGTGCAGTCAGTGTTCATTTCGTGTTGCCAAATAATAATAAATAAATCCATTATAGTAATAATAAATAATAAAGCCATTATAAAACTAAGGCTAGTTTTAGCTCTACTGTTGAGACATCCTTTTCTAGTTATTCAATACTCCAGATATTCAACAGAACTTCCCATGTTAGTTGCTCAAAATCCAAACTTCAGATTCTCAGAAGTTCCTGTTTTGTCTTTTAGTTGGCTGATCACTTCTGAAACACAAGGCATTTATTTTTGACATAACTCACTTTCTGTGTATAGCTTTTTGTTCATAGATCCTCGTGTACAAGCTGAGGTTGCAAACTAGTGCATCAAATCTAATCCATCAATTTATTTAGTCTGCATGCTTTCAAAATATTGTCCACACTTAAAATTGGAAAATTCCACATATAACTTGGAATCTGAAACTTTAACAAGAGATAGGCCACCACTGAATGGGCACTCCCACATAGTACTGACTGAAAGTAGCCACCATTATGAATTAATTTAAAGAGAAATTAGATTATTCGGAGGAAAATGAGAATTTAGAGACAATATTACATTTTTCATTGCTAGTCTCACCTTTCTAAAATCTTGGTTTCAATTGTAGTTTGTCTAGATGGGCTATGTGCCTAGAAAGATAATTTATCTTATTTTAATTTATTCTTTCTTTCTTTCTTTATTGGATAGACAGCCAGAAATTGAGACAGGAGCGGGTGATAGGGAGAGACAAATGAAACACTGGTTTTCCCAACTCATGAAGCTTCCCCCCCTGTAGGTGGGGACCAGGGGATGGAAACTGGGTCTTTGTGCACTGTAACATGTACACTCAAGCAGGTGTGCTACCACTGGGCCCCAAAAGATAAATTTATCTAGCAGAGATTAAAGGAGACATCTAGTCACATGAAAAATAGATAAAATATCATATAATAGTATCAAAAATTACCTTTTCTGCAGAATCACACAGTATCTATTTGTGGGAATAGCACAAGAACTAAGCCTATAAAAATTCCTATCATGGAGCTTATTTCTTATCTCTGGTTCCTCCTCTAGCAACTTGCAGTTTTCCAATGCATATGGACTTCATATATGCAAGTATTGTGCTCTACTCACTGAATCACCACCTCAGTTACCCATTTCAATATTTTATTAAAAAAAAAAAAACTTGGGGCTGGGAAAACAGCATAATGGTTATACAAGATTCATGCCTGAGGCTCTGAGGCCCCAGATTCAATCCCCAGAACCATCAGAAGCCAGAGCTGAGCAGTGCTCTGGTATTTGTCTTTTCCTCTGTATCTCTCATTGAAATAAATTATTTAAAATAAAAAGGAAAAAAAGAAAAGAAACTTAAGATACCAAAGTCAAAAACTTTTAAAAATTGAATGATACTAAGCAGTTACTAGTTTCAACGTGTTAATGTTCCATAGTAAATTAAAACCAAAATTTATGTCTTTACTAAGAAAAACATACTTACTAGGGGATGGGTCCATGGGGATTATTATTACTATTCTATGAAAGAAAGCAGAGAGAACCAGAGCATTATAAGCAATGCCAAAAATCAATTCTAGGGCCTCAAGTCTGAGATTCCAACACTTTACTCCCTCTCTCTACCTCTTATCAGCGAGAACCACTCAGGCATATGTGATGCAGGGGATTAAACTTTGGACCTCATGCTCTCAAGTCCAGTATTTTTTTTACCCACTGGACCATCTACCTCCCAGGCTACTCCCTCTGCATCTATCTTTGTTGTTTGTTTTACCAGAGCAGTGCTCAACTCTGGTTTATGGTGATATTAGGAATTAAAGAGGGGGGAATAGGGCAGTAGCGCAGCAGGTTAAGTGCATGTGGCACAAAGCGCAAGGAAAGGAGTAAGGATCCCGGTTCGAGCCCCTGGCTCCCCACCTGCAGGGGAGTCACTTCACAGGCAGTGAAGCAAGTCTGCAGGTGTCTATCCTTCTCTCCTCCTCCTCTCTCCATTTCTCTCTGTCCTATCTAACAACAACGACATCAATAACCACAAGGGCAGCAAAAGGGAAAATAAATATAAATTATATAAAAAAAAAAAAATTAAACATGGGACTTCAAGTGCCTGGGGTACCAAAGTCCTTTTACACTACCATTATCTATCCAGCCCTTTGCATATTTCTATCTGGAAAAATAAAAACCAGAAACCAGGAGGTAGATCTGTAGATTACTGGACTTTATTATGATGGAACCACTGCTGAATTACATAGAAGCTTTGTTTCAAGCCCAAATCCATGAGGTTCATTCACATGAACTTAGTTGTACAAATAAGAAAACAAACGCCTTGTTCACAACCACACGGAAATACTCTCACATCCAGGTGATGAAAACTGGTAGTCTGTACATTTACTTCAAGCTGTTAAAGAGTTTGTGGGCAACCTAAGTGGGGAAAAGAAAAGGATGTCATCAACTGATGGTTTTTACGTCACAGCACATAAAGTCTTTCATGACCTAGAATAGTTTTGCCGTTTCACTTACCACTTTGTTTTACCTACATCTACACCATTCTTGAGCCCTACTCAATTCCCTACAGTTCACCAAAATTCTCCCTTTTACTCATCCTTCAGTCTTCCTTTAGGATTTAATATGTAATTTCCTGTAAGCCTCTACTACAGTAGAAATAAGTCCCCTTTCTGTCTTCCTTACAGAAAGTTATGCCTTTCATATAATAGTAGTTATAGCTGAGCTGTGCTCTGATAAAGATCTATAAATAAAAACAAATCAAAAACTGGCGCAGTGAACCATGCGTTGAATCCTCAAACATGAGGCTCCAAGTTAAATCCACAGCATTGCATATGCTATAGTGAATTTTCAAGAATTGCTAGACTGTTTTCCATAAGCCTGTATCAATTTACATTACTTTAAAATTCCTATAGAAAATTCTCCCACACTGCCAAAACTCAGTCTTTTTAATTATAGTCACACTAGCAATTTGAAGTTGTATCTCTCTCTCTCTCTTTTTTTTTTTTGCTGTAGTTATTATTGTCATTGTTGAATAGAACAGAGAGAAATGGAGAGAGGAGGGGAAGACAGGAGGAGAGAAAGATAGACACCTGCAGACCTTCCTCACCGCCTGTGAAGCTACTCCCCTGCAGGTGGGGAGCCGGGGGCTCAAACCAGGATTCTTACGCCAGTCCTTGCGCTTAACCCGCTGTGCTACCGCCCGGCTCCCTATATCTCCTTTTGATTTGTATTTCCCTGATAGGTAACATACTAAACTTCTTGACATGCTTATTAATCACACAAGCATGAAGAAGCAACAAATTAAATTTCACCTCCTTGTAATCAACTTAAGTTTACTTAAAAAATTTTTTGACCAATGTATTAAATATAAGACACTGGAGTGGGTGGATGCATTGGATCGACCTTCTTGTGGTGCATCCCGTGAGTACCCATTCTTGGGGAAACTGACGATCCTTCCTAGCCGACTGAATCCACATGGATCCCAGTCACTTTCAAAGCCAGCAACAAGCAGCTCCTGACAGCTTTCAACCTGACGCTGTTGATTGGCTACGGAAGAAGGGCAAACGCTAGAAGAAGAAGGAGTGGGGCTGGCAGTGGCACATCCAGTATAAGCATACACATCACAAAGCCTCTAGGCTGGTCTGAAGGTAGTGGGTCATCAGAAAAACCATTAACGAAGCTTCTGTTCCCCACCTGCAAGGGGAAATCTTCACAAGTAGTGAAGCAGCACTACAGGTATCTATCTCCTCTTTTTTTTTAACCAGAGCACTGATCAGCTCTGGCTTTTGATAGTACAGGGGATTGAACCTGGGACCTTGGATCCTCAGGCATGAGAGTCTGTTTGCATAACCATTATGCTATCTATCCCTGCCCTCCTCTTCCCCTTTCGATTCTTGTCTCTATCAATAAATAATTAAATTTAAATAATAATTTATTGTTTAAAATAAATAATAAAAAAAACAAAAGTTAGTACCTGATAAACTGAGCCTACCCATAGACAGATATACCCATAAGCCCCAAAGGTTGTCAGGAGGTTTTCTCTAGCCACTGTAAGCTTTCCTTTTTGACTTTAGCCTGACTTACACAGTGATCCCTTGCATGCAAGAAGTCAAAGAGCTCCTGAGTACAGTCCTCCTCTGTCTGTGACCTAGAGGACACACGCTGATCACAGAGTTCTAGCTGCTCCCGAGCCTTCACACATTTCTCCAGCTGTTCACATTGCTCTCTGACTGTTGTTAGGGGATCCTGAAAGAGAAATACAAAAACCAAAATTTGAGTTTAGGCAGAAACCTACAAACCTATGCTCTTGACTATCAAAGCAAGGCGCTGCCTCTGAAATACGGTGCAGAAGCACCTATCATTGAGTATCCTATTCATCTCTGATGCTAAGGAATGGGGAAAAGTTTCACATTCCTGCTCCCACAGTTACTAGTATGTACTGAAAGCCTCAGTCCTATCTGAAAAACAAGGTGGCAAAGGTAACCTGGCCAAACTTTAAGTAGCTTTATAGGATTCCTTACTTGTCAACAGAGCATTTTGGTATATACAATGCCTATGAACTTCGATTTCCTTCTCGGTCAGCCAGGCCTAAGTACCCCAGCTCCTTAGCTAGAAAGGCAATGTTAACATAAAGAAAAATCATCTTTAAAAAGTTTCTCTGGGGGTTGGGTGGTAGCACAGTGGGTTAAGCTGACATGGCACTAAATGCAAGGACAGGAGTAGGGATCCTGGTTCAAGACCCCGGCTCCCTATCTGCAAGGGGGTTACTTCTTCCTTTGTCTTCCCCTCCTCTCAGTTTCTCTCTGTCTTAGCCAACAACAGCAATAACAACAAGAGTAACAATATGGGGAAAATGGCCTCCAGGAGCAGTGGACTTGTAGTGCAGGCACTGAGCCCACTGATAACCCTGGAGGCAAAAAAGTAGTGGTCCCGGAGGTGGCACAGTGGATAAGGTGCTGGACTTTCAAGCATGAAGTCCTGAGTTCCCCTGGCAGCGCATGTTCCAGAGCGATGTCTGTTTCTTTCTCTCTCTTCCTATATCGCATTAGTAAATAAAATGTAAAAAAAAGTAAAAATAATTTCATGGTCTGGGAGGTGGCACAGTGGCTATGGCACTAGACTCTCAAGCATGAAGTCCTGAGTTCGATCCCAGGCAGCACATGTACTGGAGTGATGGCCGGTTCTTTCTCTCCTCCTGTCTTTCTCATGAATAAATAAATTCTTAAAAAAAAAATTTGGGGGTCGGGCGGTGGCGCAGTGGGTTAAGCGCACATGGCGCTAAGCGCAGGGACCGGCGTAAGGATCCCGGTTCGATCCCCCGGCTCCCCACCTGCAGGGGAGTCGCTTCACGGGCGGTGAAGCAGGTCTGCAGGTGTCTGTCTTTCTCTCCCCTTTCTCTCTGTCTTCCCCTCCTTTCTCCATTTCTCTCTGTCCTATCCAACAACAAAGCAGCGTCAACAATGGCAATAATAACCGCAATGAGGCTGCAACAACTAGGGCAACAAAAGGGGGGCAAAATGGCCTCCAGGAGCGGTGGATTCATGGTGCAGGCACCGAGCCCAGCAATAACCCTGAAGGGAAAAAAAAAATTGGGAGTCGGGTCGTAGTGCAGCGGGTTAAGTGCAGCTGGTGCAAAATGCAAGGACTGGAGTAAGGATACGCATTCAAGCCCCTGGCTCCCCACCAGCGGGGGGGGGGGGGGGGGGGGAGGGATCGCCTCACAGCCTCACAGCGGTGAAGCAGGTCTGTCTTTCTCTCACCCTCCTCTCTCCATTTCTCTCTGTTCTATCCAACAACGATGACAACAATAATAACTATAACAATAAAACAACAAGAGCAACAAAAGGGAATAAATAAATATTTAATAATAATAATTTCCTCATTGTGGCCTGGGAGACGGCACAGTGGATAAAGCACTTGCCTCTCAAGCATGAATGAGATCCTGAGTTCAACCCCCAGCAGCACATGTACCAGAGTAATGTCTGGTTCTCTCTTCTTATCTTTCTAATAAATAATTAAAATACATTTTTAAAAAGTTTCCTCTGCAGGGGTCGGGCAGTAGTGCAATGGGTTAAGCACACATGACATGAAGCACATAGGACCAGCGTAAGGATCCGGTTCAAGCTCCTAGCTTCCCACCTGCAAGAGGGTTGCTTCATAAGTGGTAAAGCAGGCTTGCAAGTATCTATCTTTCTCTCGCCCTGTCTTCCTCTCCTCTCTTGAATTCTTTGTTCTATCCAACAACAATAACAACGATAAAGCAACAAGGGCAACCGAAGGGGGGGGGCAGCCTCTAGGGGCAGTGGATTCGTGATGCAAGCAATAACCCTGGAGGCAAAAAAAAAGTTTTCTCATTAATTCTTTTCTTCTTTACCAGAGCATTGCTCAGCTCTGGTTTAAGGTGTGTGTGTGTGTGGGGGGGATATGGGATTGAACCTTTGGAGCCTCAGGCAGGAGATTCTCTTTGCAGAATCATTATGCTATCTACCCCTGACCTCATTAATTCTTTTTTTTTTTTTTTTTGCCCCCAGGGTCATTGCCAGGGCTCCGTGCCTGCACCACGAATCCACTGCTCCCAGAGACCACTTTTTCCCCTTTTTGTTGCCCTTGTTGTTCCATCATTGTTGTGGTTATTATTATTGTTGTTGTTGTCGTTGGATAGGACAGAGAGAAATGGAGAGAGATGGGGAAGACAGACGGGGAGAGAAAGACATATACCTGCAGACCTGCTTCACCACCTGTAAAGCGACTCCCCTGCAGGTGGGGAGCCAGGGGCTCGAACCAGGATCCTTCTGGCAGTCCTTGCACTTTGCGTAACATGCGCTTAACCCGCTGCGCTACGGCCCGACTCCCCATTAATTCTTAATAGACTACAAAAAACTGGTAAGTGCCATGCCACTCAGGGTGCAACCCTACTCTGACACCCAGACAAGAGAAGCACCAAAGGCAGAAAAAAGATTTTCATTCCCATTCTCTCCAGGTTGTCATGTGATTCTTGAAAATGCCCTTTAAAGTTTCAGGAAGTTCAAACTTCCCTTTAATGAGAAAGTTCCAAACTTGAGATAGTTCTTACCACTAATTCTTCCTCTTCTTCCTCTTCCTCCTACAAAATGAAAAACAAAGACAGTGTTAAACAAAATTACGACATACAGATTCCCAATCAAACTGATGTAATTACTGAGATAGATACTGTATTAATCTTAATGCTTTTAAATATCCTATATTTTATGTTTTGAACCAGAGGGAATCTTCCTAGTGTTGGAGGTACACCCCTTCCCACAGATTGCTAATATCTATAGAGATAGCAAGCAACTTGTCTTATGGAGATGCAAACCAACCACAAGAAACTACAAATCAGTATTTTTCTCAACTCATTATCTAAACCAATTATTACTCCAACCTATAAACCCAGGGTCAGTACCAGACAACTGAGAACACCACTATAAGCCAGCACTCACCAAAAATCAAACTATTTAATTCCAAATTTGCTAGAATTTATTACCTACCCACCCTCATAAACCAGGGCTGTGGTTTCCCTGGTTCCTCTTCTGATTTCCCTGATACTTCCCCATGTGGTACTGGTTAATGTAGCTTGCTTGTCTCTTGGAAACTGTAATTTTAAAAAAAATCTTTTTTGCCAGCAGAGTTATCACTGCGGATCAGTGCCGGCACTACTAATCTACTACTCCAAGAGGCCATTTTTGCCTTTTTCCTTCCTTCCTTCTATTTTATTGGGATGCATTGGATCGACCTTCTCGTGGTGCATCCCGTGAGTACCCATTTATTGGGGAAACTGATGATCCTTCCTAGCCGACTGAATCCACATGGATCCCAGTCACTTTCAAAGCCAGCAACAAGCAGCTCCTGACAGCTTTCAACCTTACCTGTTGACTGGCTACGGAAGAAGGGCAAACGCTAGAAGAAGAATTGATAGGACAGAGAGAAATTGAGAAAGGGGAGGGAAAAATAGAGATTAAGAGAGAAAGGTAGACACCTACAGACTTGCTTCATCAGTCATGAAACATCCCATCCTGCAGGCAGGGAGCCAAGGATTGAACCCTAGATAATAAACTCTTTTAAAAGTAGAGCTCAACAACCTGGATTCAAGCCCCAGACCCCACCTGCTGGGAAGGAAGCTTCAGGAGTGGTGAGGTAGTGCTTCAGGTGTCTATACTATTTCTCTCTCACCTTCTATCAGAGAAGAAAAAAAAAGAAAACAGTAAATTAAAGGCCAGCAGGAACAGAGCTAACAATGTAAGCAACAAGACCCAGTGCCAAAATAAAGCAAAAAGCAGTTGCTTCATGCCTGTCACTTTCCATACCTGATCAGAACTTTCAACAAGGACACACTACCTCACTTTTATTAGCAACACCTTAAAAAAAGCATATACTTTCATATTTGTAATGATTTGATGAATCCTAACAATCCCTAAGGGGAGCTAAGCTTTGAAATAAACATTAATTTGACATTTTAAAATAAAGATCAAGGACCAAGTTCAAGTTCCCAGTCCCTATCTGCAGGGGGAAAGCTTCACAAGTGGTGAAGCAGGTGTGCAGGTGTCTTTTTTATTTTTTAAGTATTTATTTATTCCCTTTTTCTTGCCCTTGCTTTATTGTAGTTATTATTGTCGTTGTTACTGATGTTGTTAGATAGGATTGAGAGAAATGAAAAGAGGAGGGGAAGGCAGAGAGGGGGAGAGAAAGATAAGATACCTGCAGATCTGCTTCACTGCCTGTGAAGCGACTCCCCTGCAGGTGAAGAGCCGGGGGCTCGAACTGGGATCCTTAGGCCGTACCTTGCACTTCGCACCATGTATGCTTAACCCACTATTATGATTTCTTTTAAATATTTATTTATTCCTGTTTTGCCCTTGTATTTATTGTTACTGTTGTCGTTGTTGTTGGATAGGACAGAGAGAAATGGAGAGAAGAGGGGAAGACAGAGAGGGGGAGAGAAAGACACCTGCAGACCTGCTTCACCTGCTTCACCGCCTGTAAAGCGACTCCCCTGCAGGGGGGGGGAAGCCGGGGGCTCGAACCGGGATCCTTATTATGATTTCTTAATCTTACTCTTCTAACAGAATTCATTCAAGAGTAGCATAGGTAACTAAGTGGTGGAACAGATGTCTGCCTCACATGTGTGAGGAACTGGGTTCAGTCCCTGGCACCAGAGAAAAATTTTATTAGATGGTGGAATGATAACTCTGCTCCCTCATTTAAAAAAAAAAAAAGTAATATCATACCAGGGCTGGAGAGAGAGCATAATGGTTATGCAAAAAGATTTCCATGCTTAAGGCACAAAAGGTGCAAGGTTCAACCCCCCAGCGCCACCATAAACCAGAGTTGAACAGTGCTCTGGTAAAAATAAAAAAATATATATATATTAAAAAACACTAAGAAACTTTTATTTTTAATTATTCTTTCTTCTTTTCTACAACTATACCATCTCCGAGGCTTCAATTGAAAAAGCTTTCTTTTATTTCCTTTTTGTTGTCCTTATTGTTGTTGTAGTTATTACTGTTGATGTCGTTGTTGGATAGGACAGAGAGAAATGGAGAGAAGAGGGGAAGACAGAGAGGGGGAGAGAAAGACAGACACCTGCAGACCTGCTTCACCGCCTGTGAAGCGAGAAAAAGCTTTCTTAAAAAACTGCAACTGTGTGGTAGCGCAGCCGGTTAAGCGCACTTGGCGCAAGCGCAAAGACAGGCGTAAGAATACTGGTTCAAGCACGCCCCACCCCCGCGGTGAAGCCTGTCTGCAGGTATCTATTTTTCTTTCCCTCCTCTGTCTTCCCCTTCTCTCTCCATTTCTCTCTGTCCTAACCAACGACATCAGTAATAACTACAATAAAATAAAGGCAACAAAAGGGAATAAATAATAAAAATATTTTTAAAAAAATGCAACTGTGGTCTGGGAGGTGTCGCAGTGAATAAGGCACTGAACTCTCAAGCATGAGGTCCAGAGTTCAATCCCTAGAAGCACATGTACCAGAGTGATGTCTGGTTCTTTCTCTCTCTCCTATCATTCTCACTAATAAATGAATAAAAAGAAAAAAAAAAAAAAAACCCTGCAACTGAGGAGCAAGGTTGTGGTTTGCTGATAGAGTGCACACTTTACCTGGGTTCAAGCCCCTGGTCCCCACCTGTAGTGGGGAAACTTTCAGGAGTGGTGTCTCTCTCCCTCTTCATCACCCTTTCCCCACCTCAATATCTCTGTCATACTGAATAAATATTTACAAATAAAAAATTTAAGAAAAAAATTGAAACCAGGCCAGTGAAACAATTCACTTGGGTAGTGCACTGCTTCACCCTGTGTGTGACCTAGGTTCAAGTCTTGCCCAAACCACAGTGAAGGAAGCTTTGTGGCTGTGCATTCTTTCCCTCAGCCTGTCTCTAAAGGGAAACAAACAAAAACCTGAAATAAGGGGCTGGTGTGATAGCATAATGGTTATACAAGAGGACTTTACTGTGTGAGGCTCCTAAACCCCAGATTCAACCCCAACCACCACTATAAACCAGAGCTGAGTGAAGCTCTAATAATAGAAAAAAAAAAACTAAAATCTGGGCCAAGGAGATTGCCTCAAAGTCCCAGGATTAATGAAAAGTTTTTGAAAGTCCCAGTCTCAGTCCTCAGCAGTACCAAAAGATAGAGCAGAACAGTGCTCTGTTGAAAATAAAACAAGTGGTCTGGGAGATGTAGTAGTAGAAAAAGCATTGGACTCTCAAGTATGAGGTCCTGAGTTACATCCCCAGCAGCACATGTACCAGAGTGATATCTGGTCCTTTCTTTCTCTCTCTCTCTCCTATCTTTCTCATTAATAAAATAAAATCTGTAAGAAAAAAAAAAAAAACCACAAAGTGGCCAGGCAGTGGTGCACACATACTACAGTGCGCAAAGACCCAGGTTCAAGTCCCTGGCCCCCATTTGCAGGGGTAAACTTTAAAAGTGGTGAAGCAGGGCTGCAAGTGTCTCTCTCCCTCTCCCCTCTCAATTTCTCTATCTCTATCCAATAATAAAGATCAAAATTAAAAACAAAAAACCCTGAAATCATCAGCTGTGGGAAACAGCAGCACATGTGGTACAGCACAGGACGTAGAAAGCCTGAAACTCCCAGTATGATCACTGACACTGAACATAAAGGAGTGGTGCTTTGGCTTCTATCCTTTTCTTTCATGTGACTCTTCATTTGAAATAGAGTCAGCAAGAAAGTTCACTTGGATAGTTAACTTTCATTCTCTCTGCCTCTGTGTCTATCTAAAAAAAAAAAAAAATTAAAATTCTGTTAAAATAAGTTTTTAAAAATGAAGTAACTTGGGAGCCGGGCTGTAGCGCAGCGGGTTAAATGCACATGGCACAAAGCGCAATGATTGGAGTAAGGATCCCGGTTCGAGCCCCCAGCTCCCCACCTGCAGAGGAGTCACTTCACAGGCGGTGAAAGCAGGTCTGCAGGTGTCTGTCTTTCTCTCTCCCCTTCTCTGTCTACCCCTCCTCTCTCCATTTCTCTCTGTCCTATCCAACAACAACAACATCAATAGAACAACAAGGGCAAAAAAAGGAAATAAATATTAAAGAAAATTTTAAAAAAGAAAAAAAAAAAAGAAAGTCATTTCCTTCTTCTTTAAAAAAAAAATGAAGTAACTTTATTTGCCTCCAGGATTATCACTGGGACTTGGTGCAGAAACTACAAATCCACTGCTCCTGACAGCCATTTTTTCCATTTTATTGGACAAGACAGAGAGAAATTCAGAGAGGGGGAGGGAAAGAGGGAAAGACAGACACCCTTGTGAAGCGTCCCCGCTATATGTGGGGAGCCAGGGGATCCATCCTTGCCCTTCATACTATGTATTTAACCAGGTGTGCCACCATTGCCCAGACCCCCCAAATGAAATCACTTTACGCCTAAGTTAAAAACCAGAAATATTCTTTTTTTTCTTACTAGAGCACTGCTCAGCTCTGGTTTACAGTGGTGCAGGGGATTGAACCTGAGACTTTGGAGCCTCGGGTTATGTAAAGAGAGTCTCTCCGCATACTCATTATGCTATCTCCCCCCCCCTGCAGAAATAAATATTCTAGAATTGAGACCTTTATCAGACTTCTTGGTTACCAACATTAGCAAACAGAGATCGTTTTAAGTTACTAATAATTTTTTTAAAAATTTTATTTATTTATTTTCCCTTTTGTTGCCCTTGTTGTCTTTTTTTTTATTGTTGTTGTAGTTATTATTGTTGTTGTTATTGATGTGGTTGTTATTGGATAGGACAGAGAGAAATGGAGAGAGGAGGAGAAGACAGAGGGGAGAAGGGAGAGAAAGATAGACACCTGCAGACCTGCTTCACCGCCCGTGAAGCGACTCCCCTGCAGGTGGGGAGCCGGGGGCTGGAACCCGGATCCTTACGCCGGTCCCTGCGCTTTGCGCCACCTGCGCTTAACCCACTGCGCTACCGCCCGACTCCCATCACTAATAATTTTCTGTCAAAAGTAACGAGGTATATTAAACACAAATCTGAACGTGGACTACTTGTGAATTTTATTTTTTTGCCTCCAGGGTTATTGCCGCTCAGTGCCTGCACCATGAATCCACTGCTCTGGAGGCCATTTTCCCCCTTTTGTTACCCTGGTTGTTTTACCATTGTTGTGGTTATTATTGTTATTGACGTCACTGTTGTTAGATAGGACAGAGAGAAATGGAGATGGGGAAGACAGAGAGGGGGAGAGAAAGACAGATACCTGCAGACCCACTTCACCGCCTGTGAAGTGACTCCACTGCAGGTGGGGAGCTGGGGGCTAGAACCCGGATCCTTCCGCCAGTCCTTGCACCTTGTGCCATGTGCGCCTAACCCTCGGCGCTACCGCCCACTAATTGTGAACTTTCCTCTGAGAAAAACCAAGTTCACACTAACAAAAATTAATCTTCAGGAGGTAGTATTTTTTCATAAAAGAGCAGTTTTCTCAATTTAACTATTATTAATAGCCTAGAGTATACAAATCTACCACTACCAGTTGGGTCATCTTTCCAACCGCGCAGTTGTCTTACTTTTAAAAGCGACTACTTATTTACTTTTTTTTCATCTACTTCTGTGGTATGTCCTGCTGAACTTTCTGGTATACTTCCTGCTGAACATCCTGTGGTCGGCTCCACTTCTTTCTTGTCCTCTTTCTGAAAACAAGACTTGGAAAAAATTGGGGATAAACTATTTTCAGCTCTCTTGAACTTCCAAATTCAGAACAGCTGTCATAAAGTGGCCAGGGAACAAAGAGATAGTCAATGAGATTGGAAACAAAAAACTAAAAAAAAACAAAAGTAATAAAAAGGACAAAGAAAATGCTAGTTGGTATCAATAAACTGTGTAGGATTGTGGACTCTGTAGCTTAGGCTCTATCACTGCTCAGCTCTGCCTTATAGTGGTGCAGGGGACTGAACCTGGGACCTGAGCCTCAGGCATGAGAGTCTGTTTGCATAACCATTATGTTGCCTCCCTTACCCATCATGATCTATCATTTATCAGTTATGTATCCTGAGACAAGACAGCTGGTCTCTCTATGTTTGTTTTCTCATTTGTAAAATGGCAATATAAGTAGTGTCTAATATTTATCTCAGGATTATTGTGTGCATTAAATGGATTCGTATATTTTAAGTACTTGGAACAGTATGTAGTCAATAAACAGTGTTAAACTTCATTCTTACTCTGGGAAAGAGCTCCCCGTTTCATCATAGAATTATACTGCATTTTTCCACTGTCACCCCAAATACCTTCCCATCTCCTCCTAAATCCCACCACTCCTCCTCCTCCGCGTTAAAGAAAAAGAAACTATTTTCACAGAAACTAGTGTCAAAGCCAGATCTCAGGCCCCTGCACAGCAGATTCGCGGGGCTTCTTACCCGGAGCTGAGTTGAGGCAAAGAGATGGTTAGCTGGATTCCCGGCCCTGTCAAGTCAGGGTCTCCAAAACCCGATACCACTCCCCCCCCAAAAAAAAAAAAATCCCAGAAGTTTCGCTCTAGCTAAATCTTCATCAAATACACAGAACGAGGAAGTCGATGGCCAGAGACAGTTCAGTCATGTACTTCCATCAAGGTCAGGATGGAAAGAACTAGCTCTTCCCCACGCTGCAAACTCAGAGAGAACCGGGGCTGCGAGGACGCAGTTTGAGCGGGTTAAATCCCGGGCTGGGGGTAGGGAGAGGGTCCAGCCGGCGGCCTGGCCTTACCTCCTTGGGATCTCCGGACCCGGTCAGCATCACTCGCTCATCTTCCAGTCCCATGCTGACTACGGTTCGGGATGCAACACGACCACCAACACTGATAACTACTCCACTTCAGCACCAAGAAGGACTAGTAAGGGTCATTCAGCGGATATCCGGCGATATGGCCGGAAGTGCGGCAGACTCGTCGCGGTCGGGAACACACCCTCCGATTGGCATGTGCCACCGTCCCTAAGCAGAGAGTAGGGGTGTCTGTTATTTGCACTGAGGAAATTTTGCTAAAAAATAGTTGCTGAGTGTCGTCAGATACAAATATGTTGATTCAACGATCTATGTAAAACATTTCTTTCCAACAGACCGTGGAAACTATGCGGACTTAATCTTCTGTTTCATCAGCGCATCTCGCACTCTTCCCTACAACGTTGACTGGAGCCGTCCTAACCGCTGACCTTTTCAAGATGGCCGTCTGCGACTGCCGCTCTCGGGCTTGCGCACCTCCCCAAGATGGCGGCGCCCGAGGCCTGGCGCGCCCGGAGTTGCTGGTTCTGTGAGGTAGCGGCGGCAAAGACCATGGAGGCCACGTCCCGGGAGGCGGCGCCAGCGAAGAGCTCGGCCTCGGGCCCCAGCGCTCCCCCCGCCCTGTTCGAGCTGTGCGGGCGGGCGGTGAGCGCCCATATGGGGGTTCTGGAGAGCGGGGTGTGGGGTAAGTGACTGGGTGAGGGGCTACCGCTGGCAACGGGCGGAGGCGGCCCCGCGGCCGGAGGGCGCGGGGGGCGAGGCCGAGAGGCCCGGGGCAAGGCCCAGCCCGGGGCGCTAGTGATCAGACCATTGCACCTCGGAGCGTGAATTCCGTGACTGGCCGGGCTGGACAGAGCGGGGATGGGCAGCAGACCGACAGGTGGACCCGCGCCGCGGCCTGACTGGGGGGCGCGGGGGGCGAGGCCAGGAGGCCGGGTCAGAAGCAGACAGGGCCCGGCCGAGTGATGCTGGACTGTGTCGGCAGCCGGCACGGGACTGACACTCGGGCTGGGCCGGTGCCGGGATGTCTCGGACATCGAGTTGGCGGGCGAGGATGGCTCTGCTGCTGGGGGGCGGCGGCCGAGGGCGGGAGGCCCGGCGAAGGCGAGGAGGCCAGGCCCGGAGCCCCTAACCTGACTGACGGCCTCGGGCCTCCGCTGTCTGCCTGTCACTCCGCGGGCGCCGGCGCTCGGGCCGCCAAGCCTGGTGCAGTCAAGGGCGAGGGCAGTCGAGCGGGTTGGACCCCGAGCGTCGGGGGTCGGGGGGAGGCCGCAGGGCCCCGGGCGCCGAGGCCCATCTGATCGCCCAGGACTGAAGGGAGTGGACCGACGCCCGGGGCCTGCGTTGCGGGGGTGATAGCGCGCCCGGGCCCCTTGGGTGGGCCTGAACGCCTAGAAGAGCCCGGCAGCTGTGAAGGGAGGCCGGGAGCGGGTCAGCAGTCGAGGGAGGCTCCGAAGACGGACGGACGGGCGGGAAGGGCCGAGGAGGCCCCAAGCGGGGTGATGTCCCCGGGGATCCTGGCCTGGGAGGGGGCGCCGCCACCCGGAGGCCTTGGCCCGAGTGGAGTGGAGAGAGGCCCCGGGCCTGAAGTCGGGCGGGACGGATGGGACGGACCTCGGTGCACCGAGCGTGCACGGCTGAGCCGCTGAAGCAGGAGGCCTGGGCCCCTGGATCAAGGGCGGGCGAGTAGCGGAGCCGGGGAGGCCTGGAGCCGGATGGGCCCCGGAGGCCTGGCCGTGCACCGGGACAGCGCAGCACCTGCCCGGGAGAGCCAGGGCCGGGCCGGTGAGAGCTGATAGAGTCAGGACTAATCATCGGTTACGAGGTTGTGAGAACTGAATAGTGAGTGAGGGAAAGAGCAAAGGGAAGACTGGAGAATAAGCCTAACAGCGCAGGGGACTCGGGAGGCCTGGGGCCTGACAGACTGGTGTTGTGAGGACATGGGGTCCTGAGGCCAGGAGATGGCAGGCCCAATGGAGAGCCCGCGGAAGGGGAAGCCCGGGGTGTCCCCAGAGGAGGCCTGGGCCTTGGGTAGGGAGTTCTAGAACAAGTCGGGGCGGGGTGGGTCTTTGCCAGGAGCAAGGTCCTAGTAGAATTAGCAGTGAGACCCAAGTCCTCCTAGCTTGGGGGTTCCGGTTACGCCTTGAGGGGTAGATATGGAGAAATTGTTCTGGAATCTGGGGGGTTGGACCTCCAGAGATCAGCCCAAAGGCTGTGCAGTGATCCGTGAGGCCCAGGGATATAGGTAGGCCTTGGGGAAGTGGTGGTGGGACACTGACCCTGTATAGGCCCGAGTGTCTTCCTATAGTGAGGGAAGACTTAGAAATTTTTGGCCTGACCTGGGAAGGGACTGTGAATGTCCTCTGCCAAGAACTGAGATGAGATGGGCCAGGCAGGCCCATGGGGAATGGGAGAAAAGTCACAGTAGAGCCAGGCAGGGGGTTCAGAAAAGTTATGGGGAATAGGGGGAAAAAAACAGAGAATCTGGCTAGATGAGCCTGGAGCTTCTACGTTGCCAAATGTGGCGAGGAGGGAGAAGGACTAGTTGTGGAGCCCCAAACTGGGAAGGGGACATATTAAAGGTGTAAGTTGGAAAGAATGAAGAAAGAGCCTGCCTCGGAAATTCTGCAGAAAGGAGTTTATGAAAAATGAGGCATAAGAATTCCTGTGATTATGAGAGGGGATGCCTAAATAGAGGGGACTAGATTGGAAAAACAGGGAGGAAGAACTCCATTAGGCCTAGCTGAAGTAAGCAGTCAGAAAATGCTGAATCAAGTTTAGGCCTCTTATAAGGGTCAACTAGTGGCCTGGGAGATAGTGCTATGGATAAAGCCTTAAACTCAAGCATGAGCTCCCAAATAAAATTCCCTGCGTTGGGTATGTCAGAGTGGTAGTCTAGTTGCTTTTTTGATTGTTTAAGAGGCCTACTAAGCAGGGTTATTTTGAAGGGAGGTTTCTGTGTAGACGAATAGCCAGGAAAGGCTTTCTGGAGGTGGTAGTAGACTAACTTTCCTTTGAAAAGGGAGGGGGATACAAAGTGATTAGAAGCAGCTAGAAAAAATATTATGAGGAAATTTTTTCGTTTTTTTTTTTTTTTTTGCCTCCAGGGTTATTGCTGGGGCTCCATGCCTGTACTATGAATCTACTGCTCCTGGGGGCATTTTTTTCCCATTTTGTTGCCGTGCTTGTTGTAGTTGTTATTGTTGTCATAACTGTTGTCATTGGATAGGACGGAGAGAAATGGAGAGGGGAAGGGAAGACATGGAGGAAAGACAGATACCTGTAGACCCGCCAAGGGACCTCCTGCAAAGTGACCTCCTGCAGGTGGGGAGCCCAAGGCTTGAAACGGTATCCCTGCGTGGGCCCTTGCGCCCTATGCCATGTGTGCTCAACCCGCTCTGCCACCTCCCGACTCCTTTGAGGAAACTTGAATAGGTGACTTATACCTTGAATGCCAGGATACGGAGCTTCGACTTTAACTTGTATGCTATACAACATCTACAAACGTACAATAACATAAGGACTTATTTCATTCAGCAAGTACTTTGAATACTTAGGATGTGCAAATTATGTTAGACTCTTGGATGTCAGTATTTAGTTATCCCACAAATAAAAAGGAAATTTTTTATTTCCTTTTTATTTCTATTTCCTGGGGAAATAGGTCATCTGGTAGAGCACAGAGCTGTCATGCTCCTGGTTTGGTACTGTTTTCTAAGATGAAACACACATGCAATCTCTCTCTCTTCAATATGAAATAAATAAAATAAAATAAGGTAATAAAAAATAAACCAGGGGGTCGGGCGGTGGCGCAGTGGGTTAAGCGCACGTGGCGCAAAGCTCAGGGACCAGCATAAGGATCCCGATTCGAGCCCCCTGCAGGGGAGTCGCTTCACGGGCGGTGAAGCAGGTTGGCAGGTGTCTATCTTTCTCTCCCCCTCTCTCTGTCTTCCCCTCCTCTCTCCATTTCTCTCTGTCCTATCCAACAACAAAGCAACGTCAACAATGGCAATAATAACCGCAATGAGGCTGCAACAACTAGGGCAACAAAAAGGGGGAAAAAATGGCCTCCAGGAGCGGTGGATTCATGGTGCAGGCACCGAGCCCAGCAATAACCCTGGAGGAGAAAAGAAAAAAATAATAATAATAATAAACCAGCACACCCAGATGAGTGCACGTTAGTATGCACAAGGACCCAGGTTCAAGCCCTTGGCCCTCACTTATAGGAAGAAAACTTCACAAGTGGTTAAGTAGTACTACAGGTGTGTCTCTGTCTCTCCCTCTATCCTCCTTACCTCTCAATTTCTCTCTGTCCAAAAGAAAAATAGGCCACCAGGAACAGTAGATTCATCATGCAGGCACGGAGCCCCAGTGGTAACTTTGGTGGCAATGAGAAAAAAATGGGGGGTGGGAGGTGACTCTGGAATGAAAGTTATATAAGGCTTTCCTTGGATAACTTTAACTTGTTCTTGGCAAGACAGAGATGCTATTAACAGAGTAATAGTAAGAGCCAACATTTGGTGAAATTATTATGGCCACAGGCATGGTCTTAAACAGCTAACAAGCATGATCTGTAATCACCACAACATAGGTAAATATATGAAATAGGAATTATCTTGGTTTTAAAACTGAAGAGACTGGGACTGGTGAAATAGCTTACTTGTCTCATGTGCTGCTTTGCCATGTGCAAGACCTAGTGTTAAGCCCAGTTCCCACCTCACTGGAGGAAGTTTAGATGCTATGATCTGTTACACTCTGTGCTTCTCTATCTCTAAACAATATGTTAAATAATAACATGTTTTTACATGTTAGGTACATGTAAAAAGTATTTTAGTGTAGTTACTATGTGAGAAGCAAAGTTTGAAAATTAAATTGAAGAAACTGAGACTTAAATACATTAGTTTACTTGTCTGGGGGAAATAACTAGTAGAATATCAGACTTTCACACCTGAATTCCTAGGTCAGTTTCCAGCACTACATGTACTGGGGTGGTGTTCTAGCTTGTCTCTCTCCTCACTACCTCATGTGAAACTCTTACATGGAATAAATTGTTTTTTAAAATAATAATTTTTAAGAGACATTAGTTTGCTCAGGGACACAATTATCTAACTCAAGAGATTAAGTGCTAGACTAGGGAGACAGCATAATGGTTATACAAAAGACTTTCATGAGTAAGGCTCTGAGGCCACAGGTTCAGTCCCCAACATCACCAGAAACCACAGCTGAGCAGTGTTTGGTCTTTCTCTCTGTAGCTTTTGTGCTCGTTCTCTCTCTCTCTCTGATTAAAATAAAATAAAAAACATGTTAGAGAGAGAGAGATTTCTGAGGCTCCAAAGCCCAAGGTTCAATCCCTTATACCACAGTAAGCCAGAAGCCAGAGAGAGAGAGAGAGAGAGGAGACTAAGTCATGTCCCACCCTCCCCCTGTCATAATGTTCCCATTTAGTGTAGGGGCTCAAACTCAGGTACTATAAAGGGCAAGGCAGGGACCTTATAGGGTGACATACTCTATAGCACATATTGCAGTGTACAAGGACCCAGGTTCAAGTCCCTGGTCCTGCAGGGAGGAAACTTCATTATTATACATGTGTATGGGGGGGGGGACAAAAGAGATAAATTTAAAGTATAGAACCTAGTTATTTTATCGTTCATAGAAAAGTACTAACAGTGGTTAAGGGCATAGTGAAACCCAAAGGTTGTCAAACAGGAAGACTAGGAATAGAATTTTTAAAAGGCTTAATAGGGGGCTTGGTGGTGGTGGTGTACCTGGTTGAGTGCACATATTACCAAGCGGAAGGGTTTAAGACCCTGCTCCCCACCTGCAGAGGAGACACTTCACCGGTGGTGAAGCAGGTCTGCAGGTGTCTCTCTTTCTGTCTCCCCCTACCCCTCTCAATTTCTCCTGTACTATCTAATAAAAAAGGGAGGGGGTGGCTACTGGGAGTGGTGGATTCATAGTGCCTGCACCAAGCCCAGGCAATAACCCTGGTTCAAGAAAAAAAAAGACTTAATAATGGACACATGATACTTAAAAGATGAGCAGCAGATACACTGAAAGAAGGACATTTCTGGTGGAGGAAATAGCACAACAAAGGTACAGAGGCCTTGTTATCTGCATGAAAACATATTAGGTACAGGTAAAAAGTATTTTAGTGTGGTTAATGTATGGGAAGCAAAGCAGGGAGTTGGAAAGACTTTTTTTTTTTTTTGTTCCCAGAGCTTCACTGTATTTTATTTACTCTTTCATTGAATAGAGACAAAACTGAGATGGGGGGGGAGCAAACACACTGGTGAGCTAGCTAGCTCTAGGAATACCTACAATACTGCTTCACCATTTGTGAAACTTTTCCCCACCCCATCCCACAGTTGGGGACCAGGCACTTGAACCCTGTAAGATATGTAACAACCAGTGGCCAGGCGGAAGGATCTGGGTTCAAGCCCCTGGTCCCCACCTGCAGGGGGAAAGCTTCACGCATGGTAAAGCAGGTCTGCAGGTCTCTCTTTCTCTCTCCCCAACTCTTATTTCCCCCTTCCCTCACAATTTCTCTCTGTCTCTATTCAAAATAAATAAAGATTAAAGAATTTAAAAAAAAGCTGTTTAAAACATATAGCAACCGAGTGCACTGCCCACGCCCTGAAAGGGTTGTTTTAATGGCAAATATTTAGCAACACTTTTAAAATGCAGAATGGTTCATTATGCTTAGGCAGAAATGAACAGCACCTAACTGAGCATATTAGTTTTCTTTATAGAACACTCTCACCCTTGAAGATGAGCAACCCCCTAGAATTCTAGCTACTAAATAAATGACTGAAATAAGTGGGCCAGACTTTGAATGAAATACTTAACTTGGGGGGGGGCAGTGAGACAGAGAAGCAGAGAGAAAGAGAGAGACATTACAGCACCAAAGGTTCCTTCAATGCAGTGGGGGCCAGGCTCAAACCTGGGTTGTATACATGGCAAAGCAGCACACTCTCCAAGTAAGCTACTTTTTTTTAAAAAGTTTTTATTTATGGGCAGCAAGGATGACAAAGAGAGTCAGAGTACCACTCTGGTATGTGCCATGCCAGGAATCAAACTCAAGCCCTCATGCTTGAGAATCCAACAATTTATCCATTGAGCTACCTCCTGCAGTGTTTATGTTAGATTTTATAGGTTCCATTTATCAAATTATATTTTCAATTTATTTATTGGGGGGGGCAAGCAGTAGCACAGTGGGTTAAGCGCCCATGGTGCAAAGTTCAAGGACCGGCATAGGGATCCCAGTTCAAGCCCCTGGCTCCCCACCTGCAGGGGGGTAGTTTCACGAGTGGTAAAACAGGTCTGCAGGTGTCTTTCCTACAGATATCTTTCCTCCTCTCTGCTGTCCCCTCCTCTCTCAATTTCTCTCTGTCCTATCCAACAACAACAGCTATAACAACAATAACAACTAAAACAAGGGCAACAGAGTGGGGAAAATGGTCTCCAGGAGCAGTGGATACATAGTGCAGGCACTGAGCCCAAGTGATAACCCTGGAGGCAAAAAAATAAAAATAAATTTATTTATTTTGGATAGAGATAGAAATTGGGGGTGGTGGTGGCACACTTGGTTGAGTACACATATTACAATATGCAAGGACCCGGATTTAAGCCCCTGGTCCCATTTGCAATTTTAAAAAAGAGAGAAAGAAATTGAGAGAGAAGAGGGAGATAGAAACCTACAGCACTTTTTACCACTTACGAAGCTTCCACCTTGCCTGGTGGGCACTGGGGACTTGAACCTGGGTCTTTGTGCATTATAATGTTTTTACTAGGTGGGCCCCTTTCATTTATTAAATTATGTAAGCTGTTTTCCTTTTTTTTTTTTCTCTCTCTCTCTATTGGGATTGTGGTTTACAGTGGACAGTAAAATACAGCAGTTGGTACACATGTAACATTTCTCAGTTTTCCACATAACACTTTAGCCCCTCCACCTAAGTCCTCTTCTGCCATCATACTCCAGGACTTGAACACTCCCCCCCACCCCAGAATCCTTTACTTTGGTGCATTACACCAACTTCAGTCCAAATTCTGCTTTGTGTTGTCCCTTTTGTTCTTAATTTATTGTTGTTCTTACTTTTTAACTTATATCTGTGAATGAGATCACTCCATATTCATCCTTCTCTTTCTTGCTTATCTCAACATGATTCCTTCAAACTTCAGTCAAAATGAGGTGATTAAGGTGAATTCACCGCTTTTTGATAACTGAGTAGTATTCCATTGTATATGTATGTGTATATACACCACAACTTACTCAACCACTCATCTGTTGTTGGACACTTAGGTTGCTTCCAGGTTTCTGTTATCCTAATAAAATAACTAGTCTTTGAACTTCTGTAATATAAAGGTAAAATTTGTGTTTTGGTTTTTGTAGCCCTCCCAGGCCCAATACTGCAAAGCATCTTACCACTGCTCAATATATATTACTTGGAGAGGATTGAGGAAACTGCCCTCAAGAAAGGTAAGTGTCTTTCTCTTTCTTAGTGGTTATAACAAAGCAACATCATGTTTTCCAGGTAAATATTATACTCAATGACTGCATAGAACTTTCTGCTTTTCTTTTTATGTGTAAATGCTAAGGTAGGTATCAAACCCAGGATTTCATCCATGCATGGTTTGTGCTCTACCACTGAACTATATCCTTGACCCCAGAGCTTCATGCTTTTCAGGAAATGTCCTCAATTCACTTTGTATGTGTATATGTAATTTTAATGAGAGAAAGACACACTAGAACACTGTTCATCTCTGGTTTATGGTAGTGCTAGGGATTGAACATGGGACCTTGGAGCCTCAGGCATGAGAGTCTTTTTGCATAACCATTATTTTATCTACCCCTGCCTAGAAAGTTTTTTTTGCATAACCATTATGCTATCTCCCCAACCTCTCAGATTTACTTCTTTTTTAAAGTTTCATTTTTCTTCTTTTTATAATCTTTTATTTATTTATTTATGATTAGATAAGAGAAAGACAGAAATTGGAGTGGGGTAAAGAGGGAAAGAGATAGAGAGACACCTGCAGCCCTCCTTCACCACTCATGAAGCATTCTTCTTACAGGTAGGGACCAGGGACCTGAACTCAGATCCTTGCACATTGTAATGAGTGCACTCAATCAGGTGCACCACTGCCTGGTCCCTCACATTTACGTATCTGATTGATTGCTCACATTATTTTGTAAAACAGCAAACAAATATGATACCTAATATGCTAATAAAAATGAGACCACAGGAAAACTACAATTAAAAGCAAATCCAGTTTAGATTCCAGATCTTCAAGTTTAGGGTTTTTTTTCTTTGTTTGTTTTGTTTTTTTAATTACTATGCTGCTCCCAGGTTCCCAATTAAATATATTTAACACTAACTTGTATCTAACTAACCCTGATGTACCAACAAGACCTGTCTGGTACTTTACTGGAGAAATTCATTTAATCTTTTCAGCAACCCCATGAAATAGCTATTATTAGTTACATTATAGAGAGAAGGAAACAAAAATATGGAAAAAATAGTAACTTGCTCAAGGTCATACAGCTAAAATGTGATTTGCTGATATTCAGACCTAAGCAATTTATCTTTAGAGCCAGTGTTCTGCCTTTTTGTTCCAGTGAGCCCAAAGAACATTAAGATTGATACACTTCACTGGGGCAAGGGAGATAGAATAATGGTTATGCAAAAAGACTTTCATGCCTTTATGCCTGGGGCTTCAAAATCCTAGGTTCAATACAACCACCACCACCACCACACCACACCACACCACACCACACCATAAACCACACCACCATAAACCAGAACTAAGCAGTGCTTTGTTGAAAAACAAACTAATGGGGGCTGGGCGGTAGCACAGCTGGTTAAGCGCAATGACCTGCGTAAGGATCCCGGTTTTAGCCCCGGGTTCCCCAATTCCAGGGGAGTTGCTTCACAGGCAGTGAAGCATGTCTGCAGGTGTCTGTCTTTCTCTCCCCCTCTGCCTTCCCCTCCTCTCTTGATTTCTTTGTGTCCTATCTAACAACAACAGTAACAGCAAAACAACAACATTGGGGGGGAAATGGCTCCAAGAGCAGTGGATTCGTAGTGTAGGCACCAAGGCCCAGCAACAACCCTGGAGGCCAAAAAGAAAAGAAAAGAACAAACAGCATGTATTACACTGATGGTATCCACACAGCAGCCAAGTAAATGTAATATTTCTCTCTACAGGCCTCTCAACTCAGGCCATCTGGCGCCGACTATGGGATGAACTGATGAAAACCAGACCTTCCAGTTTGGAAGTAAGTTAATGCACCAGTTTGAAGTCTGACCTGACTTTGTACAAGCAGGAATAGCACACAAACATGAGTACTCATAAAGTACAGGAGTTGAATGAATTTGGGAGGAGGACTCATGGCTTGTCACAAGGTTCTTTCCCAGTTTGCATTTGTTATTGATTTGCTTACCATGTTTACAGGTGACACAAAGCAGGGAAAGGTAGTGATCAATGAATGGCAGAGCCCGGATTCAGAGTTCTTGACAGGACTGGAGCAGTGTTCAAACCTAACAAGATGAAATTTAACAGAATAAACTTCACTTGAGTTTCAAAAATGCCAATGGCATAGCCTCAGAGAAGGGAGTAAAAGGCTCTGACTTAGAAATAGCTTATATCAAAGCCACTAAGGTGGTTTAGTTGACCTGTGTTAAAGTCACTCATAATGACTGTACCCTATATGCTGTGTGCACTAATGTAAATGACTGAAGGACAAGGGGAATTGGAGCCCTCCTGGCTCTACAGTGGCTAGACTTCCCCTAGAATATAGAGAAAGAAGTCAAAACCAGGTTGGGGTGATAGCAATAATAGCTGTGCAAAAAGCTTTTGTATCTGAGGCTACAAGGTCTCAGGTTCAAACCCCAGCACCACCATAAGCCACAGGTGAGCTATGTTCTGATAAAAGTAAATAAATAAAATAAAAAAGTCAAAACTACATTATGTGAGTCACATTTGGAAGTGTTTTTCCTGTAAAAAGAGAAGACTTGGGGAACATGAACTGTTTTGAAATATTTGAATGGTTGTCACATGGAAGAGGGATTAATAGATGTGCAGAAGCTAACTGAGCTTTTTTATTACACTAAATGCAGAATATATAAACTCTGAGCTTACTGATAACAAAGTAAACTAATTGGAAGAACAATAAGCTTCCCATCACTAAATATTCAAATAATCTGGATAACTACTTGACACAAGGCTATTGTAGAATAATGTCAACATTTTAAGAGGAGCTGGAGAAGATAACCTTTAGGGCTTCTTTTAGTCTTGACATTCTATTATTGCTTAGTTTAGATATAACACTCATTTAAGCAAAAATTATTTACTATTTCAGAATTGAATGATAAGTTGAATAAACATTTTATTAAACCATACCACATAACAAGTCTTATGCTATATACTGGAAGTACATAGCCCTTAGTCTTTTTTTTTTAACTTTTTTTTTCTTTATTGGGGAATTAATGTGTTACATTCAACAGTAAATACAATAGTTTGTAACTTTTTTTTTTTTAATCTTTATTTGTTGGATAGAGACAGTGAGAAATTGAGAGGGAAGGGGGGGTAATAGAGTGGGAGAGAGAGAGAGACAGAGACACCTGCAGCATTGCTTCACCACTTGTGAAGCTTTCCCCCTGCAGGTGGGGACTAGGGGCTCGAACCTGGGTCCTTGCGCACTGTAACGTGCGCTCAACCAGGTGCGCCACCACCTGGCCCCCATAGCCCTTAGTCTTGAGGTACTACCCATAGTGGGCAAACCTACAAATATGTCTAATAGGACAGATGCTGTGAGAGAGTAACAAAGAGGTTGAAGAAGAAAGCAAGAAAAGTCTTTCCCAGGAATTAATATTTAAATGTGGCTTTCTATGGTGAATAAGACCAAATGACAAGAAAACAAATTTATACCAGGAATTGGAGGTTTTTTGGGAAATACATAAGGTTCAGTAACACTCAGTCTTATATCCTTCAGCTTTTCTACTTTCACATCTGGATGCAACTCCTGGAGTTCAGTATAAAATTTGGTTGGGGGATAGCATAATGGTTATGCAAAAATGCCTTCATGCCTGAGGCATCAAAGGTCCCAGTTTCAGTCCTCAGTACCACCAAAGCCTGAGCTGAGCAGTGCTCTGGTTTAAAAAAAAAAAGGGAAAAAGGAACATGAGATTTATTTTATTCCAGTGTTTCCCAAGTAGCATGGTTGATTAGCAGTGATAGAAATTATAATGATTATTATCATTATTATTTTAGAGACAGAGATGCAAAAAAAGGGGAAAGAAACCACAGCACCAAAGCTTCCTTCAGTGTGGTGAGGCCACGCTCTAACCTAGGTCGTGCACATAGAAAGGCAGTGCACTATCCCAATGAGCAGCTTGGTTGGGCCAGTGATGGAGATTGTAATAGTCTTCTTTTCCAGTATTTTCTCAAAGTTCATGGAAAAGACATTTTTATTTAATCTTTTTGTAGTGCCACAGCCTTGCATATGTGGATTCCACTGCTCCAAAGTCAATTTTTTCGTTCTTTTTATTTCAGAGAGGGAGAGATACTACAGCACTGCTCCACCATTGTGGAGCTTCCCCCTGTGCAGTGGTGCTCCCACATGATTGTGTGCATAATAAGGCATATGTCCTCTCAGGTGAGTGATCTCCTGGCCCCATCTTTCTCTTTCATCTTTTATTTTAGAGATAGAAGTTGACAGAAAAGGGGAGATAGGGAGAGAAAATGAGGAATGCCTGCAGCAATGCTAAACCCTCCTGTAAGTGGGGACTTGAACCACTATCCTTGAACACTATATCTTGTGTGCTCTACCAGATGGGCTAATGCACCCACCCACCCCCCCTTTATAAGATTTATTTATGAGAGAGGAGGAGTGAGAGAAGTGTAGTATCTCTTTGGCTTATGTGATTCCAGGTCTCTGACACTGGACTTTATGCTCAAGAGTCCAAGACTTTATTGATTGGGTCACCTCCTGGGCCCCCATCCTGTTTTCTTAGAGCATTTCAAAACACTTAGAATAACTCAGGCTTAGTAGCCTACACAGAGATCCTGACTTGGAGCATATCTATTCCAGAAGGTGTCTTCTGCTTTCCACCTGAGTAACAGTGATCTTCATTCATCATTCAAAAGCACTTACACTGTGCGTTGGTGTTACAGTGGTGAGCATAGCTGCCTTCCAAAAGCACTGAGTTCCTTCTCAGTTCCAGGCACCATACAAGGTCCTAAAGATACAAAATTGTACATGATATATGTATCTCCTAACTGCTTATAAAGAAATATTTCAAACTGGATACTAGTAGTGTGGATTGATAAAGAGAGCTATAGAATAAAATATTCTGAGGACAGATTAATGGGGAAATAGATTTTTAGCAAATGGTTATCTAGTAATTGGTTAGCCACTTGGGAAAAATTAAATTAGGGCTTCACTTTAAAATATATCCAGAATGTGTATGCATATATATATATATATATATATGATTAAATTATTAAAATAAAATAAAATATAAAGAATTTACAGAATAAGGACGGTGTGCCAGGAGGTCACACAATGGATAAATTGTTGGACTCTCAAACATGAGATCCCAAGTTTGATCCTTGCCACAGCATGTGTGAAGTGATGCTCTGGTTCTCCTCCTCTCTTTCTCATTAATACATAATTAAAATAAATAAATAAAAACAAATAAGAATGGTCATTAAATTCTAGGATGGAAGTGCTATTTTTAAAAAATATTCATTCCCTTTTGTTGCCATTGTTGTTTTATTGTTGTAGTTATTATTGTTGTTGCTGTCGTTGTTGGATAAGACAGAAATGGAGAGAGGAGGGGAAGACAGAGAGGGGGAGAGAAAGACAAATGCAGTCGCTTGTGAAGCGACCCCTCTCCCTGCAGGTGGGGAGCCGGGGACTTGAACCCGATTCTTTCCGTCGGTCCTTTGCTTTGCGCCACCTACGCTTAACCAGCTGTGCGCCCGACTCTCCCGGAAGTACTATTTATTAAATGATGAAAACAACAAATACTTGCTTTTAAGATTGTGCTTTCAAACTTGAGTTAATGAGAGAGACTGGAGCATAGCTTCAGCATAAATGATGTCAGCTATTGAACACAGAGCCTCATGTATACAAGGGATATGCTTTACCCAGTAAGGCACCTCCCTGACCATAGAAATAGGACATATCAGAGTCAGGCGGTAGCGCAGCGGTTTAAGCGCTGGTGGTGCAAAGCACAAGGACCCGGGAAAGGATCCTGGTTTGAGCCCTCGGCTCCCCACCTGCAGGGGAGTTGCTTTACAAGCGGTGAAGCAGATCTGCAGGTGTCTATTTTCTCTCCTGCTCTCTGTCTTCCCCTCCTCTCCATTTCTCTCTGTGCTATCCAATAACAACAACAATAATAACTACAACAATAAAACAAGGGCAACAAAAGGGAATATTTTTTTTAAATCTTAAAAAATAATAAATAGGACATATTTGGCCATATAAAATGCCAGCATTATAAACAGGAAAGTATGTTTTAAATTTTTGAAAAATAAGGGGATAAAGGGGAAGATCTCTATAAAATATGGAAGTACTTAGACAAGTCACAAAATATACAGATACCTCCAATAAATTAAAAATATTCAACCTCAATAATAAAAATAGCAAAGTAGTTTTTTATGTATTTATTTTTCCCTTTTGTAGCCCTTTTCTATTATTGTTGTAGTTGTTGTTATTGATGTCATTGTTGGATAGGACAGAGAGAAACGGAGAGAGGAAGGGAGACAGGGGGAAAGAAAGAGAGACACTTGAAGACCTGCTTCAGCGCTTATGAAGTGACACCCCTGCAGGTGGGGAGCTGGGGGCTCAAACTGGGATCCTTAAGCCAGTCCTTGCTTTGCGCCATGTGCGCTTAACCCGCTGCGCTACTGCCGGACACCCAGGAAAGTCATTTTTTATCAGTTAGTAAAGTCTTGTTTTGTTTTGCAAAAAGACTGATGGCTGAGGTTCAAAAGTTCCAGGTTCAATCCCCAGTAACACAATAAGCCAAAAGTAATCAGTGTTCTGATAAGAAATGAGAGGGAGTCGGGCTGTAGCGCAGCGGGTTAAGCGCAGGTGGCGCTAAGCACAAAGACCCTCATAAGGATCCTGGTTCAAGCCCTGGCTCCCCACCTGCAGGGGTGTCGCTTCACAAGCGGTGAAACAGGTCTGCAGGTGTCTTTCTCTCCCTCTCTCTGTCTTCCCCCTCCCTCTCCATTTCTCTCTGTCCTATCCAACAACAATGACAACAATAATAACTACAACAATAAAACAACAAAGGCAACAAAAGGGAATAAATAAAAATAAATATTAAAAAAAAAAAAGAAATGAGAGTATAACCAACTGAAAATAGTATAAGAATTGTACATTGGTGGTCGGGCGGTGGCGCAGCGGGTTAAGCGCACGTGGCACAAAGCGCAAGGACCGGCATAGGGATCCCGGTTCGAACCCCGGCTCCCCACCTGCAGGGGAGTCACTTCACAGGGGGTGAAGCAGGTCTGCAGGTGTCTGTCTTTCTCTCCCCCTCTGTCTTCCCCTCCTCTCTCCATTTCTCTCTGTCCTATCCAACAACGAACAACATCAACAACAATGGTAATAATAATAACCACAACGAGGCTACAACAGCAAAGGCAACAAAAAGGGGGGAAAATGGCCTCCAGGAGCGGTGGATTCATGGTGCAGGCACCGAGCCCAGCAATAACCCTGGAGGAAAAAAAAAACAAAACTGTACATTGTGGGCTCTGGTTATTTTCTCTTCTACCATAGAAAAATGTTAAAAAATTATCACAAAGTTAATGTGCAGTGATATTGCTTTATTTGTCTATAAAAAATGGAGCTCAGTAACATTAAAAAAAAAGAAGAAAGCAAGAAAGAAGAGTAAAGGAGCCACCTAGTTGAGCACACGTTAGAATGTGCAAGGATATGGGTTCAAGCCCCCACCAGCAGGGGTAAAGCTACTTGAGTGGTGAAGCAGGTCTGTGGTGTCTGTTTTTCTTCATCTCTATTTCTCTCCTCTCTTAATATCTATCTCTATCAAATAAATAATTTTTAAAAGGATTTTTTTAAAAGCATTTTAATATTTATTTATTCCCTTTTGTTGCCCTTGTTGTTTTATTGTTGTAGTTATTATTGTTGTTGTCGTTGTTGGATAGGACAGAGAGAAATGGAGAGAGGAGGTGAAGACAGAGAGGAGGAGAAAGATAGACACCTGCAGACCTGCTTCACCGCCTGTGAAGTGACTCCCCTGCTGGTGGGGAGCCGGGTTCGAACTGGGATCCTTATGCCGGTCCTTGTGCTTTGTGCCACCTGCGCTTAACCCGCTGCGCTACAGCCTGACTCCCTAAAAGGATTTTAAAAAGATAAAAAATAGGACTTGGGAGACAGCAAATGGTTATGCAAAAAAGATTTTCAGGCCTTAGGCACCAAGAGTCTCAGGTTCAGTTCCCATCACAACCATAAACTAGAGCTGAGCAGTGCTCTGGGAAAGAAAAAGAGGTAATTTCAAGGGGTGGAGATATAAAACTTTCATTTTAATATGTTGTTGGTGGAAACAAATTATTAGCGTTCTTGATAATCTGAGAGTCTAGTGTTTCTGAGGAGCCAGGAGATAGCTCACCTGGTAGCATTTTTATTTTTTTTATTTTTTTAAATATTGTATTTATTCCCTTTTGTTGCCCTTATTGTTTTATTGTTGTAGTTATTATTGTTGTTGTCATTGTTGGATAGGACAGAGAGAAATGGAGAGGGGAGGGGGAAGACAGAGAGGGGGAGAGAAAGATAGACACCTGCAGACCAGCTTCACCACCTGTGAAGCGACTCCCCTGCAGGTGGGGAGCCGGGGTTCGAATCGGGATCCTTACGCCAGTCCTTGTGCTTAGCGCCACCTGCGCTTAACCCGCTGCACTACAGCCCGACTCCCAGCATTTTTATTTTTTAAATTTATTTTCCCTTTTGTTGCCCTTATTTTTTTGTTGTAGTTGTTATTGTTATTGATGTCATTGTTAGATAGGACAGGGAGAAATGGAGAGAGGAGGGGAAGACAGAGAGGGGGAAAGTCCTGTGAAGTAACTCCCCTGCAGGTGGGGAGCCCGGAGCTAGAACCCGGATCCTTACTCCAGTCCTTGTGCTCCATGTGCATTTAACCCACTGCTCTACTGCTTGACTCCCTTATTTTATTTTATTTTATTTATTTTTGCCACCAGGTTTATGCTGGGGCTCAGTGCCTCAATATCTGTATGACTCCACAAGTCCCAAAAGCTTTTATTTTTCTTCCTTTTTGATTAGAAGGGGGGGAGCAGAGAGACACTGCCATTGCTCATGAAACTTCTGCCGTGCAGGTGGGGACCAGGGGCTTGAACCCATCATCAGACAGGGTAACGAATGTTCTACAGGGTCAACCATCACCCAGCCCCTAGAATGCACATCTTGCCAAATTCAAGAACTGATGTTCTGGTCTCTTATCACCACATGGGATCACCATGCCTCTTTCTCTCCCCCATTCTGTTTTACCCTCCTCTCAATTTCTCTCTGTCCTATCCAATAATAGCACTAGCAATAACAACAAGGGCAACAAAATGAAAAACATGGCCTCCAGGAGCAGTGGATTCATGGTGCAGGAACCAAGCCCCAGTGATAACCCTGGAGGCCAAAAAAAAAAACGTTTACTGGGGGTGGTGGAACCTTGCAAGCATGAAACCCGAGCAAAAAGTCTGGTGGCCAAACAAACAAAAAAGTCTTTGAAATATTTAAATTTGATAACTAGAGATTCTTAAGAGTTTAACATATAGAAATTGTGATTCTCACGACACTGTGAACTCGTATTTTACCTCTTCCCTAAATTGATTTGTAATTTACTACTCAGACAGAAGAGTATTTGGGGAAAGCAGGTGGTAGTGCACCTGGTTAAGCACAAATATTACAGTGTGCAAGAGCCCAAGTTCAAACCCCTGGGTCCTTCAGGGGAAAAGCTTCACAAGTGGTGAAGCAGGGCTGCAGGTATCTGTCTCTCTCCTTTTTTTTTTTCAAATATTTATTTAGTCCCTTTTGTTGCCCTTGTTTTTTATTGTTGTAGTTATTGTTATTGCTGTCATTGTTGGATAGGACTGAGAGAAATGGAGAGAGGAGGGGTAGAGAGGAGGAGATAAAAGATAGACACCTACAGACCTGCTTCACCGCTTGTGAAGCGACTCCCCTGCAGGTGGGGAGCCAGGGCTCCAACTGGGATCCTTACACCAGTCCTTGCACTTTGCGCCACCTGCGCTTAACCCGCCCGACTCCCTTTTTTTTTTTTTAATATTTTATTTATTTTCTCTTTTGTTGTCCTTGCTGTTTTTTCATTGTTGTTGTAGTTATTATTGTTATTGATGTTGTCATTGTTAGATAGGACAGAGAGAAATGGAGAGAGGAGGGGAAGACAGAGAGGGGCAGAGAAAGATAGACACCTGCAGACCTGCTTCACCACTTGTGAAGCAACTCCCCTGCCGGTGGGGAGCCAGGGGCTCGAACCGGGATCCTTATGTCAACCTTGTGCTTTGCGCCACCTGCGCTTAACCCGCTGAGCTACAGCCCGACTCCCTTTTTTTTTTAAACTAGAGCACTGATCAGCTCTGGTTTATGGTAGTACAGGAGATTGAACCTGGGACTTTGGAGCCTCAGGCATTAGAGCCTCTTTGCATAACCATTATGCTATCTACCCCCTTTTAAAAAAATTTTTATTATTTATTCCATTTTGTTGTCTTTGTTGTTATTGATGTCATCATTGTAGGATAGAACAGAGAGAAATGGAGAGAGGAGGGACAGACAGAGAGGAAAGACAAACACCTGCAGACCTGCTTCACCGCCTGTGAAGCGACTTCCCTGCAGGTGGGGGAGCAGGGGGCTTGAACCGGGATCCTTATGCTGGTTCTTGAGCTTTGCACCACGTGCGCTTAACCCGCTGCGCTACCGCCCAACTCCCTCTACCCCCCCCCCCCCATCTTCTCCCCTCTCAAAGAGTTTTTGGGGCTGAGAAAACAGCATAATGGTTATGCAAAAATATTTTCCTGCCTGAGGCTCTGAGGTCTCGTGTTCAATTCCAAGCATTATCATAAACCAAAACTGAGCAGTGCTCTAATCTCTCTATCTGTATCTTTGTCAATTACAATATTAAGTATATATGTTTAAAAAAAAAAAAAGGCCAGTTGGTGCACCTGATTGAGTCCACATGTTGTAATGCGCAAGGACCTGGGTTCATGCTCCCAGTACCCACCTGCAGGAAGCTTCTCAAGTGGTCAGGCAGTGCTGTCTCTTCCTCTTCCCTCTTGATTTCTATATCAAAAAACAACACTGAAACAGGAGAATTAAAAAATAAAATAATCTTTCAGATTTTTTTTACCAGAGCACTGCTTATCTCAGGTTTATGGCAGTTTGGGGGATTGAATTTGGAACGAGACAGCCTCAGGCATGAAAGTCTCTTTGCATAATCATTATGCTATACCCCGACCCATCTTTCAGATTCTGAAAGATAGTGTAAGTTTAAGATTCTTATAACTAGTAATCTTTGAGGTAGCATAGTAGATAAAGCATTGGACTCTCAAGCATGAGGTCTCACTTTCAATCCTTGCAGTGCATATACCAGAATGATGCGTTAGTTCTTTCTCCTGTCTCTTATTAATAAAAATCTTTTTTTTTCTTTTTTTAATTGTTATTTATTTTCCCTTTTGTTGCCCTTGTTGTTGATGTCATCATTATTAGATAGGACAGAGAGGCGGAAAGAAAGACACCTGCAGACCTGCTTCACCGCCTGTGAAGTGACTTTCCTGCAGGTGGGGAGCTGGGAGCTTGAACCAGGATCCTTATGCTGGTCCTTGCACTTTGCACCACGTGCGCTTAAACCACTGCACTAATTCCCGACCTTCTAATAATAATCTTTTCAAAAATTCTTATAATTTGCAAAAACATTTTTTTCTGAGGCTATAGTACCTATATTTCATTTAAGGAAGTGAATGTAATGACATCATTGTAGATCAATAAGGGTTTTGTTTCCTGTGACTATTACAAATAGAGTGCATGCCCACTTGTCTATTTAAAAAAAAAATCTTGGGGCCAGCTGGTGTCCCACTTGGTTGAGCGCACATGTTACAATGCACAAGGACACAGGTTCAAACTCCTGGACCCCACCTGCAGGGGGAAAGCTTCATAAGAGGTAAAGAAGGGCTGAAGGTGTCTTTCTCCCTCTCTCTTCCTCCCTTCTTGATTTCTGGCTGTCTCTATCCAATAAAAATATATATATTTTTAAATATTTATTTATTCCCCTTTTGTTGCCCTTGTTTTTATAGTTGTAGTTATTTTTGTTGTTGGCTAGGACAGAGAGAAATGGAGAGGAGGGGAAGACAGAGCGGGAAGACAAAGATAAGACACCTGCAGACCTGCTTCACCGCCTGTGAAGTGATCCCCCTGCAGGTGGGGAGCCGGGGCTCGAACTAGGATCCTTATGCCGGTCCTTGCGCTTTGCACCACATGTGCTTAACCCGCTGCGCTACCGCCCGACTACCAGTAAAATTTTTTTAAATCCTATCACATTACATTGTGCAAGGACCTTGGTTCAAGCCGGGTGGGGTGGTGGGGAAGCTTCACGAGTGGTGAAGTATAACTGCTCTCTATTTCCCCCTTGCATCTCAATTTCCTTGTCTCTATCAAATAATAAAAAGATGTTCTTTTTAAAAAAAATCCTCAGGGGGGTCGGGCAGTAGTGCAGTGGGTCAAGCGCTCACGGCACAAAGCACAAGGACAGACATAAGGATCCTGGTTTGATCCCCTAGCTCCCCAACTTCAGGGGGGTCACTTCTCAAGCGGTGAAGCAGGTCTGCAGGTGTCTTTCTCTCCCTGTCTTCCCCTCCTATCCTGATTTCTCTGTTCTGTCAAACAGTAACCACAACGAAGAAACAAGGGCAACAAAAGGGAAAAAATAGCCTCTAGGAGCAGTGCATTTGTGGTGTAGGCCCCGAGCCCCAGCAATAACCCTGGAAGCCAAAAAATAAAAATGAAACTTCAGGGGGCCAGGTGATGGCACAACTGGATGAGAGCACAAGGACTCAGATTCAAGCCCCCAATCCTCATTTGCAAGGGAAAAGCTTCACAAGTGGTGAAAGAGTGCTGCAGATGTCTCTCTTACCCTATCACCTCCTTCCCTTGCAATTTCTGTCTCCATACAATCAATGATTAAAAAGAAAACTAAACAAAAAATCCTCAGATATAAATCAAGTATCACTATAGTATGAGGGAATGTGTGGAGGAAGAGTAATTGCAAACGAAGTACCAGGCTCCTCAGACCTGCACTACTTTGGCTTCAACTGAAAAAGGTTTTGTTCAACTGGCTCTATGTCTAAGTCCATTTCATCTTGTTCATCTGAGCTGGTTGTTACTGTGATAGCTTACACAGTAGAGCACACATTCTTACTATGTTCAAAGACCAAGTACAAGCGCCTTGCCACCTACGTGGGGGAAAGCACCCTCTAACTAAAAACAAAAATCTCCCAGCAGTGGTAGCATCATGCTGGCACTAAGTCAAATCTTGGTGACATAATTTAAAAATTACACATGTATATGGCAGACAGTATAATGGTTATGCAAATACTTTTAGGCCTGAGGCTTCAAAGTCCTAGACTCAATTTCCACAACACCATAAGCCAGAGCTGAGCAGTGTTCTGGTCTCAAAAAACAAGAAAACTTTTAAAAATTACATATATGTATACATATCAATGGATCAGTAAAGTGACCGATTTGAACAAAGCAAACCATTCATATGAGCATAATGCAGAGAGTAAAGCTTCTCAAGTAGACATTGAGGACTTTCCCTGCCAGACCAAGGAACTTCAAACTAGCCCTACCCAGTGAGGAAACATTGGCAATTTTATTTTTATATTTTCTTTTGTTGCCCTTGTTTTATTGTTGATAGGACAGAGAGAAATGGAGAGGGATGGGGAAGACAGAGAGGGCAAGAGAAAGATAAACACCTGCAGACCTGCTTCACATCTTCTGAAGCAACTCCCCTGCAGGTAGTCCTTACGCTGGTCCTTGCACTTCACATCATGTGCACTTAACCTGTTGTGCTATCGCCCAACCCCCAGCAATTTAAAAATAGAATATAATCAGGAGCTAAAGAGATAGGTCACCAGGTGGCGCACATGCCCCGGCACAACAGGAAGCTATGGTCTATCTGAATGAAAATGTGGTCCAGAAAGCAGTGAAACTGAGTATGTACAATGCCCTGACTAAAAAAAATAAAATCAGAGGTGTTTTACAGAAAGATGCATCCAGTAGGCTTGTAAATGTTTGGGAAGAAAAGGAGACGACAGGGAAAGCAGGCAGCTGAGTGGTGAAGTTGTGAGTTAATAAGGACCTGAGAAGTGAGGATGGTAGAGAATGAAAAGAATGCTAAGAATGGCAAGTGCAGATCCGCTTCTAGAAACAGACATAGAATTTATAGGACCTAGGGAGTCAGGCTGTAGCGCAGCGGGTTAAGCGCAGGTGGTGCAAAGCACAAGGACCGGCATAAGGATCCTGGTTCGAACCCCGGCTCCCCACCTGCAGGAGAGTCGCTTCACAGGCGGTGAAGCAGGTCTGCAGGTGTCTTTCTCTCCTCCTCTCTGTCTTCCCCTCCTCTCTCCATTTCTCTCTGTCCTATCCAACAACGACAACAACAGTAATAACTACAACAATAAAACAACAAGGGCAACAAAAGGGAATAAATAAAATTAAAAAAAAAAAAAAAGAATTTATAGGACCGAAGAGTTTCATTTGGGAGGCACCATAGCAAAAGTTTCTGGAATCATTTTTTTGGGTCCAAATCTTCATTCTCGTATTTACCTGAGTACATCTCCAAGATATGAGAATTAAAATGTATTTGCATTAATGAATTATAAGTAATTCATTAGTTTTTTATTGTGAACTAAAAATAACTCATAAATGGTTTATAATGCTGCCTGGTTCTACAGCTTAAGTAGGAAAAATGTCAGTTTACTATCACAGCTATCTGACATGTTCTTTGTTTTCAGAGTGTGACCTGTTGGCGAGCAAAGTTTATGGAAGCTTTTTTTTCCCATGTCCTGCGTGGAACCATTGATGTGTCTTCTGACAGGCGTCTTTGTGACCAGCGATTCTCACCTCTTCTGCATAGCTCCCGCCATGTCCGACAGCTCACTATCTGCAACATGCTTCAGGGTGCAACTGAGCTGGTGGCAGAGCCCAACCGCAGGGTTCTGGAGACCCTGGCCAGCTCCCTGCATACCCTCAAGTTCCGCCACCTGCTGTTCTCTGATGTGGCTGCTCAGCAGTCACTTCGACAGCTGCTGCATCAGCTTATTCACCATGGGGCTGTTAGTCAGGTGTCACTGTACTCCTGGCCTGTGCCTGAGTCAGCACTTTTCATCCTTATTCTCACCATGAGTGCTGGCCTCTGGCAGCCAGGTCCTGGTGGCCCACCCTGTCGCCTTTGTGGAGAGGCCTCACGGGGCCGGGCTCCCTCTCGAGATGAAGGATCCCTGTTGCTGGGCTCCCGCCGGCCCCGCCGGGATGCTGCTGAGCGATGCGCTGCAGCCCTGATGGCCTCCCGGCGAAAAAGTGAAGCTAAGCAGACAGCCAGAGCTGCACCTGCCACTCGGGTGACACGCCGGAGCATACAGGAGACCCTGGCAGCAGGCAGTACAGACCCCAAGAAGGAGCTGCACCCACCAGCCACATCCTGTGAGGCACTTAGCACCAAGCGGCCACCCTCTGCTCCAGCCACCACCTCCTCTGCCTCCTCCTCTTCCACATCCTCATCCAAACGGGGCCCAGCTAGCTCAGCCTCTCAGCCTAAGCCCCTAAAGCGTTTTAAGAGAGCTGCAGGGAAGAAGGGTGCCCGCACCCGTCAGGGTTCTGGTGCAGAATCTGAAGACCTGTATGACTTTGTTTTCATTGTGGCTGGTGAGAAGGAGGATGGGGAAGAGATGGAGATTGGGGAAGTAGCCTGTGGAGCTCTGGATGGATCAGATCCCAGCTGCCTGGGGCTTCCAGCACTGGAGGCATCGCAAAGATTCCGCAGCATTTCCACCTTGGAACTATTTACAGTTCCACTCTCCACAGAGGCAGCCCTGACACTTTGCCACCTGCTGAGCTCCTGGGTGTCTCTGGAGAGCCTGACACTCTCCTATAATGGTGAGCACCCTGCAGCAGTTAGGTCTCTGAGCAATGTCAGCTGTGTACCCAATTTTGCAGAAGGTGGCTGGGTGTGTGGGGGGTGTTAGCTGGCAAGATCAGGGAACTGGATGTGCAACCCTCATGAGCAGGCACACAACCCTCATGAACAGTGGGTTCCTGAGGGGCACTGAGAAACTACACTGAAGAATGAGTTTGTTTCAGCTGAGGGAGATAATCATAGGTTTGGTGGGTCCAGTTTTGTACCTGTGGGCCTAACTAGGGCTGAGGTTGGATGCCAAGAGTCATATTCTTTTTCTTTAAATTATGACACAGAGAAATAGGATGAGACAGCACGCTCCAACTCTCAAAGTTTTCCCCCTACAGGTGGGGGACCAGGGGCTCAAACCTGGTCCTCACACATGATAACGTGCACTTACCAGCTGCACCACTGCCCAGCCCCCATCAATCATAGTAAAGCAACATACAAGGAATTGGGCCTTTTTCTCATTAGACAAGCAAGCTGCAAAATGGTCCTCAGCCTCTCCCACATAGCTATTCCTGACCACTCAGATTCCAAGTGTAAATCCAGGAATCTGTCTACATTGCTGAGTACTACTACTAAGTCACATGACAGTACAGTTTGGCAGAAAACAGGCATCAGCCTCATTGAGATCCTGTGTTTGCAGTATCACATCACATTTCTATTCTGCCCTTTCTCAACAGATAATCTCATCCATTTACTTTTCTATTGGTATCTACCTTCTTGATCTAGGCCATTACTATTCTTCACCTGCAATTTTTAAAAAATATTTATTTCATTCTGTTGCCCTTGTTTTATTGTAGTTGTTGTTGTTATTGATATCTTTGTTGTTGGATAGAACAGAGAGAAATGGAGACTGGAGGGGAAGACAGAGAAGGGGAGAGAAAGACCTGTTTCACCACTTGTGAGGCAACTCCCCTGCAGGTGGGGGGCTGGGGGCTGGAATCGGGATCCTTATGCCAGTCCTTGCACTTTGCACCACCTGCGCTTAACCCACTGAGCTACCGCCAGACTCCCTCTTCACCTACAATTTACCATCTCAGCAGTTACTCCTGCTTCCATGCCTGCCATAAAATCAACCCATGTCTGCACTGCAGTCTTAAGGATTCTTTAAAAAAAAACAAAAAAAACCTGGGGAGTCGGGCATAGCGCAGCGGGTTAAGCGCAGGTGGCACAAAGTGCAAGGAGTGATGTAAGGATCCCGGTTCAAGCCCCCGGCTCTCCACCTGCAGGAGAATCACTTCACAGGCGGTGAAGCAGGTTTGCAGGTGTCTTTCTCTCCCCGTCTTCCCCTCCTCTCTCCATTTCTCTCTGTCCTATCCAACAATGACAGCAATAACAACAACAATAAACAAGGGCAACAAAAGGGAAAATAAATATTAAAAAAAAAAAAAAGCAACCCTTCACTGGCTTTTTCACCATACTTAGCTTACACATCTATTTTCTCACCTATGCTTACTTCTAGTGCCATCTTGAACATTTTTCCTCTTTCATACTTAATACACCAACCATGCTGAATATTTTCCAGTTCTTGGTACCAACCACTCTAAATCAACCAATGACATTGCAGAGTTCTCTGCCACAATCACTCTTACCCCTTCTTTTAGCCTGTCTCCTTTATAGTCTGGATTTATCTAGAACGCTTTAGTAGTGTAAACTAGATCAAGTGTTTAATACTCATCCTTAGAGCCTGGCCCCCATAGCACTGAAGGAAGTTCTGGCAGGAGGAATTTTCATTCCATCTCAGATTTTTCATCTGGGTGCTGGGGGGTGGGGGCACAGTTTAGATCAGTGAAGCCCTTGGTAATAACCAAGAAAAAGTATCTTCCTTTACTTCACAGTAGCCAGTTGATATTTTGTCATTGGGCTACATAGGAAGGATCAGTATCCACTATTCACTGTCTAGCAAAAACTTGGTATTCACTTAAGTGTTGGATAAGGTTTAGCTGAGTAAAACAGGAGCCTGCTCTATTCCAGGGAAGACAAGACTGGATTCCAAGGAATTATTTGCTTTGTAGCCTTAAGCAACTGTGGCCTAGCCTTTTTGGACCTTACTCTCTTCTGTGGGATGTGGTTACCTTTTTTTCCATCCTGTTCATGTACTTCCCTACTGAGTCACTGTCATACCCCTTAGTATTCTGGTGTCCTTATAAACTGCAGGAAGAGTCCAGAGATTTGTGCTGTTGTAGGAGCCTATCACTCAGCTAACAGTCATGCTGCCCCACCATATCGGATCTTCTGTTTGGTGGGTCTGTTCTGACTGATGCTTGAGGGCATGGCCCAGTAATTAGCTTGTTGGTTCCCTAGGGAAAAAAACAATGGATAAAGTAGTTAAAAAATTTTTCCTCCAAGATTTAGTAGATGTCAATAGATATATTTGGAGTTGTTACTAAAGGTTGCCCATGCTGATACTCCCTTGAGGCTGACCAAATCTCTTTCCTTCTACAGGTCTAGGCTCTAACATCTTCCGTCTGCTGGACAGTCTGCGGGCCCTGTCAGGCCAGGCTGGATGCCGCCTGCGAGCCCTGCATCTTAGTGACCTGTTCTCACCACTGCCCATCCTGGAGCTGACACGTGCCATTGTGCGAGCCCTGCCCCTGCTGCGGATCCTCTCTATTCGTGTTGATCATCCCAGCCAGAGGGACAACCCTTCTGCACCAGGGAACGCAGGGCCCCCTAGCCACATAATTGGAGATGAAGAGATACCAGGTACTCTTAGTACTGTGCATTTGTGTGGGAGAAGAGGAAACCCTCTAGTCCAGGTCTAGCATCAGTCATCTCTGTCTGTAGAGCCTGTAGAGTCTACTGTTCCTAGGGGTGGATTAGGCAGGACTCGAACTACAAACCCAGTAGAGGACTGACCACAGTATATTAGTATCCTAAAGGGATGTGAACCAACAGAAAATGACTTTACTATATTAAGTTCCCTTATTTTTATGTTCCCTGAGCTCATGTATGTTTCATCTATCTTGCCACTCTGCATTCTTTACCTCAGTAGTCTAGTCTTCCTGAACTAAAAGCTCCATAAAGACAAGGAATTAAGTCTTGTATTTAATTCTCCATCTCCTAAACCCACCTGGTATATAGTAGGGACTCAAGGACAAGTAAATGAATATATTATTTTTCTAGTAAATTCCATAGAGACAAGATGAGATATATTACAGGAGTGAACTAGAGATGGCCAGCTAGAACCTTCTTTCCCTACCATATCCAGAAAACTGCCTGGAACAGTTGGAAATGGGATTTCCACGGGGAGCCCAGCCAGCACCATTGCTCTGCTCTGTACTGAAGGCCTCAGGTTCTCTGCAGCAACTGTCCCTGGATAGTGCCACCTTTGCCTCTCCCCAAGATTTTGGGCTTGTATTACAGACACTCAAAGGTAGGACCCAGCCAGAATGGTAAGGGGAGGGGTGTGGGAGGAAACCTTGCATTCCTCAGGAAAGCTAAGACCCGTGGCTTTTGCCAACAGAGTACAACTCAACCCTGAAGAGGCTGAGTTTCCATGACATGAATCTGGCTGACTGTCAGAGCGAGGTGCTGTTTTTGCTGCAGAATCTTACTCTGCAAGGTAAATTCTTGATCCAGAATCCAAGCCATTCTGAGATTTTAGCTCTGCTACTCTCAAGAGATCAACAAATGTACTATTGCTTTCTTGGTCAGTTGTCTCAGCTATAAAATAGCTTTAAAACCTATTAGGTCCCAAACTTCCGCCTTTATTAAACATGCTAAGTAACAATGAGAGTGCCTCACTGAAGTTTTTACTTTTCAGTAGCTAACAAAAACAATGGTGGTGGGAGTTATGAATGTGCTGTTAGACTTTCCTCATAGACCTCTCTAATACCCACCCCAGCAGTAGCAGATAGTAGACAGAGAAGTAGAAGTAAATGGAAAATTGTCCACACAGAGAACCTCCCTACAGAGAACATCTAGGGCTCAGGCTTTGGTATAAATCTTGATTTGGTTCCAGCCTTGCTTGGGGGGGGGGGGGGGTCCTTGAATAAATCTTTCTGTTACTCTATATAAATGTTTACAACCCTTTCTAAGATTAGCTATAACAGCACCAATTCCAATGGAGTCATCAGAATTTAATTTCTCTTGACAGAGATTACCTTCTCCTTCTGTCGTCTGTTTGAGAAGCGTCCAGCTCAATTTCTGCCTGAGATGGTTGCTGCTATGAAGGGAAACTCCACACTGAAGGGCCTTCGGCTGCCTGGGAACCGTCTGGGTGGGGGAAGGGCCCTCAGATGGGGAAGGGGGTTGGAGCCAGTCCTTTGGAAAGTGAAAAAAAACCAGTGGGTAAAGGAAGGCATAGACCGTTTCCACTGGGAATATGAGAGTTGGAATACAGTTGTGTGAAGTGGCTTCAAAAGCTTAGATTTCCTTGCCAGAACCTGGGTTAAGATACCCTTACTCCCTATACTTAGATGGAGATGACACTTTTTTCTCCTACTTTTCCCCAGGAAATGCTGGTCTGTTGGCCCTGGCAGATGTGTTCTCAGACGATTCATCCTCCTCTCTGTGTCAGCTGGACATCAGGTACATGTTGAGAGGGTAGGGGACCAGGGATGGAGTTGTAGGGACACTGATCACATAAGTTGCTTCATCTCACTCCTACCAGTTCCAACTGTATCAAACCGGATGGGCTTCTCGAATTCGCCAAGCGGCTGGAGCGCTGGGGTCGTGGAGCGTTTGGTCACCTGCGTCTCTTCCAGAACTGGCTAGACCAGGATGCAGTCACAGCCAGAGAAGCAATCCGGCGGCTCCGGGCCACATGCCACGTGGTTAGCGACTCATGGGACTCATCCCAGGCCTTTGCAGATTATGTCAGCACCATGTAATGGGGCCCATGCCTCAAAGGCCCATGCTTAGTGCTATCAGCTTATAAGGGCTGAGGCATGGGCTGCCCACAACTCCAACTCTGTCTGTCACTTTTTTTTTCTTTGCTTTTTTTCCCCCCCCTTCCTTTGCACTGAGGTCTTGGAGGCCTTGATGGGGCCCAGCAAAAGCATTTTTCCATAGCTGGGTTGAGAACTTTTTGGACCCTTACTCAGTACCCTGTGAACCTTGGGCTTAGAAGTTAAAATGGTCATCCATCACTAAGGGCAACTCCTTTAGTGTGCCCCAGGGTTCCTGCTTTCCCTCCTCCAGCTAAGTATTGGGCTTTAGAGAAGTTAGGAATGCCCACTGCCAGGTCTCTTCTCTGCTGGGTTTACCATGCTGCTCCCAGGCCTCAGTCCCTTTCATGCCTTTCTTTATTCCTTTTTTTTAACCAAAATTTTTTCTTATAAAATAAATTTTGGGCAAACATCATGTAGCCCTTCTTGATTTTTCTCCCAGAGAACAAAATTCAGCAGCTGTTAGGGGGCTGGAAAGTCTCTTTTTTCCCTTGACTTATTTCCCTTACAGCTAAATCCAGATCAGCTAATCAGATCAGTGGATACCCCGCTGCTCCTCATGGGAATGGTGGTGGAAGACAAAAGTGATGGTACTGGAGGAAGCATCCCAGGCAGCCTGGAGTACCTCATCCTTGAGTCCCCGCTTATCAGTGCTATGATTCCACTGAGCAAGGTCTGAGGTGCAGTCAGAACCTTCAGGGGGCGGCCAAACCTGACGGTTGTTGACACAGCGACGGCAACGCAACCTGGAACAGAGGACAAAGTAGTGATCACCAAGATCCCTATCTCCATGCTATGCAGGAGGTTCAGAGATAATGGTCAGGAAGGGCATTTCTTCCACCTGTCATGTGTGTCACTGAGACTAGACTCATCCAAGGTAAAGAGCTCCTTCAGTTCACCCAGCGAAAAGTGCCGCTCTACATCTTGTTCCTCATCCACCACACAGCTGCTCAGTGCTTTCTTGTGGCTTTGGCGCTGAAAGATCTTTTCCTCAATGGTTCCTGTCTAGAGGGAATGGGGTCAAGGGACACAGGCGTAAGTTATTCCCATACATAGAGGGCAGGAAGATAGAAGGCTGAAAACTATAGACACCCAAGAAACGGGGAGATAAATGAACAGTCCTACAGTAATACCTCTGCTCAAGTGAGTCCATTTTCTTAGTCTCTTGCGAATTTGACTTGTGCATGTCAGTGCACTCAAGATATTTTCTGTATCAATAGCGTGTTTTAGAACTGGCTAAATCTTTTCAGAGGACTGATATTTGTCTGTGACAGTTCCACTAGACCTCTAAATGAAGCTTAAACCTCAGATTCACTTGACATGCCATGCTAGATCTTGAGGGTAACAGTGAATCCAATTCTCTCTTGTACTTTTTGATCATCACCAGGGCTTCAATGGTCCAGGATAACCTTATCAGATACAGACAAAGAGGCATAAAGAGAAAGAAACTCCAAGCTTCCTTAATTGTGCCAGGCTTGAACCTCATTTGCACACATAGCAAAACAGCACACTATCTGAGTTATTTTGCCAGCCCCCTCTTTTTAACAAGTTCTCAAATTCAATGTTATGAGAGGAAATGAAATACAATTCAGTCCAAATAGAGAATTTGTTGTATCAACAATCTGTACATGTACTTTTAGCTGGTACAGAAACTCAGAACAGTTATAGTGATTCAAGTTGTGTTAGGTATTAGGGAGAGTGTAAAAGGATACACGGTTTAGGAGCTGGCTGAGTAGGAATAGAAATCAAGCCACAAGGGGTAAGTAGGCAGAAAGAGGCAGGTGCTATGGTTGAAACAGAGAGAAGACAGATGTAAGGAAAGAAGTTAAGAACAGGGGCCGGGTGGTAGTGCACCTGGTTAAGTACACGTTACAACGCACGTTCAAGCCCCCAGCCCCTACCTGCAGGAAGAAAGCTTTGCAAGTGGTGAAGCAGCGCTGTAGGTGTCTCTCTTCTACTCTAGCTCCCCCTTCCCTCTCCATTTCTGTCTCTATCCAATAAACAAACATAATAAAAAATACATTTTAAAAAGTTCCTTTTTTAAAAAAGAACAGAATAATTATCAAAGTTGTGGATAGTGGGACAGTGAATAGTTTGGCATTGGTAAACTTTGAGTGTTGCCTTGACAGAATAATTAAATGGGGAGGGATTCAGGAAAGCAGTTATGGTCATGAGAGCAGGTTGCAAGGTGGTGCAGTGGATAAAGCATTGGACTCTCAAGCATGAGGTTCCAAGTTTGATCGCCAGCATTATATATACCAGATGTACTGCTTTGCCATATGCATGATCCAGGTTCAAGCCCAGTCCCCACTATACTGAAGGAAGCTTCAGTGTCATGGGCCCAAATGTTCATAAAAAAAGAATAATCAAACTGTTGAATAATGAAATAAACTTTGAAGTCAGCCAAGATAGTTCTATTTGTGGAGAAAAGAAGAGTGAATTAAAAAAAGTCATCAGTGAATTAGGAGAATAGCAGTGGGTAGGCAACTGTAGCAGGAGGAAAAGAATAGTCAGGTCTGACAATATGAGCTTCAAAAAATTCTAATATGGATATGTGATCATTGAGAACTTGGGAGAATGCCAATACTAACTCTCAGTCCCATGCGACATGAAGCATGAAATTACAGTAATGTAAGTGGCACAATGAAGACACAGGGGAGTCTGTTAACTACTGAGCAGGCATCCAGAGGGCACAGTAAGAATTTGGAGAAATGGGATAGAAAAAGAAAAAAGCAAAGGTAGGGTAAAGCTAAAACCATAGCCTGACCATTGCTAGAAGCAGAACAGCACTAAGAAATAATGCAAAAAAATAATAAATAAATAAAAATAAAAAATAAAAAGAAATAATGCAAGAAGGTGGAACAAATAACTGGATAGTGCACTGCTTTGCCATGTGCATGAGCCAGGTTTGAGTCTGGCCTCCACCACATTGAAGGAAGCTTCAGTATTTCTCTCACTCCTCTTTTTCTCTATTTGGAGGGCAGAGTCAGCCCAGAATGGTGAAACCCCAGAGATGATGACAAAAAGAAAAGACTGGGGAGACAGTATAGTAGTTATGTAAAAAGACTTCCATGCCTGAGGCACCAAAGGAATCATCAGAGGCCAGAGTGGAGCAGTATTCTGGTAAGGGGGTGGAAGGGGGGGCAGGAAGGGCTGAGAGAGAGGGAGGGACAGAATAATGCAAGATTGTCCTAAAGGTTTTGTTCCATGACCCACCCCTACTCTGACCACTGCACCATCCTTACAGACAGCAGGCGATAGATATAGCAGGTCTTCTTCTGGCCATCACGCCAGACTCGGGCCATGGCTTGTTCATCATTGGCTGGGTTCCAGTCAGGGTCAAACATTACCAGTCGATTAGCCCCAATGAGATTGAGGCCACAGCCCCCAGCTTTACTGCTCAGCATGAAAACAAAGTCAGGGCTCTGAAAATAGAAATGAGAGAAAATAGAAACTTACAGCATGAGCTAAAATCCTATTCAGTTCAGCCAACTATTTTCTCTCACAATTGATATTCCTATGTTCAGTAATAAAGAATACCAGTTTACTGCCCACAAGTCATTTTCCCAGCACACAGTCAGTTCCCATTCCAGTCAACACCTGCCATAATATATAAAGGGAGAGCCTAAATGAAGTTCCCTTACAGTTAACCCTTAACTCTAATGTTAAGATTGGAGTGTGGTAGTATGGGGACAGGAGCTATAAACATTTACCAATGGATCGTTGAAACGCTCCACAACTTTAGCTCGCTTCTTAATAGACATCGTGCCATCCAAACGAACATACAAGTACCTGAAAAGGAGTCCAAAGATCAAAACTCAAGAAGGAAACAGAATCCTTTGGAACCAGAACTAACCTCACATGCATACCCTTAGACCCTAAACTCCCTAAGGAAGGGCAGAAAGAGAGAGGTCAGAAGGACTAGGGACTGATTATTCTGCTTGGAGGTGGAAATAGGTTCACAGAGCAGTAAGAGAACAACCTTCTAGGGAGTCCTTTCTGCACCCACATCTTGGCCCATGGCCCATTTCCACCAGTCAGAACATCTATTATTCCTAGAGACCAACAGTGGGGTCACTGTTTTGGCACCCTGGTTAGGCTCTCCCCTACCTTCGGGCTCGGCACAGCTTCTCAAAAAGGTCCAATGTCTGAGTGTAATTGGACACCAGCACGACTTTGTCACTGCTGCTGCTGCGAGTCACCGCCAGAATGTAATCAAGGACCAGCATCTTACCTGGATATTAGCAAAAATTAGCTTCCAGTGAACCATTCCAAAGAGCTAGGATTCTTACTCTTGATATCCTTCCATAAAACAAGTTTAACAAAGAAATTCAGGAAGATCAGCAGAAAAGCTCTTACCTGACAGCTGAGGTTCTAGAGCTTTGGAGCTATAACCAGGAGGGAATATGTCCAAGGCACCTTCAAAGCCATCCTCTCCTTCCACACATTTGTCATAGATTAGGGCTGGATCTGAGGGGAGAAAGCAAAACAAAACAAAATTAAGCTGCAATGTTTTTGAAAATGTCTATTTCACTGCTCTTGCTCATTAAAATGCCCTCTTGAAATCTCTTTTGAAATCACCAGACTTTGTTGATCTCAGTCATCCAAAATCCCAGTGTGTGGTAAATGCGACTCAGGACTATGAGTCACAATCTTGCGAACTAGAGTATGATCTCCCAATAAGGAAGCTATATCAGAGAAGGCATGGTTTCTTGCTATTTTTCTCTTTGTCCAATATTTTATATTTACATTTACATATACATTCCTTGCACACCCCCAAGCATCAAACTTTGTGTGGGCAAAGGATCTAATTTATAGAGGATGCAATGCACATGCCTCAGAGAATGCCTCAAGTTTAATAAAAGCAACTGGATCAACTACAGGAGCCTTCTATAGTTTAGAGGATTGCAGGACAGAACCCCAACTCACGATTACACAGCTTCTTTAGTGAAGTGATAGAAGAAAGTGAAGACACACTCATCTTGCCCTCATGTAACTCTTCTGCTGGTTTGGCCTGTCTCAGAAACCTCTTGTATAATTCAGACTGAAGAGATGTCAACCTGAGGGGAGAGGGAGTGGGGAATGACTCTAGGTCAGTGGGAAACGCTAAGTCATACTTGCATCCACTAAGGAGACCCTGAGAGTCCAAGCATTTCAGGAGCTCAGCTTCTACCCATTCAACTCCTTACCCCTCGGTTAAGGTTAAGTACCTGCAACACACTACTTGCTCGATTTTCACAGGTAAATATTTAGAAAGTATATCAGATGTTCTTCGTATCAAGCACCTGGGGAAAACAAGAGGAACAAGTAAAGGACTATAGAACTGTCACACTAACTACAGGATAAAGGATGAAGACTAACTTGCTTTTGTAATACCAAGTGTCAGAAACTCATAAGCCAGGGGCCAGGTGGTGGCGCACCTGGTTGAGTGCACTTGTTACAATGTGCAAGGACCCAAGTTCCAGCCCCTGGTCCCCACCTGCAGGAGGAAAGCTTCATGAGTGGTGAAGCAGGGCTGAAGATATCTGTCTCTCTCCCTCCCTATCTCCTCCTTCCCTCTCAATTTCTGGCTGTCTCTAACCAGTAAATAAATACAAATGATTAAAAAAAAAAACAAAAACTCATAAGCCCTACACAAAGTTCTATCAGGATCTTATTCATAAAAACAGGGATCCTTTCAAAAAGTCTAGTGGGGAATCACATCTCTCTCTCCCTCCCTCCCATTTATTAATGAGAAAGGAGAACAGAGAGAACCAGATTATCACTCTGACATATGTGATGCCAGGAGTAGAACTCAGGACCTCATGCTTGAGAGTCCAATGCTTTAGCCATTGTGCCATCTCCCAGTCACTTTCTCATCTTTTTCAATACATCAGCTATCTTTAAGAGAAAGTCATGGTCTCCCATTAAGCCTGGGGCTGCCAGGGGAAGCAAGTTCCAAATCATCAAGTCCATTAGGGAAGTTCTGCTTACATATGTCCATATGCCTGCCACCACATGGCCCTGGGCTCAATGAAATTAAGTCATAAATGTGATAAATCACTGGGTAGGGTATCTACCTTGCCATGCATGAAGCCCAGGTTCAAGCCCTGGCACCACATCAGAAGTGCTTTGGCACAGAAGAAAGTTCTGCCTCTCTATATGAATGAAAAAGCAGCCCTGAATGGTGAAGTACACATGCATGAGACCCTAACTATGCAGGGGAGGGAAGGAGGAGAGGGGAGAAAAAGAGAGGGAGGGAGGGGGAATAAGTCATAACTTCTGGCAAGCAAGGAAGGAAAGGGATCAGGCACACAGACTGAACTTCCTATGATGTAAAACTGGGAGATTACAATTGCTAGTAATATGAAAGAATGTAAACCATTAGAATATATGCCCGGGGGTCGGGCGGTAGCGCAGCGGGTTAAGCGCACATCCCAGTCACAGCCCCTGGCTCCCCACCTGCAGGGGGTAGCTTCACAAGCGGTGAAGCAGGTCTGCGGGTATCTATCTCTTTTTTTTTTTTTTTTTTTTTTTTACCAGAGCACTGCTCAGCTCTGGCTTAGGGTGGAGTGGGGGATTGAACCTGGGACTTAAAGCCTCAGACATCAAAGTCTCTTTGCATAACCATTATGCCATACCCCCACCCATGTCTATCTTTATCACCCCCCTCTGTCTTCCCCTCCTCTCTCGATTTATCTCTGTCCTATCCAATAACGACAAGGTCCACAAAAATGGGAAAAAATGGCCTCCAAGAGCAGTGCATTCGTGGTGCAGGCACTGAGCCCCAGTGATAACCCTGGAGACATAAATAAATAAATAAATAAATACCCTCCCCAGAAGAGTATAGAATCTATTTCACCCCTGGTCTATATGGCCCCCATGGGGTTGGGGGATGAGGAGTAGAGAGAGAACCCTCTCAGCCCACACCATTCCAAAGACCAACTCTCACCTGTAGATGGATGCTGTGGGACATGGGATAGGGTAGAAGGAAAGAAGGGAAGAAAAGGGGAGTCAGGCGGTAGCGCAGCGGGTTAAGTGCAGGTGTCACAAAGCACAAGGACTGGAGTAAGGATCCGGGTTCGAGCCCCCGGCTCCCCACCTGCAGGGGAGTCGCTTCACAGGCGGTGAAGCATGTCTGTAGGTATCTTTCTTCCCCCTCTGTCTTCCCCTCCTCTCTCCATTTCTCCCTGTCCTATCCAACAACGACATCAATAACAATTATAACTACAACAACAATAAAAACAACAAGGGCAACAAAAGGGAAAATAAATATAAAAAAAGTTTAAAAAAAGGGATAAAGGAAGGAAAAAAGAAAAAAGCTAGAGCAGGGAAGACAGCATAATGGTTATGCAAACAGGCTTTCATGCCTGAGACTCTGCAGTCCTGCATTCAATTACCTGCACCACCATAAGCCAAAGCTAAGTAGTGCTCTTGTAAAAACAAAAAGAAAAGAAAAAGGCCTTGGGTGCCTAGGATAATACCTGATGTGTGAACTTGCAGGGACCCAAACTGGAGTGCTACTATCTATCCCAACATTACCTATTTACTATGCTGATGAGTTCCTTCAGTCGTTCTTCTCCTAGCTGGCGGTCAGCCTCACTGGCAGCTGCATCCCTACCCTTCAAAATTGGCAACTCAAAATGTTTCTTGAACTCTTGGGCAGTTCCTAAGCCAAGGAGGAGGGGGGAAAAAAAAAAAAATCAAAGCATTACAGAATATAGAGGACTACAGACAAACCTTCAAATACACAAAGTTATTAGGCAATTTCTATGTATATGGATCATTTGGTAGAAAACAAAGCAATGTCATACTTAAGAGGACAGTGAAACAACAGATTAAAACCCACTCTCTAGCTAGTAGTAGTTTGTCTTTATTTTTATATGCTATTCTATTTTACGAATATACTAGTTTGTTTATATTTCAGTGTATTATCAGAGACCAGTATTTTTTAACATACTCATTCTTTTTAAAACATTATTTTTTTAATCTTTATTTATTGGCTAGAGAAATCGAGATGGAAAGGGGAGACCGAGGAAAAGAAATACTTGCAACCCTGCTTTACCACTTGCAAAGCTCTCCCCCTGCAGGTGGGGACTGGGAGCTCGACCCCAGGTCCTTGTGCATTGTAACATGTGTGCTCAACCATGTGCACCACCATCTGGCCCCTCAGTAATTTTTTTCCTTAAAGGTTAGATACATATTTTAAGCTTGCAGGCCATACTGTCTCTGTCACAAGGAATCAGCCAGCTAGGGAGGTAACTCAGCAGTAATTGCCTGTCTTCACAGAAGATGAAGAGGTTCTAAGTAGTTCTCTCTCTCTGATTCTAAAAAGCAGGAAAGAAGAAGGGGATGGGGGTAGAGAGCCCCAAGATATGTGCAGTAGAAGAAAAAAGTATTGAACTCTCAAGCATGCAGTCCTGAGTTCCATTCTGCACTTCATGTGCCAGAGTGATGCTCTCGTCCTCTCTCTCCCTTCTCTTGTTTATTAATATATATTTGGGGGGAGAGAGATAAAAAGAAAAACAGTTCAGCTTGGGAGGCAGCTCAGTGGTAATGTGCATTCATGAGACCTTGGATTCAAATAAAGGGGAGAACATTAAAATTAAAGAGGATGCTGCTAATATAGTAGTAATAACTGACCAGGTGGTGGTTACACAAGTGTGCCTGTCTATTCTCTGACAGTCTTGTCACTTGATCTCTGCCTCTAGTAATTATTCTGAACACTAGCAAGTAGAGGTAGCACCAACACACCTTCTATAGATAACTGTGTGCAAAACTGTCCAAGTTGTGGTTGTAATGGGCTTTGGGAAATGAAGCTATTGTTTGTTGGATTCAGAGTCCAGGGTGCTAACCATTATACCATGGAACAACCTTGGGAAATGAAGCTATTGTTTAATGGGGAGGGAAGTGCTTTAGTTTTGAAAGATGAAAATAGTTCTACGGTTAATTAATCCTTTCTTAAATAAAAAAAATAATAAAATAAAAATTCTAAAAAAAAAAAGTTCTACAGATGATTATGGTGATGGTTGTACAACAATGTGAATGTCACTAATTAAACACTTAAAAACGTTTTAGTGGCCAGGAAGGTGGCTCGACTGATAAGAGTGAAGACCTGGTAAGCATGAATCCCCAGCACCAAATATGTCAGATTTCTCCCACACCTCATGAAATTAAATAAAACTGTCCAAGATAGAGTCTGCTCTGAGACCAAAACTTATTTAAAATTTTTTTTATTATCATCTTTATTTATTGGATAGAGACAGCCAGAAATCAAGGGGCTAGGGGAGACAGAGAGGGAGGAGAAAGGGAGACACCTGAAAACTTGCTTCACTGCTTGTGAAGCTTTCTCCCTGCAGGTGAGGACTGGGGGGCTTGAACCTGGGTCCTTAAGCACTGTAACATGTGTGCTCAACCAGGTGAACCAAAACTTTTTTGAAGCAGTTAGGACATGAGGAACAAAAATATATGAAGGCAGTTTTCAACCCAGACCAGTTATAACATACCCTAACAGCACCATTGACTCTGTGATGGAAACCGTACAGAGTGGACCTGGCTGAGTTGCTCAGCAGAATCAAGGCTTCCCAACAGCTTTGCTACTCCAAGAGAAGTCCTCCCCTAAGAGAACCTAGTGACCCACGTATAATTAGTGTTTTCATCTTTCTCTTCTCAAGAGTTATACTCCCAAGACCAAGGTAACGCTCCATTTCAATGGAGCAGACAAAGCTTAACTCTTACCCAGAATGCCTGAATTTACAAAATGTACCAAGCTAAAGTACTCAAGGAGATCATTCTGGATGGGAGTCCCAGAGATGAGCACACGCCGACTGGTATTCAAGCTGTCCAGGGCTTGGTAGGTCTGATTCTCAGAGTTCTTGAGCCTGTGTCCCTGCAAAGAAAAAGAAAAAACTATTATCATCATCATTACTGGGGCTTCAAAGCTCCAGGCCACCTTTTTTTTTAAAAAAAAAAACCATTTTATTAGTGACTTAAAAATTATTAACAAGGATACAAAATCACAGTGGTACAAGTCCACAGAGTTCCCACCACCAGAGTTCCATGACCCATCCCCTCCATTGGAAACTTCCCAATCTTTATCCCTCTGGAAGTATGGACCAAAACTCTTAATGGGATGCAGAAGGTGAAGTTCTGGCTCCTGTAATTGCTTCTCTGCTAGACATGGACATTGGCAGATCGATCCATACCCCCAGTCCAGGCCAACTTTTTCAGATAGAAACTAAACTTGAATTTATGAGGAACCTAGACCACTACACCAGGGGAAGCTCCGTAAATGGTGGAACAATGCTATGATCCACCCCACCCTCATTTGAAGTAATAAAAAGAATGAAAAAAACAATCACCCTGGGAGTAGTGAAATCATGTATGTCCAAGGCCAAAGCACTGCAAAAACAAAGAAATGTGCAAGGTGGCAGCCTAAGGACAGGCAATTCACATCTCAGGATCCAGCACCTAACAGGAATTTAGTAAATTACCCAGAACGATACACTATCCCTATGGGCTCTGAGGAAGTCAACCCCAGCTCCCTGGCTCCAGACCCAACTCATGAAGTCATCATTTAGAATTAAAACCCAAACTCTGGCTTTTCAGCAAATGAAATGCTTAGTCAAATGAATTTATTTATAAGCTAATGCTCACTTTTTGTTCCAGCAGAAGTTGCCTTTTTAAAAAGAACATTGAGTAGTTTTTTTGGTTTTTTTTTAAACTAGAGGACTGCTCAGTTCTGGCTTATGATGGTGCTGGGGATTGAATCCAGAGTCTTGGAACTTCAGGTGTGATCATCTTTTTTGCACAACCACTATGCAATCTCTTCAATCCTTAACTAAAAATGTTTTTATACATTACTCCATCATCTTGCACCTGACTTGTGTTCTAGCACTTATAAAAGAACATACTTGTGGTTCGGGAGGTGGCACAGTAGTAAAGCATTGGATTCTCAAGCATGAGGTTCCGAGTTCGATCCCCAGCAGCACATGTACCAGAGTGATGTCTGGTTCTTCCTCTCTCCTCCTATCTCTCATTAAGAAATAAATTTAAAAACTTAAAAAAAAAAAAAAAAAAGAACATACTTGGGTATGGATGAGAGACACAGGGACAGTCTTTTCATACTTAAGTCAAGCTTTATACTATAACAACTTTTGGGTTATTTCTAGAGGTCCAGGACTTGAAACTTTAGACACAGATTCAGATCCTGCTAATCTGAACTCACTTTGAGAACCTGTATTTTCCTGAGCTTCAGGAAACAAGGTGACCAGAAGTTTGGATCTGGGTCCTTATACATAGTAATGTGCACTCAAACAGGTGTGCTACCACCTGGTCCCTTACCCTAAAACTTTTAAAAACATGTCCACCCCAGACAATAACTTGGATCTACCTGCATATCAGATTCCAGGCTCAGGGGAAAAAAGAAAAAAAATAGTATAGTCACGGGCCCTTTGGAATATAACTAAAATATGCCTACTAGCTATCTACAAAACGGAGGACCCCCCCCCCCAACTCTTCATCTGCACTATTCCAGCCTTTAGGTTCATGATCAGTAAACAACCTGTTTGGCTTTACATGTTAACTCTCTTTTCAGCAGCCAGGTTCCAGATGCTAGCATGATGCCAACCAGACTTCCCTACGAATGTGTCTTGGAGCCCTGTTTCCCCAGAGCACTGCCCCACTAGGGAAAGAGAGAGAGAGAGGCTGGAAGTATGGATCGACCTGCCAATGCCCATGTTCAGCAAGGAAGCAATTACAGAAGCCAGACCTTCCACCTTCTGCACCCCACAATGACCTTGGGTCCATACTCCCAGAAGGATAGAGTAGGAAAGCTATCAGGGGAGGAGATGGGATATGGAGTTCTGGTGGTGGGAACTGTGTGGAATTGTACCCCTTTTATATTTTGGTTTTTGTCAATATTTCCTTTAAAAAATTTTTTTAATTTATTTCCCTTTTGTTGCCCTTGATTTTTATTGTTGTTGTAGTTATTACTGTTGTTATCACTGATGTTGTCATTGTTAGATAGGACAGAAAGAAATGGAGAGAGGAAGGGATGACAGAGAGGGTTAAAGACAGACACCTGCAGACCTGCTTCACTGCCTGTGAAGGGACTCCCCTGCAGGTGGGGAGCCAGGGGCTCGAGCCAGGATCCTTACGCTGGTCCTTGTTCCACAACACGTGTGGTTAACCCACTGCGCTACTGCCCAATTCCTGTCAATGTTTCCTTTTTTTTTTTTTTTAAGGTTTTTTTTAATATTTATTTTATTTATTCCCTTTTGTTGCCCTTGTTGTTCTATTGTTGTAGTTATTATTGTTGTTGTCGTTGTTGGATAGGACAGAGAGAAATGGAGAGGGGAGGGGAAGACAGAGAGGAGGAGAGAAAGATAGACACCTGCAGACCTGCTTCACCGCCTGTGAAGCGACTCCCCTGCAGGCGGGGAGCCGGGGTTCGAACCGGGATCCTTATGCTGGTCCTTGTGCTTTGCGCCACCTGCGCTTAACCCGCTGCGCTACAGCCCGACTCCCCAATGTTTCCTTTTTATAAATAATAAATAAAAACATGTCCAGAGAGTTGAGTGGTAGCACAGTGGGTTAAGCACAGGTGGCGCAAAGCGCAAGGACCTGCATAAGGATTCAGTTTGACGCCCTGGCTCCCCACCTGCAGGGGAGTTGCTTCACAGACGGTGAAGCAGGTCTGCAAGTGTCTATCCTTCTCTACCCCCCGCCCCCCCAATTCTCTGTCCTATCCAACATCATCATCAATAACAACAATAATAACTATAATAAAACAAGGGCAACAAAAGGGAATAAATATTTTTTAAAAATTTAAAAACATGCCCATATATAATCTCTTGATCTAAATTATGTCTCTTTCAGGTAGGCTCCAATCTATTTCCTCCACAGAGAAAAGAAACTGAACCTAAAGGAAGTGTCATTGCAAAACCATGCTTACAACTAGTAAAGCCAAAACTGTTATCAAGTCTTCTGACTTGTGGTCCAAGAGGTGGTACAGTGATAAAGCTTTGGACTCTCAAACGTCAGGTCCTAAATTTGATCCCTAGCAGCACATGTGCCAGAGTTATGTCTGGTTCTTTCTCTCTCCTCCTTTCTCATAAATTAAAAAATAGCATCTTAAAAAAAAAGAAACAGAAGGATGAATATGGGGTGATCTCACTCTCAGGCCGAAGTTGAAAAACAAGATCAGAAAAGAAAACACAAGTAGAACCTGAAATGGAATTTGAGTATCGCACCAAAGTAAAAGACTCTGGGGTGGGTGGGTAGAATACAGGTCCAAGAAGGATTCAGAGGACCTAGTGGGGCTTATATTGTTATATGGGAAACTGGGGAATGTTGTGCATGTACAAACTATTGTACTCATTGTTGAATGTAAAACATTAATTCCCCCTCCCCAAAAAAAAGAATTCTTTTTTTTTATATTTATTTTATTTATTTATTCCCTTTTGTTGCCCTTGTTGTTTTATTGTTGTAGTTATTATTGTTGTTGTCATTGTTGGATAGGACAGAGAGAAATGGAGAAGAGGGGAAGACAGAGAGGAGGAAAGACAGACACCAGCAGACCTGCTTCACCACCTGTGAAGCGACTCCCCTGCAGGTGGGGAGCCGGGGTTCGAACCGGGATCCTTATGTCGGTCCTTGTGCTTTGCGCCACCTGCGCTTAACCCGCTGCGCTACAGCCCGACTCCCAGAAAAATAATTCTTACTTAAAATTTTTAGATTCCTATGAGCACTAAGATTACAAAAAAAAAGGACCAAAGAATTAGCACACTGGTTTGGGCATGTGTCTTGTCATACAGGTAGGATAGTTTCTAATCCAGAACTACATAAGAACTGCTATGGCACCAACAAAAGTTCTGGTGCTGTGGTACCTCTGAATGAAAAAGCAGCCTGGGAACAGTGAAATCATGGATGCATTAGGCCCCAGCTCCCCAGCTCTGCAAGAACAACAAAAAGAAACAGGGGAGGGGGGGAAGAGAGGGAGGGAAATCATATTTAAATCATTAAGCATTAATGATTTAAACATATTTAAATCATTTAAATACACCTTCCAGAGAACAATGTCAACTGGAGAATAAAAAGCGTGGGATGACATCTACCCTTTCCAGAGTCTGCAGAAGGTAAACACACTCCTTCTAGAGTAAGCTGACTACCTTTCAGGACTTTGCCTTCCTCCAGTCTCTGATAGCTAACAAACTGCATTCCTCACCAAAAATAAGTAAAATAAAATAATAAAATAAAATAGGGAGAGGCCCAAAAGGTTTGCAGGTTCACAGTAGCTGAAGTGCTGGACTTGAAAGCATAAGGCCCCAAGTGTAGATGTCTTCCCACTCATCCAAATCCCTTCTATCTTTAAAATCCTTCTTTGGGGGTAGGGGAGATAGCATAGTGGTTCTATAAAAAAAAAAAAATTTATGTCTGAGGCTCTAAGGCTCCAGATTCAATTTCCATCACAAGCCAGAGCTGAGCAATGCTCTGGTCTCGCTCTTATCTTTCTCTCTGTATCTCTTTGATTAAAATAAATAAAATCCTTCTTTGGGGTTGGTCAGTAGTGTACCCTATACAGCACATGGGTTCAAGCCTCCAGTGCCAACCTCAAGAAGGGAAGCTATACAAGTGGTAAGACAGTACTGAAGATGTCTTTCTTTCTCTCTCTCCCTCCCTATCTTCCCCTTCTCAATTTCTCTCTCTCTAAAAAAAATAATAATAAAGCATGCTTTTGAAAAAAAAAAAAAAAAGAATCCCTCATTGGTCTCAGAATACTGTCCAAATGCAACCAACCAGCCCTACACTGTAATCTTCCAACCAGTTTAGTCCCTTCTTGGGCAGACTGGCACCATGGGTTCTCTCTCCCACTTGCCTCCTCCCAGGTAGCACACTCTGTCCTCAGCATTCCCAGGGACCAACCAATACAGTGCTCAGGAGAGTTTGCCAGATTTTCCTTCTATCACCCACACTGCTGACAATTAAATACCTCATCACATATGACTAGTCCAACACTCCCTTTCTGGAGAATTCCAACATGTAGGCGGAATGTTTCGTAGGAGATGATGAGAATAGGAGAAGGCACCCTGGCTCCACGCTGGTTCATGAATCCTTCTACAATAGAAAGAAAAAGAAAATAAAGCCATCAAGAGAGTACATCTTAGAATAACTTTTAAAAGTTTGACAGTTTTTTTTTTTTAATCTACCCTGGTAACTGTTTTCTGTGGGAACACATATTCCCCGCCCCCCACAACCCCCAACCATACTGCACTCAACCCAGTGCAGAAGACTATAGACACCCACTAAGTTTGTATACCCAGTTTTTTATCGATCTCTTCCTTAGAGCCTCCATCAATGGCTAGAGGTTGGATCCTTCCTCCAAGCCATTTCCCAACTTCATTGTACCAGTTCTTCACAAGGCTGGAGGGCGACACCACCACTGCCTTGTCAATTTCTGGCTTGCACTCTGGACTCTGGCGCAGAAGCGTCCACATCAGTGTGATGCACTGCAGTGTCTTGCCCAGTCCCATTTCATCGGCCATGATACAGCCATGGCTGCCAGGGATGCGCCTACTGGTGACACACTCCCACAGGAACTTCACCCCCTGGAAAACAACAGCACTCAGTCCACTTTGGCATCTATACTGCTATTGTCCCAGGGATGACAGCCCTTATGCTACCCCCCACCCCAACCCCAATTTACCTCTCTCTGATGAGGCCGCAAAACCTTACTGAGAATAGGATCAACAACCACATGGACAGGGAGTTTTTCCCTGAGGAAACACAGCAAAGAAAACATAGAATTCAGATCTAGGGAAGGGTATCCCCTCAGGAAGTTGCATCAAGAAGCCACAGAGACCTGGTGAGCAACAATTTTTTGTACCAGGAGTCAGGAAATTCAGAGAGTAGATTGAATCCTGTCACTACCTCAACTCCCCGTTCCCCTGCCTGCTAAGAAAGGGTAAAGAGCCTTCACCAGCAGGATGTTACCACCTGCTCTCTCCAGGCACTCCTCTTCTCCATCTACCCACTCTCCATATGGTGCAGCACTTACGAGAGCACTCTGAAGAGACATAACATAACCCCAAAGAGAAATCAAATCAACGCCTCTGCCCTTCCAGGTACATGCACTCACATAGGACCAGAATGCTCAAAAAATACCAATATACATACTTGTCCAACTTCAGCTGGTCATGAGCGCTCAGTGATGGAGGCTCATACAGTACCAAGGCACCTTCTTCCAGGGGGTCATGGAGGGCCCGACGGACCCCAGCCCTTTTTAGGCCCAATGCTCGAGAGCCCAGAGGACCTAGAAACCAAGCATCTGTCACTGGATCCACTTGGGTCAGCTCAAATGCCCATCTTTGAACCTTTCCTAAGCCCCTATATGACCCCTTCTCACTGAGAACCTCTCCAAATTCAGTTTAGGAACTTCTATGTGACTATTACCTCCATTATTCTACTATAAACTTACGGAAGGCCAGGTCTTGTTCACATCAAGTCAACCCTGAAAATATCTAAAACTTTAAAGATTTAAACTCTTAATAGTAGGCCTCCTTCCTCCCTAGTCCCAGTTTTGGCAGAATGTTATGCCCTAACAGAACAGGGAAAAATTCTATGGAACCCAGCCTTCCAATGGAGTCAATCTCCAAAAAGGAGGTACCCACTCACCCACTCACTTGGATTAAAGCAAGCCTGAATCCATCAATTCATCTGAACTAAGAGCTTCCTGAACATTATACACCTCTACCAAGATGGTGAGAAGTTAGTCTTGGCAGCCCCTGCTAAGACTATCAAATACTGCCTTTATACACACCCACAGAGGCTTACCCCATATACAACTGTGGACTTTCAATTCAAACTTGTATTTATAACAACAGAAACATATAACCTACTCAGGCACATTCAAAAAGAATGACTCAAAAAACAGAAGAGTTTTCCCTTTTACCTTGATAATTTGGAATTGGAATTTTGAAAGGCTTTGATAAAATGCTTCGAATAAATGCTTCCTAAAAAATAAAAGGGGGGAAACAGATATTAAAGACTAATTTGGATATGTTATGGAATAATATTTTCACAGATGCCATCTAAAAAATGCTTATTTAAGTGGCCAAGGAGGTGGCTCAGTGTTAGAGCACAGGAAATTTATGAGTAAGGTCCCCAGCACCACACATGCCAGAGTGATTTGTTTCTCCCTTTCTCTGATTATTGAATCTTTTTTTTTTAAATATTTTATTTATTTATATAATCTTTTAAAAATATTTATTTATTTATTCCCCTTTGATGCCCTTGTTGTTTTACTGATGTAGTTATTATTGTTGTTGTTCTTGATGTCGTCGTTGGATAGGACAGAGAGAAATGGAGAGGGGAGGGGAAGACGGGGGGAGAGAAAGATAAGACACCTGTAGACCTGCTTCACTGCCTCTAAAGCGACTCCCCTGCAGATGGGGAGCGGGGGCTCAAACTGGGATCCTTATGCTGGTCCTTGTGCTTCTGGCCACGTGCGCTTAACCTGCTGCGCTACAGCCCAACTCCCTTTTGTATTTATTTACTGGATAGAGACAGAGAAACTGAAAGGGTAGGGGGAGATAGAGACCAGTAACACTGCTTCACCACTAGTGAAACTTCCCTCTCACCCTGCACCCCTCACCCCTGCACATGGGAACTTGGGGCTCAAACCTGGGTCCTTGTGCACTGTTACTGCATGTGCTCTGCCAGGTGTGCCACCAACCAGTCCAAGATTTATTTAATAACACAAGAGTGTGTTTGAGCAAGAGAACCAGAGCATCCCTCTAACATAAAAAATACCAGGGATGGAACTCAGAACCACATGCATGGAAGGTCCATTTAACCTACCTTCTAGGCTATTAATAAACCTTATCTTTGCTTTTTTCTTTTTATTTTCCTTCTCCACTTTTCGTCTCTCTTACACCACAGCATAGTTCAGCTCTGGCTTAGGTGGTACTGAAGATTGAACCTGGGACCCTTGATGCCTCAGACATGAAAGCCTCTGCATAACCATTATGCTATATTCCCCAGCTCCTTTCTGCATAATCTTTTTTTTTTTCTCTTGATGAGAACTTTTAGGTTTTTTTCTGTTTTGTTTTTGCCTCTAGGGTTATTGGTTATTGCTGCTCATAGAGGCCATTTCTTCTTTTTTTATAGGATAGGACAGAGAGAGATGGGGAAGATAGAGAAGGGGAGAGAATGATAGACACCTACAGACCTGCCTCATCGCTTGTGAAGCAACCCCACTGCAGGTGGGGAGCCAGGGCTTCAAACCAGGATCCTTGTGCAGGTCCCTGCGCTTCATACTATGTGTGCTTAACCTGGTGCGCTACCACCTGGCCCCCTTTCTGTATAATCGTTATGCTATCTCCCCCCAGTCCCTGGAAATAAACCTTTTTTTAAAAAAAATATTTATTTTCCCTTTTGTTGCCCTTGTTTTTCATTGTTGTTGTAGTTATTGTTGTTGTTGTTATCGATGTCGTCGTTAGATAGGACAGAAAGAAATGGAGAGAGGAGGGGAAGACAAAGAGGTGGGGAGAGAAAGACACCTGCAAACCTGCTTCATCGCCTGTGAAGCGACTCACCTGCACATGGGGAGCCAAGGGCTTGAATCGGTATCCTTACGCCGGTCTTTGTGCTTTGTGCCACCTACACTTAACCTGCTGTGCTACTGCCCGACTCTGAATAAACCTTATTTTAAATGTGTTTAAAATAAAATAAGTGCATATTTAAACACTATAATATATTCAGGGCTTTGTAGCTGTTTCTCTTTCAGATATATCTAAAATATAAGACATACCCCATATTAGGCTGTTAAGTTATGTACAAGTGATCATCTTTGAGGCTTACATAAAGTTCTACAAGAGGGCAGGAGTAGATAGCATAATAGATATGCAGAGAGACTATCAAACCAGAGGCTCGAAAGTCTCAGGTTCAATCCCCTGCACCACCATAAACCAGAGCTGAGCAATGCTCTGGCAAAAAGAATATTTTTTTTAAAAAAAGGGCAAGTGGGGGTAGCACAGCAGGTTAAGCGCAGGTGGTGCAAAGCCCAAGGACCAGCATAAGGATCACGGTTCAAGCCACCGGCTCCCCACCTGCAGGGGAGTCGCTTCACAAGTGGTAAAGCAGGTCTCCAGGTGTCTGTCTTTCTCTCCCCCTCTGTCTTCCCCTCCTTTCTCCATTTCTCTCTGTCCTATCCAACAACGACAACATCAACAACAATAAAACAATAAGGGCAACAAAAGGGAATAAATAAGTATTTTTTAAAGTTTTAAAAAATAATAAAAAAATAAAAATAAAGTTCTACAAGAGCCCAGGATCGGGTCACTGTCACTGGCAAGTGCCCAGCCTTAGTCAACTGCAATGTTCAAAGCCATCAGCTCACAAAAGATTATTATAATAAGAACACTGAGCTAGTTCCTATGTTGTAGCACATTAAGAAAGTACTACAGGGGTTTGGTGATGGTACACCCAGCTGCACATACACTTTACCACGCTCAAGGATGCAGGTTTAATCATCAGTCCCCACCTTGAGGAGGTAAACTTCACTTTGAAACAGGGCTGCAGGTATCAGTCTCTCTCCTTTTCTCTCTGTCCTATCAAATAAAAGGAGAAAGAAGGGGGGGAAGAAAGGAAAAAAGAAAGAACCACCAGAAGCCATAGATTAATCTTTCAGGCACCAGGATTACCACTATGGCAATAAAAATATATATTGAAAGGAAACAGGAGAGCAGGAGAGAGCATAATGGTTATGCAAAAAGACTTCTTTTTTATTGTTGTTGTAGATGTTGTCGTTGTTAGAACAGACAGAAATGGAGAGAGGAGGGGAAGACGGAGAGAGAAAGGTAAGACACCTGCAGACATGCTTCACCGCCTGTGAAGCGACTCCCCTGCAGGTGGAGTGCAGGGGGCTTGAACCCGGATCCTTACGCTGGTCCTTGCACTTTGCATCACGTGCGCTTAACCCACTGCGTTACCGCCCGACTCCTGCAAAAAGACCTTAATGCTTAAGGCACTGAAGTCCCAGGTTCAATCCTCAGAGCCACCATCAGCCACAGCTGAGAAGTGCTCTGGTCTCTGTTTCTCTGAAACATTCATGAAAATTAAAGAAGTAAAATGTTTTTAAAAAGAAAGAAAAGACAAGGGAGTTAGGTGGTAGTGCAGCTGGTTAAGCACAGATGGCGCAAAGCACAAGGACCCGTAAGGATCCCGGTTCAAGCTCCCAACTCCCCACCTGCAGGAGAGTCGCTTCACAAGCGGTGAAGCAGGTCTGCAGGTGTTCATCTTTTTCTCCTCCACTCTGTCTTCCCCTTCTCTCTCCATTTCTCTCTGTCCTAACCAACAACGATGACATCAATAACAACAACTACAACAATAAAACAAGGGCAACAAAAGGGAATAAAAATTAAAAAAAGACATGAAAAAATAAAGTACAGAAAGTAGGGCCACGTGGTTATGTAATAAAGATGGAGCATGTCTTGCTGTGAGCTGGCGACTTCTGGAGCAATCACCCTATACTATATGCTGGAACATTTACAACTGTTTGGTGTACTAGAAACAGTTAAACGTTTACATTCAAACAGGCCTTGTGAGGGGGACTGGCCCTCTCATTCCCAACATCAGTAAGATTAATGTGTCCTGGGGGTCGGGCGGTAGCGCAGCGGGTTAAGCGCACATGGCATGAAGCCAAGGACCTGCATAAGAATCCGGGTTCGAGCCCCCCCCCCCCCCCCCCCGCTCCCCACCTGCAGGGGAGTGGCTTCACAGGCGGTGAAGCAGGTCTGCAGGTGTCTATCTTTCTCTCCTCCTCTCTGTCTTCCCTTCCTCTCTCCATTTCTCTCTGTCCTATCCAACAACAATGCCATCAATAATAACAATAATAATAAAAAACAAGGGCAATAAAAGGGGAAAAATAGGGAGTCAGGCTGTAGCACAGAGGATTAAGCGCACATGGCGCGAAGCACAAGGACCAGCTTAAGGATACCGATTTGAGCCCCCGGCTCCCCACCTGCAGGTGAGTCGCTTCACAGGCGGTGAAGTAGGTATACAGGTGTCTTTCTCTCCCCGTCTTCCCCTCCTCTCTCCATTTCTCTCTGTCCTATCCAACAGTGATGACAACAACAACAGCAATAATAACTATAACAATAAAAAAACAACAAGGGCAACAAAAGGGAAAATAATAAATAAATATTAAAAAGGGGGGATAGCCTCCAGGAGCAGTGGATTCATGGTGCAGGCACTGAGCCCCAGAACTAACCCTGGAGAAAATAAAAAGATTAACGTGTTCTCTCCTCAAACAGGTCATTCTGGGTACAGCCTGGCCTTCCTGCCCTGGAACTGCACACAAGAAGAAAAAAAAACATAGTTGTTGTATTATCCAGCAGATATTAAATTTAAAGAAAAACAGGTACTTCTGGGAGAAGAAACATGCCAAAATACCAAACTTAAAAAAAACTGTTTACTTATATATATAAATAAAAATTGACTTCATTCTGGCATAGAGGCTGGGAATCTAACCTTTGGCGAGGGGATACTGTCCAGGGCACTCAATTGGGACTCCATGCAGCTGCTTTGAAACCAGGCTCCCCCAGCTAAAACAATGTTTGACTGCTTGTGTATTTGCTGCTTCTTAGTCTGATAAGCTACATTTTTATACCTCGTTTTTGTCGTCCCCTTAAATGTCAATATGAATGAATTACTCCTTCCAAATCGGAACTACAGATGCTAGGTCATGGTGAGGCTTCCAATTCAATCCCTGATGCCAGAGTGGTGCTCTGGCTTCTCTGAGTATCTCTCTCCCTTTGTCTCTCATGTGAAATACTATCCTCTATATAATAAATTAAACCTTAAAAATGAAAAGTGGGGGGAGTCAGGCGGTAGCGCAGTGGGTTAAGCGCACGTGGTGCATGGCACAAAGGCCTGCATAAGGATCGAGCCCCTGGCTCCCCACCTGGAGGTGAGTCGCTTCACAGATGGTGAAGCAGGTCTGTAGGTGTCTATCTTTCTCTCCCCGTCTTCCCCTCCTCTCTCCATTTCTCTCTGTCCTATGCAACGATGACAACATCAATAACAGCAACAATAACTACAACAATAAAAAAAAAGTGGGGGGAGTCGGGCGGTAGCGCAGCGGGCTAAGCGCACGTGGTGCAAAGCACAAGGACCGCTGTAAGGATCCCGGTTCGAGCCCTGGCTCCCCACCTACAGGGGAGTCGCTTCACAGGCAGTGAAGCAGGTCTGCAGGTGTCTATCTTTCTCTTCCCCTCTGTCTTCCCCTCCTCTCTCCATTTCTGTCTGTCCTATCTAACAATGATGACATCAATAACAACAATAACTACAACAACAATAAAAAAAAAAGACAACAAGGGTAACAAAAGGGATAATAAATAAATTTTAAAAATTTTTTTTAAAAAAGTGGGGAGCTGGGTGATGGCACACTTTGTTGAGCACACGTTACAATGCACAAGGACCCAGGTTTCAGCCCTCGGTCCCCACCTGCATGCAGGGAGAAAGCTTTGCAAATGATGAAGCAGTGTTGCAGATGTCTCTGTATCCCTCTCCCTATCATCCTCTCCCCTCTCAGTTTCTGACTGTCATGGTCCGGGAGGTGGCGCAGTTGCTAAGGCACTAGACTCTCAAGCATGAGGTCCCGAGTTCAATCCCCGGCAGCACATGTACCAGAATGATGGCTGGTTCTTTCTCTCCTCTTATCTTTCTCATGAATAAATAAATAAATTCTTTTTTAAAAAAAATTTCTGACTGCCTCTAATAAATAAATAGATAAAAACTAAAAAAGAAAAAGTATCTTTAAAAAAAGAAAAAAGATAAAACAATAACAACAAGGACAACAAAAAGGAATAAATATTTAAAAAAAAAAGAAAAAGGGGGGGCTCGGCAGTAGTGCAGCAGGTTAAGCGTACATGGCACAAAGCCAAGGGCCAGCTTAAGGATCCCAGTTCGAGCCCCCAGCTCCCCACCTGCCAGAGGTCGCTTCACAAGTGGTGAAGCAGGTCTGCAGGTCTCTCTCTCTCTCTCTCTTCCTCTTTGTCTTCCCCTCTTCTCTCGATTTCCCTCTATCCTATCTAACAACAATAGCTATGACAACAATAACAATAATAACTACAACAAGCACAACAACAAGGGCAACAAAATGGGGAAAATGGCCTTTAGGAGCAGTGGATTCATAGTGTAGGCACCAAGCCCCCAGTGATAACCCTGGGGGCAAAAAAAAAAAAGGAAGAAAGAAAAGTGGCAGGGGTGGATGGGAGATGGCTTTCAAGGTAGAGTACACATCTGCCATGAAAGGTTTGAGGATGGGAGTCAGGCAGTGACGCAGCAGGTTAAGCACACATGGCGCAAAGCGCAAGGACCGGCATAAGGATCCCAGTTGGAGCCCCCGGCTCCCCACCTGTAGGGGAGTCGCTTCACAGGTGGTGAAGCAGGTCTGCAGGTGTCTTTCTCTCCCCCTCTGTCTTCCCATCCTCTCTCCATTTCTCTGTCCTATCCAACAACAACGACATCAAGAACAACAACAATATAACCACAACAATGTTAAACAACAAGGGCAACAAAAGGGAAAATAAATATAAAAAATGTAAAAAAAAAAAAAAAAAAAGAAAGGTTTGAGGCCCTTATCACTATATGGAAGCACCAGACAAAAGAGAAAGCTTTGGAGAGTCGGATGGTAGCGCAGCAGGTTAAGCACACATGGTGCAAAGAGCAAGGACCAGCATAAGGATCCCAGTTGAGCCCCCAGCTCCCCACCTCCAGCGGAATTGCTGCACAGGCGATGAAGCAGGTCTGCTGGTGTCTATCTTTCTCTCTCCATCTTCCCCTCCTCTCTCCATTTCTCTCTGTCCTATCCGACAACAATGACATCAATAACAATAATAACAGGGCTGAGTGGTGGTGCACCTGGTTAGGTACACATGCTACAATGTGCAAGGACCCAGGTTCAAGACCCCAGCCCTCACCTGCAAGGGGAAAGCTTTGCGAGTGGTGAAGCAGTACTGCAGGTCTTTTTTTCTTCCTCTCTACCACCCCCTTTCATCTTGATTTCCGGCTGTCTCTACCCAATAAATAAATAGATCATAAAAAAATTTAAATAATAACTACAACAATAAAACAACAAGGGAAACAAAAGGGAATAAATATTTAAATAAATAAAAAGAGGAAACGTCACAGGCAGTGAAGCAGTACTGCAGCATCTCTCTTCCTTTCTCTCTCTCCCTCTCTGCCTTTAGCCCTCTGACAACAAACAAGCAAACAAAATAGTCCACCAGGAGCAGTGGAATTATGCAGCCACAAAGCTCTAGAGTAGCTGTGGCAGCAAGGGGAAAAAAAGTTCTGATGGATCTATGCAGATAAGTTGTATTTTGTAAGCAAATTATTTAACCCCTTTAAGACTCAGCCTCCTCTCTCAATAAGTGTCGATTGAGGGCTGGCAAGGAATTAACTTGGACAGTATGCTTGCTTTATCATATACAACTCTGACTCAGGTTCAAGTCTGGGTCCCAATGGAGTAAAGAAAACTTGGTGTTGAAGTTTCTTTCCCTCTGTCCCTGTCATTCTGGGGGGGGGAAATGGCCTAAAGCATCTCAGTGACAATAAAAAATGTGATTATGGAGGCCAGGCAGTAGCACAGCAGGTTAAGTGCACATGGTGCAAAGCACAAGGACTGGCGTAAGGATCCTGGTTCGAGCCTCCGGCTCCCTACCTGCAGGGAGGTCTCTTCACAAGCAGTGAAGCAGGTCTGCAGGTGTCTTATCTTTCTCTCCCCCTGTCTTCCCATTCTCTTTCAATTTCTCTCTGTCCTATCCAACAACAATGACAGCAATAACAACAATAAACAACAAGGGCAACAAAAGGGGGAAAAACTACCCTCCAGGAGCAGTGCAGGCACAAAGCCCCAGCAATAACCCTGGAGGCAAAAAAAAAAAAAATGATTACATGATAATACATAGAACCTGTGATAACCATGGCTAAGTGATTTTACCAGAACAGGTGAAAGCTATAAAGCTCTTAAAGCCTACTACAGTTCTCTCACTCACCCCAAAGCTAACCTCATCAAAGCAAGGACTGCAAAAGTTGAATAAGGGCAAGAGAATGGCATACTTTAACAATGACTCTGTAGTCACTATCAGGCCACCCCATAAGCTGGGGCCCTATTCAGAGTCCTGAGATTCCCAAACAGACATGATGGGCCCAGACCTCGACTAAGTCCCTCTCTCCATTGTTATCGGTCATTCCTATCAGGAACAACACAATAGACCCCTTTGTGGACCCCCATAGGACCTTGCCCTCAGCTTGGATCAACAGTGGTAGAGAATGTTCCATCCTCCGAAGGGAGGCTGGACTATAAATATACTCTATGCTACACCTGAGGAAGATGGGTCCTGATACTGAGGCAGCTTGGAATGTTCCTACTTATGACCACAGAATGCGAGCTCAGATCTACAGGGATGCAGAGGTCACATAGGCTCCTAAGCTGAATATGGGCCCCAGATAAGATCAAATCGATGGGGTTTACAGTCAACAATATTTATACACTTTCCCCATACCTTTCCCATATTTGGGATCTACTCTCTTCCCTGATCCAGTTTTCTAGTCCTTCTGCCAGCCATGATATCACCTCCCCAGACAATAATTAGGATCCACCTGCCTATCAGATTTCAGGCTCAGGCAAAAAAAAAAAACACCACACAGTAGTATAGCCATAGGCCCTTCGGAATATAACTAAAATATGCCTACTAGCTATCTACAAAATGGAGGACCCCCCCCCCCCCCAACTCTTCATCTGCACTATTCCAACCTTTAGGTCCATGACTGGTCAACAATTTGTTTGGCTTTGTATGTTAACTCTCTTGTCAACCACCAGGTTCCATATGCTAGCATGATGCCAACCAGACTTCCCTGTACAGACAACCCCACCAGTGTGTCCTGGAGCTCTGCTTTCCCAGAACCCTTCCCCACTAGGGAAAGAGAGAGACAGGCTGGGAGTATGGATCGACCTGTCAACGCCCATGTTCAGCAGGGAAGCAATTGCAGAAGCCAGACCTTCCACCTTCTGCATCCCACAATGACCTTGGGTCCATACTCCCAGAGGGTTAAAGAATAGGAAAGCTATCAGGAGGGGATGGGATATGGAGTACTGGTGATGGGAACTGTGGGAAGCTGTACCCCTCTTATCCTATGGTTTAGTAAATGTTTCCTTTTTATAAATAAAAAATTAAATTAAAAAAAAAAAGAAACGCAAATAAAGACAGCAATGAGATACCACTCAAAAAAAAAAAAAAGAAAGTCAACATATCAAAGACAGCCTATGATCAGTGCATTAAAAAGTTTGAGACATTAGGGAGTCGGGCAGTGGCGCAGCGGGTTAAACGCATGTGGCGAAAAGCGCAAGTAACGGGGTAAGGATCCTGGTTCAAGCTCCCGACTCCCTACCTGCAGGAGAGTTGCTTCACAGGCGGTGAAGCAGGTCTGCAGGTGTCTATCTTTCTCTCCCCTGCTGTCTTCTCTCCTCTCTCTATTTCTCTGTCCTATCCACCAACAATGACATCAATAACCACAACAATGTTAAACAACAAGGGCAACAAAAGGGAAAATAAATAAATATTTTTTTAAAAAGTTTGAGACATTAAAAAAAAAAAACCGAGCGTGAGATCTGGCTGGGCTAGTGGCTCTTTCTGTGGACTAGGACACAGACAGACAGAGTTTTCAGGTTCAAAACCTGTACTTCCCAGAAGATGGTCATTCGCTAAGGTTAAAAAAAAAAACCCTCTTAAAGCCACATATAGAGTCAAACTGAGCAGACACCCTTGTACCCACTTCACTTTTTTTTTTTTTTTCAGATTTATTTATTTGAGAGATAGGAGAGGGAGCCAGAGCATCATTCTGGTACATGCAAAGCCATGAATGGAGACTGTGACCTCATGTTTGCCAGTCCTGTGCTTTAACAACTGTCATTCCCACATCTCTACCCTCCTGTCTTCAGGTACCTGAGCCACCTGAGAGCTGATGTCCACGTAGCTTGACTCAAGGGAGCAAGACAAGTCCTCTCTAACATCTCTAGGGAAATAGGCCAGGCTTCTTTTGGGCCTCAGGAGCTGTGGACAGGCCCAAAGTCTGTCTGCTGGCCATGCTGTAGAGAGTACTGAGGGGAATCTTCAGAGGCAGGAAATCTCTCTAGGCAAAACAACAGGATACACAGTACAGCAGCAGGTTACAACTCTGACTTACATGTTGACTACTGTCCAGACAGGGTGGTTGATTTGTTAGTTGGGTCAAAGGTTTCCGAAAAGGAGAAAGGAAACACTCTTGGCTCTGGGTTTCACGGTTGGATTTTCTTTTCTTAGGAGTCTAGGAAGAGAATATAGGGGGAAGGTTAGATCTGGAAGACCACAGAGTTTTCCACAAGCAAGCAAAATTGAAAATGTTTATTAAGTGCCAGGCACTGTGCTAAAACTCTTAACAAGTTATATAGTTAGCTGGGGCCTTAATGGGGGAGTCCTGAGATTCCCAAACAGACATGATGGGCCTAGACCTCAAATAAATCCCTCTCTCCATTGTTACCAGTCATTTCTATCAAGAACAACACAACAGATCCCTTTGTGGGCCCCCATAGGACCTTGCCCTCAACTTGGATCAACAATGTTAGAGAATGTTCCATCCTCCGAAGGGAGGCTGGACAATATACTACGCTACACCTGAGGAAGAAAAAAGTCTTAAGGGGGGGGAATAGGGGCCAGGTGGTGGTGCACCTGGTTGAGCACACATTACAATGCGCAAGGACCCAGGTTTGAGCCCCCGGTCCCCGCCTGCAGGGGGAAAGCTTCACAAGTGGTGAAGCAGGGCTGCAGGTGTCTCTATCTCTCCCCCTCTATATCTTCCCTCCCCTCTCGATTTCTGACTGTCTCTACCAACAAATATAATTTAAAACAATTTAAAAAAAAGGACAAATACTGGGTGATCTCCCTTATAGGTGGAACTTAAGAAGACAGAGGAGGGAGACTTAAACTGTGGATGAGAGTATTTTGCAGATGCCTATCATAGGCAGATGAAAAATTCTATCTGTGTATCAACAACTATACTCCAAACCATTAAGCTCCTGGGGAAGGGAGGCACAGGCACAAATAGCATAATGGTAAAATGGTAATGCTAAAAGACTTTAGTGCCTGAGGTTCATCGAGATTCAATCCCCAGCATCACCATAAAGCAGAGCTAGACTCTGGTAAATAACAGAAAAAGAAAAGGCTGGGGGGGTCGGGCAGTAGTGTAGTGGGTTAAGCACACATGGCATAAAGTGCAAGGAGCGGCATAAAGATCCGGGTTGGAGCCCCCGGCAGCCCACCTGCGGGGGGGGGGGGGGTCGATTCACAAGCAGTGAAGCAGGTGTCTTTCTCTCCCTGTCTTCCTCTCCTCTCTCCATGTCTCTGTCCTATCTAACAATGACATCAATAATAACAACAATAACAACAACAATAAACTAGGGCAAAGGAAAAAAATAGCCTCCAGGAGCAGTGGATTCGTAGTGCAGGCACCAGAGCCCCAGCAATAACCCCAGAGGTGAAAAAGAAAAAGGCTGGAGGGCCTGGAAGTGAGGGTACTGGGTTAAGTGTACATAGTATGAAGCACAGGACCCGCACAAGGATCCTGGTTCCAGTCCCAGCTCCCCATCTGCAAAGAGATCACTTCACAACCAGTGAAGCAAGTCTGCAGGTATCTATCTTTCTCCCTCTCTATTTCCCCCACCCCTCTAAATTTCTCTCTGTCCTAACCAATAAAATGGAAAAAATGGCTGCCAGGAGCAGTAGATTCATAGTGCAGGCACTGAGCCCGAATGATAATCCTGGAGACAAGGGAGGAAAAGAAAAAGAAAAGGCTGTATTCTATTTTTTTTATTCCCTTTTGTTGCCCTTGTTGTTTTTTATTGTTGCAGTTATTATTGTTGTTGTTGGACAGGACAGAGAGAAATGGAGAGAGATGGGGAGACAGAGAGGAGGAAAGATAGACACTTGCAGACCTGCTTCACCACCTGTGAAGCAACTCCTCTGCAGGTGGGGATCCTTACACCGGTCCTTGCGCTTTGGGCCACCTGGGCTTAACCCGCTGCGCTACCGCCTGACTCTCCTGACTCTCCGGCTGTATTCTATTTTGTGGTCTGCGAGGTGGGGCAGTGGATAAAAACACTGGACTCTCAACCATGAGGTTCTGAGTTCGGTCCTTGGCAGCACACGTGTCAGAATGATGTTCTGACTCTCTTTTTCCTCCTACCTCTCTCATGAATAAATAAAATATTTTTTATTTTTTTATTTTGATTCTTTATTTGATAGTACAGAGAGAAATTATGAGTGAAGGTGGAGGCAGAAAGGGAGAGAGACACTTGCAGCTCTACTTCACCACTTGTGAAACTTCCCCCCCTGCTGGTGGTGAGGTGGGGCTCAAATCCAGATCTTTGAGCATGATAATATGAGCACTTAACTGAGTGCACCTCCTCCCTGCCCCTGAGTTCTTTTTAATAAAAAAAAAAATCCATTAAGAACTCAATAAAATCATTTTTTAAATCTATGAGAAAAAAAAAAAACTGAACAGATGAGGGAAAAATAGCTTGTCAGGCAAAGTGCAGAACTTCCATGCCTGAGGCTCCTGGTTAGATCTCTAGCACCGTATATACCAGAGTGATGCTCTGATTTCTCCCTCTCATGTGAAGAAAGTCTTATCTCATATAAAATAAATCTTTTACTCTAGGTTATGGTGATGTAGGGGACTGAACCTGGGACTTCGGAGTCACAGGCATTTAATCTTTTGTATAGCCATGTACGCTATTCCCCACTCCCAAAGTAATCATTTTAAGTTTACTTAACATGTGGAAGAGGATTCTGGAGATGACTGGGTTCATCCCACTTAACCCCAGAAACCAAGTCTGAGATCCCTTTCGGTCCAAACAGCCCGGCACCTCGGCCCCGCCCCGCCCCTCCTCCCCGCGGGGCGGGATACTCACCACAGCTCCAGGACGCCAGTCTCCGTCAGCAGAGGGTCCCCCTTCTGGTCTTCTCTTGGCTAGCTGACTGGGAGCTAGGCTTCTCCTCTGGAAGGGGAGAATGCAAACTGAGGAAGCATGGCTCCTGAAGCCTCGGCTACTGCCCCATCCACAGGTCAGTCTCCCTTAGACCACTTACCATCCTGGGCCCAGGTGCATACAACGTCCAGTCCCATCAGCCAAGGGTCGAAGTCGCCCAGCGGCTGAGGATGCAGGCCCAAGGTCTCGTAAAGATGGACGGCTAGGAGTCAACGTGAAGGAGGGGATCCAGCCCGGAGCTGGAGTCTGGGTCCGCAGTGTCTCCAGTTAGCTGGGGCGAGAAGGCGGGCGAAAGAGGAAACGTCGGAGCAGAAGGAAGGAGCCGGCGGGCGCGGGCGGGAGAGAGCGGGCCGGCCGGGGAGCGCACGCAGGAAAGCCCGCGGCCTCGCGGAAGGCGGGGCGCCAGTCCCAAGGAAGGGGGTTCCCAGGTTCGGAGTGCGGAAGCCAGGCCGGCAGAGGGTCAGCCGAGCAGGACTCCAAGTAAGACAAGCAGAATACTTGAGCTGGCAGACCAGACAGGGTGACAAAAGCAGCAGAGAGGAGTGGCCGCCCAAGCACCCGGTGGGACGTTCTCTCTACACCTAGCGCGCGTTAACAGCCACCACCGCGCCTCCGGCCCCGCCAGGCCCGGTCAATCGAACCTCCCGCCGCGCGGGCTCCGCACAACGCTATTGGCTGCGTTCGATGCGTTCGGCGCTCGCGACCCACTGAAGGGGGCGGGCCTTGTGCTGCAGCCCCTGCAGGGCGTGGCTGGCCCACGAGTAGGTGGGTCTGAGGAGCAAGCGCACTGAGGTCAGCTAGGGTCGGTTGGTCTGGCCCACCAAGTCAGTGCCCCCACAGGTCCGTTTGCGAATACCTGCTGCGGTGGACTCCAGCAATGGAAGCCCCCAGGGAATAAGATTTTTCAGTACAGAGTCGAAGCTGACATACTTCCCTAGGCAATAACGATGTATTTTGAGAAGCAAATGAATGCAGTCTTTTTTTTCTTTTTTTTTTTTTTACCAGAGCATTGCTCAACTCTGGCTTATGGTGGTGCGGGAGACTGAACCTGGAACCTGGACAAGCCTCAGGCATGAGTCTCTTTGCATAAGCATTAAATGCTATCTACCACCACCCGAAAGTAGATTTAAATATATATATATGTTAATGATGTAGATACAGAGACCCAAGAGCACTGCTTGGCACTGGTACTGGACAATGAAACTGGGAGCTTCAGACATGAAAGTCTTTTTACATAACCACTATGCTATGTCCCCAGCACACTGCCAGAAGTGTGCTTAAACAGGGGCTGGCATACCTGTTTAAGCACTCATTACAATGCTTCCTCCACCTGCAGAGGGAAGCTTCACAAGGATGAAGCAGTGCTGCAAGTGTGTCTCTTCCCGCTCCCCAATCCTCTTTGCCTCTAATTTCTCTCTGTCTCTATCCGAAATAAGTAAATGAATAGTAAAAGAAAAGAAAGTTTAAGAAGGACTCAGCATTATATGGCACAACCTAGGTACTCACTTTAAAAAGATATGTACAGGGTCTGGGCAGTGACACACTTGGCAGAGCTCACACCTTACCATGCAAATGGACCCAGGTTCAGGCCCCCCTGGCCTCCACCTGCAGGGGTGGAAGCTTCATAAGCAATATAGCAGTGCTGCAGTTCTTTCTCTCTCTCCTCCCTGCCTCTCAATTTTTATCTCTACCCAAAATAAAGCACAAATTAAAAAAAGAAAGAAAAGAAAACAGATATGCACAAAGAGGCCTGGGATGTGGCACACTACGTAAAGAGTTGGACTCCCAAGCATGAAGTCCCAACTTCAATCCCTCCATGTGCCAAACTGATGTCTCCCACTAATAAAGATTTTTTTTAAATAAAAGGTATATGCATAGTAGTTTTACCAAACACTTCTACACTTCTTACATATAATCTTTAATATTCACAACTATGAAGAAGGTTTATTGTTGTCCCTACTTAATAGGTGAAAAACCAGACTTGAGACAACGATAGTAATTTGTCCAAGTTGACACACATAGTAAGAACAGCCAGCATTTGAATTTAGGCAATCTTAACTCCAGAGTTATTGTTTTCAGCCACTATGCTATGACAAGGAGGGTCACAGACTGATTTGTGGGGCATGAAGCTTTTGCAAGTACTTGTTGAAATAACTGTGTGCACAGGGCCAGGCAGTGCCACACCTGGTTAAGAACTCACATTATAGTGTACAAGGATGCAGGTTCAAGCCCCTGGGCCTCGCCTACAGAGGGAAATCTTCATGAGTGGTGAAGCAGGGCTGTAGGTGTCTCTCTTGCGACTGACCGCTACAGCGGAAGAGCAGCAGGAAGGATCAGGGAACTCCAAAGGCGACCACCTGGTGGGTCAGGAGAGAACAGAATACACCACACTCTGTTGGAGGGTGAATCTGAGCTCAATTTTTATTTAGCAAGTGAGAGTTGATATATCTTTCAGTCTTACATAAACAATATCTGGAACAGAAAGTAAAGCTCATTTCTTGATTAGATGGCCTTGCGGTTTTACACAGAAATGTCGTACTTTGTGGGGTGATGCATTTCTGAGTAATAGGCTTAGCAGATAGTATTTTATGTAGAGTTTTAACATATTTCATAAGAGGAGGTGAGTAAGTATTATTAAGAATTTTTCCTAAAACTTTATGTATTTGATGACCCATAACTTCGTCCACCTCATTGCTTTGTGTACATTTCCTGTTCATCTGTATCTAATCTGGGAACAGGGGCTGTTCGTCCCCGATTACACGGCATCATTACCATGTACATAATGAAAACAATAATCAGAGTTTCCAATTTAGATCTGCTCAGGATATCAAGACCCACTCCCAGAATTCTTCTTCCTTGAAGAGAGTTTTCCGGGGTGCTGACCCTGTCAGATCCATCGTTCTAGATTTGAGTGGGGCGTGGCACTCTCTGTCTCTTTCCCTCTTTATCTCCCTCTCCACTCTCGATTTCTGGATGTCTCTATCCAATACTAAATAAATAATTTTTTTTTTTCTCCTCCAGGGTTATTGCTGGGCTCTGTGCCTGCAACATGAATCCACCTCTCCTGGAGGCCATTTTTCCCCCTTTTGTTGCCCTTGTTGTTGTAGCCTCATTGTGGTCATTATTATTGCCATTTTTGATGTTGTTCATTGTTGGATAGGACAGAGAGAAATGGAGAGAGGAGGGGGAGATAGAGAGGGGGAGAGAAAGATAGACACCTGCAGACCTGCTTCACCGCCTGTGAAGCGACTCCCCTGCAGGTGGGGCGCCAGAGGATCGAACCGGTTTTCCTACGCCGGTCCCTGTGCCTTGCGCCCACTTAACCCACTGCGCCACCGCCAGACCCCCCAATAAATAATATTTTTGAAAATTAAAAAAAGGGGAGTTAGGCAGTAGCACAGAGGGTTAAGTGCAGGTGGTGCAAATATCCCAGTTCGAGCCCCCCCCTTACCCTCCCCTACCTGCAAGGGAGTCACATCAGAAGAGGTGAAGCAGGACTGCAGGTAACTATCTTTTTCTCCCCTTCTCTGTCTCCCCCTCCTCTCTCCATTTCTCTCTGTTCTATCTAATAACGATGACATCAATAACAACAATAATAACTACAACAATAAAATAAGAGTAACAAAAGGGAATAAATAAATAAATATTTTTTAAAAATTTTTTTTAAAAAGAGGAGTGTTGGGCGGTAGCACAGCGGGTTAAATGCCCGTGGTGCAAAGCACAAGGACCCGCATAAGCATCCCGGTTGGAGCCCCCAGCTCCTCACCTGCAGGGGAGTCGCTTCACAAGAGGTGAAGCAGGTCTGCAGGTGTCTATTTTTCTCTCCCCCTCTCTGTCTTCCCCTCCTCTCTCCATTTCTCTCTGTCTTATCCAACAATGATGCCATCAATAATAATAACTACAACAATAAAACAACAAGATCAACAAAAAGGAATAAATAAACATTTAAAAAAAAATTTAAAAAGAAACCTCAGTCATGAGTCTGATGCTCTTCCAGTTAACCTATTTCCCCAGCCTCAGAGTTTTACTTCTGAGTTCTATTCTCAGTAACTGCTAGTCAGACAATACTGAGAGAAATCACTGTGTTTTTTTTTTAAGATTTTATTATGAGAAAGGTAAGAGGAGAAAGACAAAGAACCAGACATTACTCTGGTACATGTAACTGCCCAGGATTGAACTCAGAACCTCATGCTTGAGAGTCTAGTGCCTTAGCCATTGTGCTACCTCCTGGACCATAAAATCACTGCTTTAACTAAATTTACAAACGAATGCCTCAGTTATTTTCAAGAACATCTGTATTAAATAAATTCTCATGTATAATATATAAAATATATAATATGCAACATATTTTTCTTTTATATTTTTAAATTTTACCCAACATGGGGCACAAACCCATGACCCTGAGGTTAAGAGTCTCATGCTTGGGAGTCGGGCAGTAGCGCAGCGGTTAAGCGCAGGTGGCGCAAAGCACAAGGACCGGCATAAGGGTCTTGGTTCAAGTCCCCGGCTCCCCACCTGCAGGGGAGTCGCTTCACAAGCAGTGAAGCAGGTCTGCAGGTGTCTATCTTTCTCTCTCCCTATCTCCCCCTCCTCTCTCCATTTCCCTCTGTCCTATCCAACAACGAAGGCATCAATAACAACAATAGTGACTACAACACTAAAACAACAAGGGCAAAAACAAAGGGAAAATAAATAAATTTTTTTTTTAAAAAGTCTCATGCTTTACTGATTGAGTTAGCCTCACATGACTTTTTTTCTCTCTTGAAATATAGAATTTTATTTAAGAAACTGTTTAAAATAGAAAAAAACTGTCAAGATAGACTAGGTAGAAAATGGGCTCCCAAGAAAATGGAATTTTAGGGCTACAAAAGTCTAAAAGGCCAGATAAAAAATAGCACTACTGTTACTTGAATAATGGCTAGTTACTTGCATTTTTTTTTTTTTTGGAGGGGGAAGGCATTGTTAATCACTAAATCTGGATTTTACAATGAAGTCCACACAGAGTTTGCACTACATAACAGTTTTATCATAAAAAATTTGCTTTAAAAATATCTGCTTTGGGGGTTGGGTGGTGGCGCAGTGAGTTAAGCGTATGTGGCTCAAAGCGCAGGGACCAGCGAAAGGATCCCGGTTCGAGCCCCGAGCCCCCACTTGCAGGGGCATCGCTTCACAAGCGATAAAGCAGGTCTGCAGGTGTCTGTCTTTCTTTCCCCCTCTCTGTCTTCCCCTCCTCTCTCCATTTCTCTCTGTCCTATCCAACAACCAACAACATCAACAATGGCAATAATAATGACCACAATGAGGGTACAACAACAAGGGCAACAAAAGGGGAAAAAATGGCCTCCAGGAGCGGTGGATTCATGGTGCAGGCATCGAGCCCAGCAATAACCCTGGAGGGGAAAAAAAAATCTGCTTTTACACACATTTTAGGACAAGCTACCTATCACCAGAAACAAATCAATACAAATAGATCAGGGGTTAAACAATCTCAGTAGTGATGACACCTATTTTTAAAAATTCTGCCAGAGAAAGGAACTGAATTAGGCTGTGGGAAAGCAATTGAAGAAGCATTAAGAAATGAAATATTTTTTTAAATTTTTATTTATAAAGAGGAAACACTGACAAAAACGGTAGGAGGAGAGGGGTACAACTCCACACAGTTCCCACCACCAGAACTCCATATCCCAACCCCTCCCTTGATAACTTTCCTATTCTTTTTTTCTTTTCTTGCTCTCTCTTTTTTTAATCTTTACTTACTTATTGGATAGAGACAGCCAGAAATTGAGAGGGAAGGGGGTGATAAGGGAAAGAGACAGAAAGAGACACCTGCAGCCCTGCTCCACCACTTGTAAAACTTTCCCCTTGCAGGTGGGGACTGGGGGCTCGAACCGAGGTCCTTGAGCACTGTAACATATACACTCAACCAGGTGCACCACCACCCAACCCCGCTTTCCTATTCTTTATCCCTCTGGTAGTATGGACCCAGGGTCATTATGGGGTGCTGAAGGTGGAAGGTTTGGCTTCTGTAATTGCTTCCCCACTGAGCATGAGTGTTGGCAGGTCGATCCATACTCCCAGCCTGTCTCTCTCTTTGCCTAGTGGGGAAGGGCTCTGGGGAAGCAGGGCTCCAGGACACATTGGCAGGGTTGTCTGTCCAGGAAAGTCCAGTTGGCATCATGTTAGCATCTGGAACCTGGTGGCTGAAAAAAGAGTTAACATATAAAGCCAAACAAATTGTTAATTAATCATGAACCTAAAGGCTGGAATATTGCAGGCAAAGATTTGGGTTTTGTATAGTAGGCCTCTTTTACTTATATTCCAAAGGGCCTATGACTATACTAGTTTTGTTTTTTTTCTGAGCCTGACATCTGCTATGCAGATGGACCCAAGTTATTGTCTGAGGAGATGATGTCATTGCTGGAAAAAGGGCTAGAAAACTGGATCAGGGATGATAGTAGCTCCCAAATATGGGAAAGGTGTGTAAATATTATTGACTATAAACAAGAATGAAATATTTTTAAACATTAATAATTCAAGCATGGTATTGTATTTTCTACAAAAGGAAATTAGCATTTTGGGGGCTAGGTGGTGGCTCATCTGGTTGAGCACAAGGAACCAGGCTCAAGCTTTGCAAGTGGTATAGCAGTGCTGCAGGTGTCTCTGTCTCTCTCCTTCTCTACCACCCCCTTCCCTCACAATTTCTGGCTGTCTCTACCCAATAAATAAAGATAATACCAAAAAAATTTAAAAAAAAAAAAGAAAATTAACATTTAGTAACACTATAACAAATTTTATCTCCAAAGAGGTTAGTGCACTGGCAAAGCATTCTGGTAACAATGGAGGGCTATGAACAGCAAGTGCTGAGAACACCTTGCCTTGAGGATCCCAAGAGAGTGGTGAGCTTAACTGATTCCCAGAATATGTACATATATGGTACAGTGATGCTCAGGTTATCTCTTTCTCTCTTCTTTTTTCTCATTAATAAATAACTTTTTTTAAAATTTTTATTGGGAGGGTTAATGGCTTACAGTAAATACAGTTGGTGGTACAGGTGTAAAATTTCTCAGTTTTCTTTTTTTAAAAATTTATTTCTTTATTGGGGAATTAATGTTTTACATTCAACAGTAAAAACAATAGTTTGTTCATGCATAACATTCCCCAGCTTCCCATTTAACAATACAACCCCCACTATGTCATTTATCATCCTTCATGGACCTGTATTCTCCCACCCACCCACACCAGAGTCTTTTACTTTGGTGCAATTTCTCAGTTTTCTGCAAAACACTCTCACCCCCAGCCTAGGTCTTCCTTCGCCATCTGCAAGGATCTGAAAGTCCCCTGCCACCCCACCCTTGAGTCATTTACTTTGGTGCAATACAACAAACCCAGCCCAAATTCAACTTTATGTTTCCCCTTTTTGTTCTTATTTCTCAACTTCTGTCTATTAGTGAGATCACCCCTATTCATCTTTCTTTTTCTGGCTTATCTCACTTAACATGGTTCCTTCAAGCTCCATCCAGGATGAAGTAAAGACAGTGTATTCATCATTCTTTTTTTTTTTTTTCTTTATTGGGGAATTAATGTTTTACATTCAACAGTAAATACAATAGTTTGTACATGCATAACATTCCCCAGTTTCCCATATAACAATACAACCCCCACTAGGTCCTCTATCATCCTTTTTGGACTTGTATTCTCCCCCACCCCCACCCCAGTCTTTTTTTTTTTCTTTATTGGGGAATTTACATTCGACAGTAAATACAATAGTTTGTACATGCATAACATTTCCTAGTTTTCCATATAACAATAAAAACCCCCACTAGGTCCTCTGTCATCCTTTTGGACCTATATTCTACCCCCAACCACTCCAGAGTCTTTTACTTTGGTGCAGTACGCCAACTACAGTTCAGGTTCTACTTGTGTCTTCTCTTCTGATCTTGTTTTTCTTTCTTTTTTTTTTTTTAATAATCTTTAATATTTATTTATTCCCTTTTGCTGCCCTTGTTGTTTTATTGTTGTAGCTATTATTGTTGTTGTTATTGATGTCTTCATTGTTGGATAGGACACAGAGAAATGGAGAGAGAAGGGGAAGACAGGAGGAGAGAAAGATAGACACCTGCAGATCTGCTTCACCGACTGTGAAGCAACTCCCTGCAGGTGGGGAACCGGGGGCTCAAACTTGTGCTTTGTGCCACCTGCACTTAACCCGCTGCACTACCGCCCGACTCCCTTATTCATCATTCTTTTTATTTATTCCCTTATGTTGCCCTTATTTTATTGTTGTAGTTATTATTGTTGTTGTTACTGATGTCGTCACTGTTAGATAGGACAGAGAGAAACGGAGATAAGAGGGGAAGACCCGTATTCATCATTCTTTTTTTTTTTTTTTTTATTTTTTAGTTTTTTTAATGTTTTTTTTTTTTTCCTCCTCCAGGGTTATTGCTGGGCTCGGTGCCTGCACCATGAATCCACCGCTCCTGGAGGCCATTTTTTTCCCCCTTTTGTTGCCCTTGTTATAGCTTCGTTGTGGTTATTATTATTGCCCTTGTTGACGCAATTCGTTGTTGGATAGGACAGAGAGAAATGGAGAGAGGAGGGGAAGACAGAGAAAGGGAGAGAAAGATAGACACCTGCAGACCTGCTTCACCACCTGTGAAGCGACTCCCCTGCAGGTGGGGAGCCGGGGGCTCGAACCGGGATCCTTACGCCGGTCCCTGCGCTTTGCGCCACATGCGCTTAACCCACTACGCCACCGCCCGACCCCCCCCCCCCCCCCGTATTCATCATTCTTAATAGCTGAGTAGTAATAACTATTTATTATTATTTTATCAGAGCACTGCTCAGCTCTGGCTTATTGTGGGGCGGGAGACTGAACCTAGGACTTTAGAGCCTCAAGCATGAGAGTCTGTTTGCATAACCATTATGCTATCTCTGTAATAACTATTTTTTAAAAAAGGAAAGAAAAGAAAGATATGCAGCTACTGAGAGTAGTATTGAGAAGTAAAACTTATCAATACATGTATTTAATTTGTTCTATCTACTAAAGGCTTTCATCTTATGAGAAAGTATGGAAATGCTTTTCTTTTTTTGCCTCCAGGGTTATCGCTGGGGCTTGGTGCCAGCACTATGAATCCACTGCTCCTAGTGGCTATTTTTTCCATTGTGTTGAATAGGACAGAGTGAAATTGAAAGAAGGGGAGATAGAGAGGGAGACAAGAAGACAGACACCTGCAGGCCTGCTTAACTGCTTGTGAGGCCACCCACCCTGCAGGTGGGGAGCTGGGCTAGAACCTAGATCCTTTCATAGGTCTTTGTGCTTCGTACTATGTGCAGTTAACCTGGTGCACTATGGCCCAGCCCCCAGTGCTGGAGTCAGAATAGTGGCCCCTCCTCCAAAGATAGTCCACAACCTTGTCCACGACTCTAGTCTCCAGAATCTGTGAATGTCTTACATCATTGGACCTTGAAGATAAGATTCAACTAAGGATTTTGATTTGGATGAGGTAGGATTACCTCAGTGGCCCCAATGTAAACACAGGATATATAGTCACAAAATAATCATATAATAGGAAGGAGGAAAATTATAGTGAAGCAGAGGTCAGGGGAAAGAAACTATAAGGTGAATTCTGAAGATGAAGGAAGGGACCCCATGCACCAAGGAATGGAAGCAGCCTCTGGAAGTTAGAAAAGGCAGACAAATAAACCTTCCCCTGATTTTCAGAGGAAATACAGCTCTGACAACAGCTGGACTTTGTGGTTTAAAATTTTTTATTTTTTTGTTTTAATGATACAAAAACACATATACACACACGCAGAGAGAGAGAGAGAGAGATCAGAGCTCTGCTCAGAGAGAGAGAGAGAGAGAGAGAGAGACCGAGACCAGAGCTCTGCTCAGCTCTTATGATGGTGCTGGGGATAGAAGCTGGCACCTCAGAGCCACAGGCATGAAAGTTTTCTGCATAACCATTGTGCTGTCTCCTCAGTCTTCTGGCTCCTTGATTTTAGCCTAGTGAAACTGACATCTGACTTCTGATTTCCAGAACCTTAAGATAATAAATTTGAGCGTGTTAAGCCATTATGTTCATGGTGATTGACTATAGCAGCTATAGGAAATTTGTACACTGGCCCAGCTGTTGGGTTGCACTTTAGGGTTCAACCTGATCTAGGAAGGCAAGGCCCAAGAGAATAGGAAGCCGGTAATTAAAGGAGGTTTTGAGAAGGCCTGGTGGTGGTGCTCCTGATTGAGCACACAAACTGCAGTACATAAGGACCTGAGTTCAAGCCTCCATTCCCCACCTGCAGGGAAGGAGATTCATTAAGTGGTGAAGCAATATTGCAGGTGTTTCTCTCTCTCTCTCTCTCTTTCTCTCCCTATCTCCCCCTTCCCTCTTCTCTCTCTCTCCCCCTCATTATAACCTCATTTCCTTTCAACTTCTTCTCTATACAAAAGTAAATAAATACATTTTTCTTTTTTTAAAATTTTTTCAATCTCTATTTATTGGATAGAGACAGCCAGAAACTGAGAGGCAGAAAGACAGAGAAATACCTGCAGCATTGCTTCACCACTCACAAAGCTTTCCCCCTGCAGGTGGAGACTGGGGGGCTTAAACCCAGGTTCTTGTGCATTGTACCATGTGCACCACCACCCAGCCTATAAAGAATATTTTTTTTAAAAAAAGGTTTTGAGTAAGAGAGCTCACTTGGATACCATACTTGCTTTGTCATGTGAATAACCTAGATTTTTAAATGATTTTTAAATGCTTTAATTATATTTATTTATTTGATAGAGACAGTCAGAAATTGAGAGGGAAGGGGGACATAGGGAGAGAAACAGAGAGACACCTGCAGCACTGCTTCACCACTTGTGAAGATTTCCCTCTGCAGGTGGGCATAGGGGGCTTGAACCTGGGTCCTTGTGCATTGTAATAGGTGTGCTCAATCAGGTGCACCACCACCTGGCCCCTGTAACCTAGACTTTTTTTTTTTTAAGTATTCTGTTTTTCCAGCTTTTAGGTTCATGATTAGTCAACAATTTGTTTAGCTTTATATGTTAACTCGTTTTTTCAGCCACCAGGTTCTGGATGCTAACATGATGCCAAACAGACTTCCCTGGATAGACAACCCCACCAGTGTGTCCTGGAGTCCCACTTCCCCAGCCTTGCCCCACTAGGGAAAGAGAGAGACAGGCTGGGAGTATGGATTGACCTGCCAATACTCATGTTCAATGGGGAAACAATTATAGAAGCCAGACCTTCAACCTTGTGCACCCCATAATGACCCTGGGCCCATACTCCCAGAGGGATAAAGAATAGGGAAGCTATCAGGGGAGGGGAAGGGTTATGGAGTTCTGGTGGTGGGAATTATATGGAGTTGTACCCTTCTTATCCTTTTTTTAAATTTAATTTTATTATTGTTGTAGTTATTATTGTCGTTAGATAGGACAGAGAGAAATGGAGAGAGGAGAGGAAGATAGAGAGGGGGAGAGAAAGATAGACACCTGCAGATCTGCTTCGCCGCTTGTGAAGTGACTCCCCTGGAGGTGGGGAGCCGGGGGCTCAAACCCAGATACTTACACAGGTCCTTGCACTTTGCAACACTTTGCGCTTAACCCGCTGCGCTACCACCCAACTCCCCGTACCCTTCTTATCCTATGGTTTTGCTCAGTGTTTCCTTTTTATAAATAAAAAAAATTAAAGACTCTTTATTTTATTAATTTTATTTATTTTTGCCTCCAGGGTTGCCACTGGGGCTTGGTGCCTGCACCACAAATCACTGCTTCTGGAGACCATTTTCCTATTGTTGATGCCCTTGTTGTTATTATAGCTGTTGTTGTTGTTGGACAGGACAGAGTGGAGGGCAAGACAGAGGGGAGAGAAAGATAGACACCTGCAGACCCCCTGTAGGTGGGGAGCTGGGGGCCGGAGCCAGTATCCTTACACTGGTCTTTGTGCTTTCCACCATGTATGCTTAACCTGATGTGCTACCGCCGGGCTCCCAGTCCGTCTCTATTCAGGGAAGGCCATCCTTTTCAACTGAGCACGCAGCTTCAGAGGGCCGCACATGGAGTGGTGAGGGAGGAAGGGGACACCTGCCTAGCCAGCCAGATCAGCCGAATCAACCCTGGCGATCAGTGGGATGACCGATGTTGCAGTCAGATCGCCCTCATATCCTCCATTTATTTATTAATGAGAAAGATAGGAGGAGAGAGAAAGAAGCAGACATCACTCTGGTACATTTGCTGCTGGGGATTGAACTCAGGACCTCATGCTTGAGAGTCTAATGCTTTATGCACTGCGCCACCTCACCACCATGACCTAAGCCATGATTTAAGCCCAGCCCTCAGTACTGAGGGAAGCTTCGGTGGAAGAGGAGGAGGGTGAAGAAGCAGGGGAATGGAAGGGATAAGGTGAAGGAGAAAGGTAGTTCTGGAAGCACCTGCAGTCAGACTGACTTAGGTTTATGTTAGTTTATTTATTACCTATTTGACCTTGAGCAAATATCTAAGCAACAACACTTAAAGAAAAAGTTTTTTTCACTGTTGGAGCTTCACTACTGCTGGTTGACTTTTTCAGATAGAGAGACATAAAGGGAAAGACGTTACAACACTGAAGCTTCCAGGCTCAAACCTACCTCATGCTCATGGTAAAGCAGACGTCTTTTCTGGTGAGTTTAGTCCTGGCATAAGTACCCAACCCACTCACTTGGAAGATAGTATGCTCCCTCTGTCTCTGTTGGGCAGTATGCCAGCTTCCCCCTGCTTAACTGCAGTCTATTTACATAACCACTGTTACCTGGCAAACGCTAGAAGAACCACTGTTACCTAAGAACTGCCCTACCTGCAGGGTTCACACTTTTTGCTCCGCCCCCTCTCCTAGTCACACCCTGTTTTCCACCACTCTTTTCGCTCCACCCTCTCTACATCACATCCTATTTCCGCCCTACTTAGCGAGTATAAATACAGCTGCTCTTCTGATTAAAGACACTTAGAATTGCCTTCTGGCTCCCAGAGTCCCAGAGTCTCTCTCCTGCGACACTAGCCCGGCAGTTGAGTTCTCTCCAACCCAGAGAGCACTTGCTTGGGAAGAAGCACCCTCAAGCTATCCTGGCATGTCTCATTTTCGTCTCCCTTATCTCTTTGTATTTCTCTCCATTAAAAAAATAAAGTGGGAGTCGGGCCGTAGCGGTGGGCTAAGCGCACACAGCGCAAAGTGCAGGGACTAGTGTTAAGGATCCTAGTTCAAGCCCCCCCCCCCCCCCCCCCCCCGTTCCCCACCTGCAGGGGAGTCGCTTCACAGGTGGTGAAGCAGGTCTGCAGGTGTCTATCTTTCTTTCCCCCTTTTTCTTCCCCTCCTCCCTCCATTTCTCTCTGTCCTAACAACAACGACATCAATAACAACAAGAATAATAACTACAACAACAAAAAACAAGGGAAACAAAAGGAAATAAATATTTAAAAAATAATAATAATAAAGTGGGAGTCAGCGGTAGTGCAGCGGGTAAGCGCTCATGGCGCAAAGCTCAAGGACCCATGTAAGGATCCCGGTTCGAACCTCCAGCTCCCCACCTGCGGGGGGGGGGGGGGGGGTCGCTTCAGAAGCGGTGAAGCAGGTCTGCAGGTGTCTATCTCTCCCCCTCTCTGTCTTCCCCTCCTCTCTTGATTTCTCTCTGTCCTATCAAACAACAATGACAGCAATAACAACAATAAACAATAAGGGCAACAAAAGGGGAAAAAAATAGCCTCTAGGAGCAGTGGATTTGTAGTTCAGGCACTGACTCCCAGCAATAACCCTGGAAGCAAAAAAAAAGATTAATTTTAACAAGAGGACCAGAAAAGGCCTCATGTTTGCAAGTTCTGTGCTGTATCAGGTCACTTCCCTGGTAACATTTTTTCTAAGAGGTGCTGGGGGATGAACCCATGGTCTCTCATAGGTACAATATGACCACTGAAAAGCCAAGTACAACTTTTTGCATTCTTTATTTTACATACTCATTTATTTTTTGGTTATCACTAGAGTTTCATCTCTCCCAGGCTGACTTTCTCAGATAAAAATACAGAGGCAGAGATAGCAAAACAGAGGGCAGGGGGAAAATACTATAGCACTGAAGCTTCCCTCATTGTGGTAGGGCTGGTTCCCAATATGGGTCATGCCCATGATAAACCAAGCACAGTTCAAGTAAGCTATCTTGCTAGCTCCATTCTTTATTTCTTCTTCTTCTTTTTAAATATTTTATTTAGTTAGTTAAATAGGATACAGAAACATAGATAACCCGAACACTACTCAACTCTGGTTTATATTGGGACTAGGGATTGAACCTGGGACCTCAGACCCTCAGATGTGTAAGTCTTTTGTCTTTATTTCTTTAAGAGAAGAAAGGGGGGAGTCGTGCGGTAGTGCAGCAGCTAAGTGCACATGGCGCAAAACACAAGGACTGGCGTAAGGATCCTGGTTCGAGCCCTCGGCTCCCCACCTGCAGGGGAGTCGCTTCACAGGTGGTGAAGCAGGTCTGCAGGTGTCCAAAAAAGAGAGAGAAGAAAGGGAAAGACAGAGAGGAGAGATACTTACTGCCCCACTCCACCATTCCTGGTGCTTTCATATGGTGTCAGAACTCAAACCCAGAGCCAGGAAGGTGTGTGACAGAGTAAGCTATCTCTAGTCCCTCTCCAAGTTCTTTCTTTCTCTTCTGAGTTCCCAAACAGCTCCACTTTTATAGCCAAAAAGGTCTAAATTAACAGGACAGTGAACCTTCAAGTAGTTACTCCAGGGCAGGTAGGAGCAACTACAGTGTGTGCTTATTTGGGCTCCTGGACCTCTTACAAAGTAAAAGAAAGTTTAAAGTATTAAGAAAGGTTAGCCAGACCTACTGGGAGAGCCCAGACAGTTCCTCAACACCTTTAGATACCATCTGGTGTAGCTGTAATTCCCTGGACTGTGAAGCTTTATATGCCACAGGACCTTCCTGCATTTCCTAATTGCAAAGTTCTCTACTCCCTTGCCCCTTCTAATCTAAGCTCTGTGTCCTTCATGTTTGGGCCTACTCTTTTTGCCTTACACCACCCAACAAACAAACAGACAAAAAAAACCTGTCTCCCAGGGTTGGTTTTCCTTATATCTATGATTCAAATAAAGGTACATCCTTTAATCAATCCAGGTGGTAGGTTCTTTTCTCAGAGCCTGTAGCTCTTTCTCTAAAACTTAATTGAGGTGGTGCAGTGGCTAGAGTGCTGGACTTATGCAGTCCTGAGTCTGATCCCCAGCATTAGAGTGGTACTCTGACTCTCTATCACTAATAAATAAGTAAGTATTTTTTAATAAAAGACTGGAAAGATAGCCTAAGAGTTATGCTGTCTTTCATGCCTGAGGTTCTGAACTCCCATTTTATTTATTTATTTATTGTACATTAATTGTGTACTCTCTATTGAATTATTGCAAAACTAATACATTTTTTAAAATATTTATTTATTTCCTTTTTGTTGCCCTTGTTTCTTGTAGTTATTATTGATGTCGTCATTGTTGGATAGGACAGGGAGAAATGGAGAGAGGAGGGGAAGACAAAGAGGGGGAGAGAAAGATAGACACCTGCAGACCTGTTTCACCATTTGTGAAGTGACTCCCCTGCAGGTGGGGAGCCGGGGGCTCGAACCAGAATCCTAACGCCGATCCTTGCGCTTTGTGCCATGTACGCTTAACCCACTGCGCTACCACCCGACTCCCCTGAGCTCCCATTTTAAATCCCCACCACTACTATAAACCAGAGCTGAGCAGTCCTATAGTAAAAATAATAATAATAGTGACCCGGGAAGTGGCGTAGTGGACTCAAGCATGAGGTCCTGAGTTCGATCCCCGGCAGCACATGTACTGGAAAGATGTATGTTTTTTTCTCTCTCTCCTCCTATCTTTCTCATTAATAAACAAATAAAATGTTAAAAAAAAAAGTACATACAACCAACTGGGAATAGTTTTTTTAAAAAATAATAATAATAATAAAATAAACACTGAATTGTCTTTGCAGGGTAGGGTAAATATTCAAGAAATCTGAATATTAAAACAGGTGGGAAACTGCTCTCAGATCCATTGGGCTGGATAGTGTTGACTGTGTGAACTAGAGTCTGGCTAAGTGATGGAGGTGTGGGATTAAGGTTCTCTAGTATGAGCACTGCCACAGACTTACAATGGCTGACACTGGCAGACTGGGAGGTGGTGTAGTAGACAAAGCATTGGAGTCTCAAGAATGAGGTCCTGGGAGTTGGGCGGTAGCGCAGTGGGTTAAGCGCACAAGGCGCAAAGCCCAAGGACTGGTTAGAATCCTGGTTTGAGCCCCCAGCTCCCCACCTGCAGGGGATTCACTTCACAGGCGATGAAGCAAGTCTGCAGGTGTCTCTCTTCCTCTCTATCTCCCCCTTCTCTCTCAATTTCTCTCTGTCTCTATCCAATAACAAAAAAAAATTAAAAAAAAAAAGAATGAAGTCTTGTGTTTGATTATCCAGCACTGCATATATCAGAGTGATGCTCTAAATCTCTCTCTCTCCTGTAAATAAATAAATTTTTTTAAAAAATTTAAAGACTTTATTTATTTATTAATGAGAAAGATAGGAAGAAAGAACCATACCTCATTCTGGTACATGTGCTGCCAGGGATTGAACTCAAGACTTCATGCTTGAGAGTCCAATGCTTTATCTACTGCACCACCTCCAGGACCACAGTAAATAATTTTTTTTTTCTTTTTTACCAGAGCATTACTCAGCTCGGGCTTGTGGTGGTACAGGGGATTGAACCTGAGACTTTGGAGCCTTAGGCATGACAGTCTCTTTGCATAACCATTATGCTATCTACCCCTGCCAACAGTAAATAATTTCTTCTTCTTCTTTTTTTTTTTAACCAGAACACTGTTCAGTTCTGGCTTATGGTGGTGCAGGGGATTGAACCTGGGCTGTCGGAGTCTCAGGCATGAGAGTCTGTTTTGCATAACCATTATGCTATCTACCCTCTGCCCCACAGTAAATAATTTTTAAAAATTTAATGGGTGACACTGGATAAATATCTGCCCTCTCTAGGTCTGTCTCTCTAGCCTGTGTGTACATTGAGGGGGCTGGCTTTTAAAGGTTTCTAGGTTCAACCCAGCTATTATTAGCACTGGCACATAGTAACCACAAGAGGGCAGGCAAAATCCTCAGTTCAGAATTTGTAGGCTAAATAAACAAGCTTAAAAGGTACAGCAGCCTTCCAAGCAAAAAATATATATATATCCATACTTTGCCCAAGGGCACTCTACAAATTGGCAACAGAGGGGGACTGGAAAAGGTTATTTGAATTCCTAGCCAAGATGGATGTCAAGATCAGGAAGGTGCTAAGAAGACTGGTAGGCACCAGGGAAATAGCTATGAATATACTAGAGAGTTCAATCATTGGCAGGTCTTGGGATGCATTGGATCGACCTTCTCGTGGTGCATCCCGTGAGTACCCATTCATTGGAGAAACTGACAATCCTTCCTAGCCGACTGAATCCACATGGATCCCAGTCACTTTCAAAGCCAGCAACAAGCAGCTCCTGACAGCTTTCAACCTGACGCTGTTGACTGGCTACGGAAGAAGGGCAAACGCTAGAAGAAGAAGAGTCATAGACTGAATGTACTGTCCCAAAAGGATGGGGGGGGGGAGAAGAGGGTTTAGTAGAACAAAAACTTCTTTCCTTTCACTCCTAAATCCCAGTAGAAAGAAAGTAGGCAAATTCTAGGACTCATTTTAAGATTTGGGGACAATTCCCCCCATTCAGGAGGGTATAGAAAGCAGACCTGGGTCATCTGACACCTTTTTCTGTATCTTTTGCTTTCTAATAACTAGGTTGGGCTCCCAGGAAAGATAGAAATCAAGGCATAGACAGTTAACTAGGGTTCAGAGGGTTAGTCTCCAAGAATTTATTCTCTGACATTAGCTAAAACCCTTTACCCTCCCACACTCTCTCTTGGTTGTCCTTTCCAGAGCCCCAGGCTGGCACCTTTTCAAATTTCTACTTTGGTATAATTCACTAGGGCCCTGGGACCCAAGCCAAGAGCCAATTCCCTGTTCCCAGTTCAGGTCCCAGGAATCTAGGGTTTGCTTTAAGGAAGCAAAGAGACTTTTTCCTAGATCTTACCCCCATTCTCCCCCCCCCCCCACTACTCCAACCCCCAAGTGAGGCCTAGGACCAAAAAAACTTCTGTGTTTCCTGTTATCGCCCCACCCAACCATCCATTGTAACTCAGACAAGGGCATTCCTTATGTCTCAGCCACCAGCAGGTTTCCTTGTGACCAAATGGTGGCAGTCTGAGGCAGGATGGGGGAAGGGGGAAAAAAATCACAGAATCAGAGAAGACACCTCCCCTCTTCAGAGACTCTGGCATATCCCCAGAGTTTCCAGACCTCAAGCTTCTCTTTTCCCTGGCTTCCATCAGCAGTTGGGGGGTGGGGTAGGGGTGACGGGCAGTGGAGGAGGGGGGGTGACTCATCTGCATATAAAAGGCCAGAGTCCCAAAGTAGAAACTGAGACTGGCTTGGAAACACAATGGTTGAACCTCCCAGTAGAGAGATTTGGGACCAGAATACAAGAATGAGAGCAATTCAGGGTAAGACAGGGTACTGTGGCAGTGCAGGCCAAACAGACTTGTGAGAGTAGCAGGTGAAGATCCCTGCCAGTTTCCATTCCTAAAAGCACAGATATAGAAGTCCTGGCAGCATATGGAGATTGGGTGGTGGGAATTGTGTGGAGTTGTACCCCTTCTACCCTATGGTTTTGTTAATTTATCCTTTCTTAAATAAAAAATAAATTTAAAAAATAAATAAATAAATGAAGCAAAAAAAAAAAAAAGTCCTGGCAGCAGAAGGGGATATGGCCACAGAGGAATGAGACCCATTCCTTTGACAAAATGAGAACGCCCAGCTTAAAAATAACCTTTCTGAAAATACAAAACATTTAACCATGAAAGACTTTCCTGTTAAGAAAGGTGACATGTTCCTGCTCACAAGAAGGAATTGTATGGGGGCCAGGCAGTGGTGCACCTGGTTAAGCACATATGTCACCATGCCCAAGGACTCAGGTTTAAGACCCTGGTCCCCACCTGCAGGGGAAGAAATTCCATGAGTAGTGAAGTGATGCTGCAGCTGTCTCTCTTTCTCCCTATCTCTTTCTCCCCTCTCAATTTCTCCTGCCACTGTTAACAAAGAAGGAGGTGGGGGAGAGTGACTGTAGGAAGCAATAGATTCATAGAGCAGACACTGAATCCCAGTAATAATCCTGGTGGCAATAAAAAAAAAAAAAGAAGGAAAGAGAGAAAGAAAGAAAGAATGGTATGGAGAAAATATGGTATGGTTTCACTTAGTAATAGGGGCTCAGACATCCCAGGACTGACACAGCAGAAAGGCTGGCAGAAATAAAGTTTATCCATACTGGCAGGAAATGACATCACTGGACAGACAGGAAGGGCTGGTCCGACCAGCCCCAAAGGCTCCTGGGTTGGCCAATCCATGGTGAGCTGGTGGTCTTTTATGACCAAGTCCCTCCACAACCCTTCACCTTGGCTCCTGGACATTGTGTGAGGTAATCACACCATCTGCTCACCAGTGATCTCCTAGGAGTCCTAAATCCTCCAAATCCTTACTGAATTAAGGAGGAGAGGGAAGATACCATTACACCAGGAGATACAGGTCAAGCCTCTAGAGTCAATGTATCTATGGAAGTAGCTCTAGGGACCCAGAAACTGAGGGATAAAGGCAGAGCCTCCCCAGATACCAGGTGGATGGTGAAGCCAGGTTTCCATGGTAACTAATTTCACTGCCATCTCTTCCTACTCCAGATGGAGGGAGGAGAAAAAAAAATTTTCAAGTTCTTATTTATTTATTTACTTATTTGTTTATTTTCCTTTTTGTTGCCCTTGTTTTTTTTTTTATTATTGTTGTTGTTATTGATGTCGTCGTTGTTGGATAGGGCAGAGAAATGGAGAGAGGAGAGGAAGACAAACACCTGCAGACCTGCTTCACCGCTTGTGAAGTGACTCCCCTGCAGGTGGGGAGCTGGGGGCTCGAACCGGTATCCTTAGTTGGTCCATGCACTCAGTGCCACCTGCGCTAAACCCACTGTGCTACCGCCTGACTCCCTTTTTTTTTTTTTTTTAAGATTTTTAAAAAATATTTTCATTTACTTTATTTTAATGAGAAAGAGTAGATAACAGAGGGAAAAGTACTGAGAGAAAGACCAGAACACTGCTCAGTTCTGGCGTATGGTGGTGCTGGGGATTGAGCCTGAGATCTCAGAGCCTCAGGATTTTAAGGCATTTGCATAACCACTATGCTATCTCCCCAGCCCGGAGAATAAATTTCAAGGGGGCCCAGGGCCTAGTGATAAAAGGAGCACAGTACAAAAGGACAGAAAAGTCCTTACAGAAAGGTCACATCATCCTGGCACTGCTCCCAGTACCAGTGAGTCTCGAAGTCCAGCTTGGCACTCTCATCCTCTGATGATTCAGGAGGTCCATCTTGGAGTGGCCCCTCCCCTGGGAGTTTCCATGAAGCCCTCAAGTTACCTAGCTTGGTGGCTGTCAAGTCCACCTCAGTCCTGGCCCTCTCCCCACTAGGTATAATCTTTGCCCAACCCATCTCTGGATGTGGAGCCCCAGCAGGGCCCTGTTCATCCTGCTCGTTGGGGGGCACAGTGTCCAGAAAGCTGCCTATAGAAAAACTGTCCAGTCGATCAGTAGAACTGGTGTCTGGCAGGCTGTCCCAGCTGCCTCGTCTTGAGTGACTTGGGCTCCCACCTGTCAGGCTATACTGGCTGCTGGTGAGGCTGCTGCAGTGGCTGGTCAATGTTCCGCGATCTTCCAACAGCCATCGTACTGCTTCGATGCCCTCATTCAAGGTCACCAGCTGCTGAAGGATCTTCACATCGGTGGCTCGCAGGTAAGCCTAGAGGAGTGGGAAAAGGAATAAGTTGCAGGTTTTGGGCCATGGGTTTCCCCATCATTGAACCAACTATGCTCCCTTTTCAATTAGTATAGAAATAGAATGAAGTGTGGGCTTTAAATGCAGAAAGTGTCCTTCCTACTTCTTCTTTTTTAAAAATTTATTTATTCCCTTTTTTGTTGCCCTTGTTTTTATTGTTGTAGTTATTATTGTTGTTATGGATGTCGTCATTGTTGGATAGGACAGAGAGAAATAGAGAGAGGAGGGGAAGACGGGGGGAGAGAAAGATAGACACCTGCAGCCCTGCTTCACCACCTGTAAATCGACTCCCCTGCAGGTGGGGAGCCGAGGGCTCGAACCAGGTCCTTGTGCTTTGCGCCACGTGCACTTAACCCGCTGCGCTACCGCCCGACTCCTCCCCCCCTTTTTTTCCCTCCAGAGTTATTGCTAGGGTTTGGTGCCAGCACTATGAATCCACTGCTCTTGGTGGCCATTTTTTTCCATTTTATTGGATAGGACAGAGAGATTTGAGAGAGGTGGGGAAGATAGGGGGAGAGAAAGAGACACACCTCTAAAACTTTTTCACCATTTGTGAAGCAACCCCCCTGCAGGTGGGAGCTGGGGATTTGAACTGGGATCCTCACGCTTCATACTTTGCTTAAACGTGGAGCACCACTACCCAGTCTCCCTTCCTTCCTTCCCCCCCCCCCTTCTTTCATTTTTTTTCCACAAGATAGGAAGAGTAAACCAGAGCATCACTCTGACACATGAGATGCTGTGGCTCAAACTTGGGGCCTATGTTTCCAAGTTCAACACCTTGCTTACTACATTACTTCTGGACCCCAGGCTGCTGTTTAAAGCCAGAGTAATAAGACTTAGAAACAGTAAAAAAAAAAAAAAAATAGCCATATTGGGGACTAGGTATTAAAAGGAGGTGGGAGCTAGGGAATAAAGAGATAGCTAACCAGGTCCTCCAGTCCCTTCAGAGTGTTGGTAGAAGTTGCTGAGGGAATGAAGGGTTGGTTAGAGTTCAGAAGGGTCAGAATCACACTGTCTAGGGATTCAGGCTTCCCTCTACCATACATTAGTGTTGTCTGCACCTGGAGTTAAATTTGACTCACTGGGTAATCTCTAGGGTTCCTTTCAGCTCAAATGCACTGAGTTATCTTTCCCAAGCACAAGTCTGAACCTGTCTCTCCTCTGTTCAACAGCCTTTATGGACTTTTTACACTTCTCTTAGTGGGAAAAAAAAAAAGTCAAGCAGCTGGCATGCAAAAGTCTGTCACAACATAGTTCTTTTTAGAAGTCTTTTTTTGGGGGAGTTGGGTGGTAGCCCAGTGGGTTAAGTGCAGGTGGCGCAAAGCGCAAGGACCAGCATGAGAATCCCCTGGTTCCCCACCTGAAGGGGAGTCACTTCACAAATGGTGAAAGAGGTCTGCAGGTGTCTATCTTGCTCTCCCCCTCTCTCTCTTCCCCTCCTCTCTCCATTTCTCTCTGTCCTATCTAACAACGATGACATCAACAACAACGATAAAAATCAACAAGGGCAACGAAAGGGAAAGATAAATAAATAAATATTTTTTTAAAATGGCCACCAGGGACAGTGAAGTACTGCAAACACCAAGCCTCAGCAATAACCCTAGAGGTAAAATAAATAAATAAAAACAATCGACTGTTTTATATTAATCTTGATATTTGAATTAATGATTTTATTTTATTAAAATTGTTTATTAAGTGAGGGGGGAGAAAAGTGAACTGAGACTGGGAAATATAATTTAAAAAGGGAGAAGAGAATAAAAAAGAGAACCACAGTATCATTCTCGCACATGTAATAACAGGGCTCAAACTTGGGGCCTCATGCTTGTGAATCTAATATTTTATCCAATGAACCACCATCCAAGTCACCATTATAGCCTTTCTTTCTTTCTTTTGTTTTGTTTTATCTTGTTATCACCAGGGCTTCACCACTCTGGGATGACTTTGTTTTTTTTTCCCCGGATAGAAAGAGAAAGAGACAAGGAGGCAGAGAGAGAGAAGAAAACCTGAAGTTTTCTTCAGTGTGATGGGGGCTGGGCTTGAACCTGGTCTCTACATGTCAAAGCAGCACACTATACAGGTGAGTTATTTGCTAGTCCTCTCACTTTTTTTTATGTGATACCAGAGAATGAACCCAGAGTTTTGCACATATGCAATACTGCTGAGCACAAATGCCTCCCATGTACCACTGTTTTGTTTGTTTTTTAATATTTTATTTATTTAAATGAGAGATACAGAGAGAGGGGAGAGAGACCATAGCACTGCTCAGCTCTGGCTTATGGTGGTGTTGGGGACTGAATCTGGGATCTTGGAGCCTCAGGCATGAAAGTCTCTTTGTATAGCCATTATGCTGTCTCCCCAATCCTAAGTAAATCTAAAAAGAAAAAAAACCTTCAGTTATCAGCTATTAGGAATTAAAGATTGATGAGGTCGGGGCTGGGTGGTAGTGCAGCGGGTTAAGTGCATGTGGTGCAAAGTGCAAGGATCGGTATAAGGATCCTGCAGGGGAGTCACTTCACAAGCAGTGAAACAGATCTGCAGGTGTCCATCTTTCTCTCCCCCTCTCTGTTTTCCTCTCCTCTACCTCCTCTTTGCATTTCTGTCCTATCCAACAATGATGGCATCAATAATAATAATGACTACAACAATAAAACAACAAGGGCAACGAAAGGGAATAAATAAATAAATATTAAAAAAAAAAAAGAATCCCAGTTCAAGTCCCAGGCTCTCCACCTGCAAGGGGTCACTTCACAAGTGGTGAAACAAGTCTGTAGGTGTCTATCTTTCTGTCCCCCTCTCTGTCTTCCCCTCCTCTCTCCATTTCTCTCTATCCTATCCAATAACAACAGTAACAATAAAACAATAATAACAAGGGCAAAAAAAATGGGGGGAAATGGCTTCCAGGAGCAGTGGATTTGTAGTGCAGACACCCAGCCCCAGCGATAACCCTGGAGGCAGAAAAAAAAAAGAATGATGAGGTCACATTCTTCACCTAATCTTGGATAGAGCTTGAAGGAATCTTATTAAGTGAGATAAACCAAAAAAGAGAAAGATGAATAAGGGATGATCTCACTCATGGGCAGAATCTGAGAAACAAGAGCTCTAAAAAGTGGAAACACAGGGGCCAGGCAGAGGCCCACGTGGTTAATTAAGCTTACATATTACAGTAAGCCTCTGGTCTCCACTTGCAGGGGGAAAGCTTCAGGAGTGGTGAAGCAGGGTTACAAGTGTCTCTCTGTCTCTCTCCCCTTCTCTATCACTCCCTTCCCTCACGATTTCTGGCTGTCACTATCCAATAAATAAAGATAATTAAAAAAGAAAGTGGAAACAAAGTAGAACCTGGACTGGGTTTGTTGTATTGCACCAAAGCAAGTTCTCTGGGGAGGAGGGTGGGGCTGGGAGCTTTAAGGTCCTGTTGGATCTAAGCTGGGGGTGAGAGTCTTTTGCCAATATCTATCATGGTGAGATGAAAAATTTTACTCATGTGTCAACAACTTTACTTACTGTAAACCATTAAGCCCCCAATAAAAAGGCAACCCCCCCGAAATATTAAATTATTCATCAAAGAAATAATTAAGGTGGCACAGCAGTAGAGCACCTGCTTGGCATGCATAAGGCCCTGAGTTCAATCTCCATCACTGCATATGCCAGAATGGTACTCTGGTCTCTCTGTCTCTGTCTTTGTCTCTCTCTCTCTCACACACACACACACACACACACACACACACACACACGTATGTGTTATATGTGTCAGTGGACCAGAGAGATAGCATAATGAGTATGTAAAAAGACTTTCATGCTTGAAGTTCCAGGGGTCCCAGATTTAATCACCAGTACTACCATAAGTCAGAGCTGAGCAGTGGTCGGATTAAAATAACAATAATAGGGAGTTGGGTTGTAGCGCAGCGGGTTAAGCGCAGGTGGTGCAAAGCACAAGGACCGGCATAATGATCCCGGTTCGAACCCTGGCTCCCCACCTGCAGGGGAGTCGCTTCACAGGCGGTGAAGCAGGTCTGCAGGTGTCTATCTTTCTCTCCTCCTCTCTGTCTTCCCCTCCTCTCTCCATTTCTCTCTGTCCTATCCAACAACGACAACAACAATAATAGCTACAGCAATAAAACAACAAGGGCAACAAAAGGGAATAAATAAATAAAATATTTAAAAAAATAAATAAAATAACAATAATAGGGAATCGGGCAGTAGTGCAGCGGGTTAAGTGCACGTGGCCCAAAGCGCAAGGATCAGCAAAGATCCTGGTTCAGGCCCTTGGCTTCCCACCTGCAGAGGAGTTGCTTCACAAGTGGTGAAGCAACTTTCTCTCTCCCTCTGTGTCTTCCCCTCCTTTCTCCATTTCTCTCTGTTCTATCCAACAACAACGACATCAATAATAACTACAACAATAAAATAAGGGCAAGGTAATCAATCAATAAATAGATGTTTTAAAAAATAAAATAACAATAACTAATAATTTTAATTATATATGTATTTACTATACATTATATATACTTAATTATATATTTTTAATGATAAATTTAAAAAAATAATTAAAATCTGTGGTCCGGGAGATGGCACAGTAATAAAGCTTTGGACTCTCAAGCATGAGGTCCTGAGTTTAATCCCCGGCAGCACATGTGCCAGAGTGATGTCTGGTTCTTTCTCTCTCCTCCCATCTTTCTCATTAATAAATAAATAAAATCTTTAAAAAATAACTAAAATCTGAAATTGAAGGTTATGCATTTCAGATTAAAAGGGCCAAACAGGACTCAGGTGTGAGGCAGAAGGTAACTGTGTGCTTTTTGTGCGTGAGGTCCCAGGTTCAGTCCCTATCATCACTTAGGAGTACCATGGACAATACCAAAAATGAAAACAAGTGGGACTTTATGAATGATGGAGTAGAACATTGGTCTCCCTCCTCTCCTCTCTTTCATAAATAAATATTTCTTTAAATGTTTATTTATTTATTCCCTTTTGTTGCCCTTGTTTTGTTGTGGTAGTTATTATTGTTGTTATTGATGTCTTCGTTGTTGGATAGGACAGGGAGAAATGGAGAGAGGAGGGGAAGAAAGAGATGGGGAGAGAAAGATAGACACCTGCAGACCTGCTTCACCACCTGTGAAGCGACTCCCCTGCTGGTGGGGGGCCGAGGGCTCCAACCCAGACCCCTACTCCGGTTCTTGCCCTTTGCAACACCTGCACTTAACCCGCTGCGTTACCGCCTAACTCCCCATAAATAATTTTTTTAAAAAAGATTTTATTTATTTATGAGAAAGACAGGAGGAGAGAGAAAAAGCCAGACATCACTCTGGTACATGTGCTGCCGGAGAGTGAACTCAGGACCTCATGCTTCAGAGTCCAAAGCTTTATCACTGCGCCACCTCCAGGACCACCATAAATAAATCTTTTTAAAAAATTAAAAATGGGGCCGGGCGGTGGCGTGCCCAGTTAAGCACACATTATTACCAAGTACAAGGAACTGGGCTGGAGCCCACAGTTCCTCTCTCTATCTTCCCGTCCTCTCTGAATTTCTCTCTATCCTAATAAACATTTGAAAGAAAAAAAAAAAGGGACTGGGGCGGTAGCGCAGCAGGTTAAGCGCAGGTTGCTAAGCGCAAGGACCAGCACAAGGATGCCGGTTCGAGCCCATGGCTCCCCACCTGCAGGAAGGTCGCTTCACAAGCAGTGAAGGAAGTCTGCAGGTGTCTATCTTTCTCTCCTCTGTCTTCTCCATTTCTCTCTGTCCTATCCAACAACGACATCAATAACAATAATAACTACACAATAAAAAAGGGCAACAAAAGGGAATAAATATTTTAAAAAAGAAAAAGAAACAAAGAAAAAAAAAGGCCACCAGGAGCAGTGGATTCATAGTGCCAGCACCGAGCCCCAGCTATAACCCTGGCAATAATAATACTCATTTATTTATGAGAGAGGAGGAGACCAAGAAAACCGAAGTATCACTCTGGTACATGTAATGTGGGAAATCAAACTGGACTTCATGCTTGAAAAATCAATACTGAATCCACTGAGCACCTCCAGGGACACAATCATTTAGTGTTTCTTATAGGCATGATATGCAGGCAGATGAAAACAAAACAAAATAGCAGCCTAGGAGGTGGCACAGTGGATAAAGCATTGGATTCTCAAGCATGGGGTCCCATGTTTGATACCTGGCATCAATCACACAACCTAGAGTGATGCTCTGGTTCGTTCTCTTTCTCTCTCTTTAAAATACTGTTCAGTGGAGAAGCAATTACAAAATCCAGAACTCTCACCTTCTGCATTCCCAAAATGAATTTGAATACATGCTCCCAGAGGGATAAAGAATGGGAAAGTTTCCAGTGGAGGGGATGGGACATAGAACTCTGCTGGTGGGAACTGTGTGGAATTACACCTCTGATATCTTACATTCTTGTGAATTATTATTAAATCGTTAATAAATTTTTTTAAAAAGTTTAAAAAGAGTAAAACACTTTCTTTTAAAAAATATTTTTAATTTTTATTTATTTATTCCTTTTTGTTGCCCTTGTTGTTTTACTGTTGTTGTTATTGATGTCATTGTTGTTGAATAGGACAGAGAGAAATGGAGAGAGGAGGGGAAGAGAAAGATAGACACCTGCAGACCTGCTTCACTGCTTCTGAAGCGACTCTCCTGCAGGTGGGGAGCCAGGGCTCAAACCAGGAACCTTACTCCAGTCCTTGAGCTTTGCGCCACCTGCGCTTAACCTCTTAACCTGCTCTGCTACAGCCCAAAACACTGTTTCTTATCCCTAGAAAGTTTACAAACTAAAGAGTAAGGTATAACAATGACACAAGCACTTAAAATTCAGTGAGTTTCATAAAGGTCTGTGGATATCTAAAGAGCCAAAATCCATCCAGGGCAAGTAAGGAAATGCTTCCAGGGGCTGGGTGGTGGCACACCTGGTTGAGCACACATGTTACGATGTTCAAGGATTGGGGTTCAAGCCCCCAGTCTCTACCTGCAGGGAGAAATCTTCACAAGTGGTGAAGCAGTACTACAGGTGTCCTTTTCTCTCCTCTCTCCCCCTTCCTCTCAATTTCTGCCTATATCCAATAAATAAGTTTAAAAAAATTAATGCTTCCTAAAAAAAAGGAACATGAAATTGCATGCTTAAGACCTCAAGGTCGGGAGTCTGGTGGCAGCGCAGTGGGTTAAGCGCTTGTGGCGCAAAGCGCAAGGACTGGCATAAGGATTCCGGTTCGAGCCCCGGCTCCCCACCTGCAGGGGGAATCGCTTCTCAGGCAGGGAAGCAGGTCTGCAGGTGTCTATCTTTCTCTCGCCCTCTCTGTCTTCCCCTCTTCTCTCCATTTCTCTCTGTCCTATCCAACAATGACATCAATAATAGCCACAACAATAAAACAACAAGGACAACAAAAGGGAATAATAATAATAAAAAAGACCTCAAAGTCCCAGGTTCAGTGCTTAGTACCACCAAAAGCTAGAGAGTAGTGCTGTTCTGGTCCCTTACTCTTCAAAAGTTAAATAAATCTTTGTAGCCCAGGAGGTCGCATAGCAGTAGAGCTCTGAACTTGCAAGCATGAAGTTCTGAGCTTGATCCAGCACTACATATGCCAGAGGGCTACTCTGACTTCTCTGTCTTCTCTGATTACATCTTGTGAAATAACTATATTTTATTTACCAAAACATTTTTGCTCAGCTCTGGATTATGGTGGTACAAGGGACTGAACCCAGAACCTTGGAGCCTCAGCAAGAGAATTTTTTTTAAATATTTATTTATTCTCTTTGTTGCCCTTGTGTTATTGTTGTAGTTATTAATGCTGCTGTTATTGATGTTGTCGTTGTTGGATAGGACAGAGAGAAATGGAGAGAGGAGGAGAAGACAGAGAGAGGGAGACAAAGATAGACACCTGCAGACCTGCTTCACCGCCTGTGAAGTGACTCCCCTGCAGGTGGAGAGCCGGGGCTTGAACCGGGGCCTTGAACAGGGACCCTTACACTGGTGCGCTACTGCCCGACTCCTGCATTTTTCCCTTTCTTTCTTTCTTTCTTTCTTTCTCTCTCTCTCTCTTTCTTTCTTTCTCTTTCTCTCTCTCCTTCCTTCCTTCCTTTTACCAGATCACTGCTCAGCTCTGGTTTATGGTGGTGCGGGGGATTGAACCTGGGACTTTGGAGCCTCAGGCATGAGACTCTCTTTGCATAACCATTATGCTATCTACCCTCTGCCCACATTTATTTCTTATATATATATTTATTTAATAGAGACAGGGAGAGAGACAGACACCTGCAGCAGGGCTCCACTGCTTGTGATGCTTCCCCCCTACAGTGGGGACAGGGTGGGTTGGGTGGGAGATTAAACTGGCATCCTTGAACATTGTAGTATGTGCGCTCAAATGGGCATGCCACCACCCATCCCCCCAAAAAATCTTTTTCTTTTTTTGCTTCCAGGGTTATTGCTGGGGCTTGGTGCCTGCACCATGAGTTCACTGCTCCTGGAGGCCATTTTTTCCCCTTTTATTGCCCTGGTTGTTTTATCGTTATTGTGGTTATTATTGTTGTTGGGTAGGACAGAGAAAAATCGAGAGAGGAGGGGAAGACAGAGAGGGGCAGAAAAAGATAGACACCTGCAGACCTGCTTCACTGCTCATGAAGCAACCCCCCTGCAGGTGGGGAGCTGGGGGCTCGAACCAGGATCCTTACATAGGTCCTTACGTTTTGCCCTATGTGTGCTTAACCCGCTGCGCTACCACCCAACCCCCAATAAATCTTTTTTAATATTTATTTATTTATTCCCTTTTTGTTGCCCTTGTTGTTTTATTGTGTAGTTGTTATTATTGTTATTGATGTCATTGTTGTTGGATAGTATAGAGAGAAATGGAGAGAGGAGGGGAAGGCAGAGAGAGGAAAAAAAGATAAGACACCTGCAGACCTGTTTCACCAGTTGTGAAGTGATTCCTCTGTAGGTGGGGAGGGCGGGGGAGGCCTCAAACTGTAATCCTTGTGCTTTGTGCCACCTGCAATTAACCCGATGCCCTACCCCCAACTCCCAAATCTTTTTTTTTCAAAACTCTCTCTTACATATGTAATAAGTAAATCTTTAAAATAAATAAACCCTTTTAAAACATTTTATTTATTTGAACTAGAGAAACACAGAGTGAACACAAGATCAAAGCACTGCTCAGCCCTGGCTGATAAGTGGTGATATGAAATGATAAATAAATCTTTTAAAAAATAAAGAGCTGGGAGTCGGGCGGTGGCGCAGTGGGTTAAGCGCATGTGGCGCAAAGCGCGGGGACCGGCGTAGGGATCCCGGTTCGAGCCCCCGGCTCCCCACCTGCAGGGGAGTCACTTCACAGGCGGTGAAGCGGGTCTGCAGGTGTCTATATTTCTCTCCCCTTCTCTGTCTTCCCCTCCTCTCTCCATTTCTCTCTGTCTTATCCAACAACGAATTGTGTCAACAAGGGCAATAATAATAACCACAACGAAGCTACAACAAGGGCAACAAAAGGGGGGAAAAATGGCCTCCAGGAGCGGTGGATTCATGGTACAGGCACCGAGCCCAGCAATAACCCTGGAGGAGGAAAAAATAAATAAATAAAAATAAAGAGCTTTGTGGTCCAGGAGGTGGCGCAGTGGGTAAAGCATTGGATTCTCAAGCATGAGGTCCAGAGTTCAATCTCTGGCAGTACATGTACCAGAGTGATGTCCAGTTCTTTCTCTCTCTCTCTCTCTCTCTCTACTATCTTCATGAATAAATAAATAAAATCTTTAAGCTTCAGGGGGCCAGGTGGTGGCGCACTTGGTTAAGTGCTCACATTACAGTGCACGAGGACATGGGTTCAAGCCCCTGGTCCCCACCTGCAGGAGGAAAGCTTCATAAGTGGTGAAGCAGGGCTGCAGGTATCTCTCTGTCTCTCTCCCTCTCTATCTCACCCTCCACTCTCAGTCTCTATCCAATTATAATAAATAAATAAAATTTTAAAAAATCTTTAAGCTTCACTACTGAAAAAGGGACATAAGCTGAGACTAGAAGGTTAAGTAGAGCTTAGATGAAATAGTGGAAAGAAACATTCCAGTCAGAGCAAAGAGCATATTTCCCTTTCTTTTTTTCTTTTTTTAATTACCTTTATTTTACTTACTGGATAGAGACAGCCAGAAATTGAGAGGGAAGGGGGTGATAGAGAGGGAGAGACAGAGAGACACCTGCAACACTTCTTCACCACTTGCAAAGCATTCCCCTGGCAGGTGGGAACTGGGGGCTCAAACCTGGGTCCTTGTGCACTATAACATGTGCACTCAACCAGCTGCGCCACCACCCTTTCAATTCAAAGATTTCCCTTACAATTTTTTCAATTCAAAAGATTCTCTTTCAATTTCCCTTTCAATTCAAAGATTCCCTTTCAATTCAAAGATTCTCTTCCTTTGTACAAATTTAATCATGTCACCTATAATGAAGACTTTTCCAGGAAGCACTTCCTGTGTTCCAATAGCATTTGTTTGTTTGTTTGTTTATCTCTCCTCTGGCTTATGGTGGTGCTGGGGATTGAGCCTGAAACTTTGGACCAATAGTATTTATCATCTTGTACTGGAGTTACTTGTCCATCCCTACTTTTCCTGATTCAGACTGTATATTCCCTGAAAACAGGTCCTGCCCAGTTCATTTGTAATGTTCACTGTTAGACCCGGGTCAAATTCAACCCTGCAGTTCTTTTGTCTTTATTACTTCCTCCTTCTCCTTTAAATGTTATATTTAAATGAGAAAGAGATAGAGAACACTGCTCATCTCTCCTTTATGGTGGTGCTGGGGACTGAATTTAGGACCTCAGGACCGTAGGCATAAAAGTCTTTTGCATAACCATTATGCTATCTCCCTGCTCTGTTCTTTTAAAAATTTGTTTATTTTCATGATGCCAGAATACTGTTCAGTTCTGACATAAGATGGTGCTAGAGATTGAACCTGGGGCCTTGCACATGCAAGTCCAATGTCCTAACATTAAGCTATCTCCTTGGCCCTTGCCTTCTCTGTTTTTGGCCCCAGTGGTGTTTCCTAAGCTTCAGAAGTTTGATTTTACCGTATTGATGAGAAGTAAAACTAAGGATCAGATTCTATAGTCTTGTGACTGTAGGATTCCCTGACTGTAATAGCATCATTTCCCAGAATAGAAGAAAGTAAGGTTTTCTTGCCAGAAAAAGAAACACAGATTTCACACCATTTCTTTGGAAACACAAAAGTGATAAACAACTCCTATGAGATGGAGCTTAGGAGGCCACTCTCCCTAAATGTTCTTCCCAGAAGATTCATGCTCCTTGCTCCTGTTAACATATGCACATCAGATTCTTTTTTTTTTTAATATTTATTTATTTATTTTCTTTTGTTGCCCTTGTTTTATTATTATTGTCGTTGCACATCAGATTCTACGGGCTAAAATAATCACTCAGTCCAAATTGGGTTCTGGGGTAAGAATCTGTAGACTCCAGCCCTTACTTCCTAGACAGAGGTTGTGTTTTTTCAGACTGGTCACTAGGAAGGCTCTTGGAGATCCTCTGTTCCACAATCTCCTGTCCCCCAAGGAATTGAAAAACCAATGCCAGCACAGAGACAGAATTCTTCTCAAGATCACAAAATGACACAAAAGAAGAGCCAGGACTTGAACCCATGTTGTTCCCCTCCTCAGTTTCTCAAACTGCTCTATGGAACAGGGTTGTCAGTAGCAACAGCTCTTTGGGCAGGAGGATTAAAAAGGAGAGGTTGTCATTGTTTCCCCTTCCCATGAACTAGAACTTGGCTGGCTCACTGAATCTTAGAGTGGAAAAGGGAAACAAGGGGGAAGAGGGCTAAGGCATGGATAACTTTGGCTTCATCAGCAGGACTGTTTCCTCCCTGTAGGTGATCTGGTAAAGGGACAGCTGAAGGACAGCAGTTAGTGGGCTTGGAGCCCTTCTGTCTGCCCAAGTAACTCCAAGGGAAACTCCCTAGCCCCAACCCTTGTCCTTCTTAGGAAAACTCAGTGGACAGGGCAAGGCATAAAGAGATCAGTGACATCCTGATGAGGGGGCAAGAAAAGAGTTAAGGCCCTATGGGATGTGGTGGCACACAGGAAGACTCCCTATTCTGGCCTTCAGAAGGTTCCCTCCCTCATGCACTTTATTGGCATTCTAGGGCTTTAGACTCTACTGGCTCAGAAATGCAGAAAGACTAATCAGAAGTTTAAAATAGCTCCTTAGAGTTTACAAACAGGTAATTTCCACCAAAGACAGAAAAGAGCCAGAGAGACTAGGCATGGCTCTTGGACTGGCTCTGTGTGAGTTCAGACAAGCCCCTTAGCACCTACCTGCATGTGTATTTCATTTGTGAGAGGGGAAAGAATGACTGCTTTTCTCACTTCAATCACATAAAAATATGTTTAAAGTCTCTGGCATGGAGCCACTGAAATAGTTCACTTGGATAGTGTGCTGGTTTGCCATGCTTGTGATCCAGGTTCAAGCCCAGCCTCCAGCACATTGAAGGAAACTTCAGTGTGGGCTCTTTCATTCTCTCTCTGCTTGAGTCTCTATCCAAAAAAGTAAAATAAAATGAAAATATTTTAAAATTAGCCCTAAAGTATCTGCACAGAGCAGGACTCAAAGTCAAAATGTAAAATGCAGGCAGATCACCTAAGTTCAAAGCCTAGCTCATTTTTTTTTTTTTTTTTTTTTACCTTTTTTGTATGATCTCTGTGCCTCAGTTTCTTCATCTACAAAACATCACTTACCAAATAAGGTTGCTGAGAGGATTAAGAGCCTGTCTTGTAAAGTGTCCAGCATGATGCCTCTTGGTGAAAGTGAGTTTCAAAATCAGGGCACTCTAGGTAGGTTCTTTCTAAGTCTTGATCTCCACTTTGATGAGGCAGAGCTAGAACCTACACTTACATGGGCAATGTTACAGTCTTGCTCTGGAAATTTTGTAATTCAGATCCAACCTTCAAGGTCAAATGCACACAAGGGATTCAGATCTTTCCCCCAGGGAGCCCTTCTGTTTGCACTGCTCACAAGGCTTACAGCCTCTCAGGCTACCTAGGAGCCCCCAAGAACTTCTTTTCCTCCCTTCACTCACAGTTTAGCCTGGCACAGAGATTGGCACACAGTGGGGCTCCAGGGGGACACTTAATTAGAGTGTGTGTGTGTGTGTGTGTGTATACACACACACACACACACACACACACACACACACACACACACACACAGAGCCAGAGAGCAGGTGGTAACTCCTAAATCCCCCAGAACTGGCTGCAAAGCCCTGGCAGGTGTAAACCACCCCCTCTCCCCCTCTACCGGAACCAGGGCCCTGGGGAGCCTGCAAAGGTGTGTGTGTGGGGGGGAGGAGCAACTGCCTCTCTGGCTCTGAATCTAGACCAACAACAACAGGGTAGGGGAGTGTGCTTGTTTTGTCCTCTTCTTTCCAAAGAGGTACAGATGAGATCCAAACATCCAGTATATGTGGGGGTTTGGCGGGGAGGAGACTGAGTTGGAGGTAACAGAGCTGCCATTCTGTGTCTGCTGGGGTTCTAGGAACTTTCAAATATTTTATGTCGGGGGATGGGAGAGTGTTGGAAAACAGGAGTGTGTGTGTGTGTGTGTGTGTGTGTGTGTGTGTGTGTGTCCCTAGTTCAGGCGGTTTTCATCTAATCTCTTCTGTGTTGAATACTGCCATGAACACTGGGGCCTCAGAGGCACAAACCCTGGGGAACAGTTTGCAGAAGAAAAAAAAAAAAAGATTTCCCTATAAAACTGGAAGGATAAGTGGGCCCTAAGGGCAGAGGTGGGTGGGATGACTTGTGTCAAGGGCTGTCCAGTACTCACCTTCCCCTCCCCGGATTATTTGGCAGTAAAAACTCTCCAGATCTACAGACCCATCAACACTCCCATTCCCCCCTTGGGGGGCAATTAATGGACCTCAAGGTTTAAAGATTTCTCTGGCTGGATCTTGAGGAGTTAGGTGGGAAGTTTTAACTCCCCCCTCTCCAGCCCAGCCCTGGTGGCATGGGTATGTCCTTTCCAGCCCTAAGCTGGGGGTCTCCGTGCCCCTGGTCCGGGGAGCCCTTACTCACCAGCTCCATCCTCAGTGCCTTGATCTTGTCCCCCAGGCCTTGGCCCGTACTAGGCTCCCTGGGGAGCAGCAGGGCGCCAGAGGTTCCTGGCTCCCATTCGCCTCGCAGTCCACGGAGCAGCCCTTCGGGAATCTTCCTGCCCATCTTGCCCTCCACGTCTCTCAGGTCAGGCGTCTGAGACTCCGCAGTCTCCTCCATGCGGGTCTACGCCTGAACAGGGCTAGGCGACCTGACACAGGGGTCCGGCTCCCAAGGGTCCTGCTTTCCCCCAGCTAGAGTGGAGCGGAACCAGCGGGTCTCCGCCTGCACTGCGCGGGGGCGGGAGGAGGGCGCCGTAACACTCAGAAAAGCCGCGCAGAGCCGCTGCTGCGCATACAATCTCTACCCCTAGAATGCTCAGGGCTGGGCCATCCTAGATCTGCACCTGAAGGGCCCAAGAAGAGACACTGGGTCCAGGGAGGCTGCATATCACAAGTGCCTTAGGAATAATCCCCGAGAGTCGCTTCACAGGCGGTGAAGCAGGTCTGCTGGTGTCTTTCTCTCCCCCCCCTCCATTTCTGTCCTAACAACAACAACGACGACATCATCATCATCAACAACAACAATAACTACAACAAGGGCAACAAAAGAGAAAATAAATAAATATAAAAATAAAAAAAAAACGGAGTCAGGCGGTAGCGCAGCGGGTTAAGCACACGTTGCTTTAAAGCCAAGGATCAGCATTAGGATCCCTGTTCGAACCCCCAGCCCCCCACCTGGAGGGGAGTCGCTTGTGAAGGGAGTCTGAAGGTGTCTATCTTTCTCTCACCATCTCTGTCTTCCCCTTCTCTCTTATTTCTCTCTGTCCTATCCAACAACGACGACATCAGTAATAACTACAACAATAAAACA